>NC_080700.1:5350898-5655203 GCF_030445035.2 Dasypus novemcinctus | reverse complement strand
AACCTAAAACTCACTCCATCATGGCTATCCTCATTTTTCTTAGTTCTCCTTACCCCTGAAATCAATCATTTTACACATTATAACACCACTACTGATATTAATCCTGCTTCTTTTCTTTAGTCCTTATCTCTTACAGCTCCTCATCCAATTCACATGCCAAATCATACAATCAACAATTTAAAAATATGTAAATGACATCTTTTTGCTGCATAAATGCCAATACCAGCCTTTTCAGAACCAGAAACCAAAACTCACTAGAAAGAATGGAAGGGAACCCCTTCCATTTCTTACATATTTTGAGAAAATATCATCAGACTGTTACCACTAACCAGAGTCCAAACCATAAGTTTGGCACACTTTTCCCACACTCCCCTATTATCAACAAATGATGATTTTTGCATGTATTTTTCCTGTGTCTTTTAAGACAGCTACTGAATTTTACTTCCCCCCCAATGATGTACTTGACTAGTCATTTATTTATTTTCCTTGCATATTAGAACCACCACCATACTTGCACTACAAAACAGAACTACAGCTTAGGTATATTGTTCTAGGATGCACTTATTTTCTCTCGCTTTCTTGGCTGCATTTTCAACATTGCCTCTTCTCTAGATGCTTTATTTTCAAGAGTCCTTCCTCCATGCCCCCACTCCAGGCTCCAAGTAATTTGGTGGTAGAATTTTATGGGCCACACCAACCATGATCCCTACTGTGGAAGAAGAACAACCAGATGCTCCATGCTTGTTGCTAAGCACCACCAGGCAGCTGCATTTCTGAGGGCTAGCAAAGTTGGGGGTGGGCATCATCCTATCATGCCAGCCTGCCCTGTGGGGAGCCATTTGTAACCCAGGGCCTGAAGGTCAATTTCATGTTCCTTCAGCAAGTTATCCATTGCACTAAGCTCAGAAGTATCTGGTATTGGGTGGCTTTTAATATGGTTACCTCTTCATTGTGTTGTCAATATTTTCTCATATTTTTTGGTAATTTCTTCCTCAAACTTTTGATTACTGAGTTCTGAGGGGTACCATTTTGAAATATTGTGGTATTCCTAGTGAGCTTGTTCTATGTGCTTATTTGTGTCCATAAGATGTGAGGAATTCTCAAGTAGGAATTTGATTACATGGAAAGAATGATGGCCTCTTTGGAAATTGAATAAGTAAATTTCATCCTTAAAGATTATTGTGTCTGATTATTAGAGGTAGAAAATTAAAATTAAATTTTTGTTATAATTAATTTCTCTTATATTAGAATTATTACTTACCTTTATAAATGTTTGTTGCTATACATTCTCTTTCTTATAATGGATTATATTAAATCTAGCCTAACTTACACACTCTTTTAAAATTTACTATTTCTTTCCATTTATTTTCTCTTTTATTTTACAACTTTGCAAGAAAGATCTTTCAACAGCTGTAAAAAGACATTGAATATATGCCTTGCCAAGATGATATGGTATGTGAATATATCTTAAAAAATATTTGTGCAAGATTAGATAGAATAGCACCTATATACAGCAGAGGAAACAGAGAGATTGAGGGGAGAATAATTTCCTTGTTGGTTTGTTTGTCTGTTTTTTCACTATCATTATTATTCCTGTGGAAGTAATGAAAAGTTTTAATAATGATAGAAGTGATCAATGCACAACTCCTTGAATATATGAAACACCATTCATTGTATACTTTGTAAAATTGGATATTTTAAAATATATATCAATAAAATAATTTGTTTAAAAAATAGGAAGGAGGAGAGGAAAAATACATGAAGTGTGAGACATGGACAATAGTTTTTAGTAATAGTGCAATGATGCTCTGGTATAGTTCATAACAAATGTATCATAAGAATGGAAGGCATATGGAGGTGTGATGTAGGGGACCCCTGTATGGTTTTGCAGTAGTTTATTTTTTAAGTTTACACTTTTACTATACAGTTCATATTTATGTATGTCCATATATGAAAGATATTCATCTTTCTCTTGTGTTTGGGAATGTTAAACTACCCTTGTGTACTTTAGTTGGTCCTACTTAGTATGAGTGTAATCCATGTGTAAGATGGTGTCCATGAGTATGTGCTTGTGCTAATCTGTGTAGGTTCCTCACTAGAATACATCGGAGTGTTTTTAAGAGTTATTTGTAAACATGTGAATAAGACCCTGGATTTCAAGTCTGTCAGGAAATTATCCCCTCTTGTTTCTAAGCCACATTCTATCCCTGTAAAAATAGAGCATTCCCCCCCCCCATCCAATAGAGTTTTGAGAAAGTAAGGACAGCAGCATCCCTGGTTTGCCTGAGACCCTCTCTCCATGCAAAGACCTCCCCAAATCTCCACTGGTCCATTCATCCAAAATCATTCCAAGTCCCCATGCAGTTCCTCCACCATGCCACCTCCCACACCAGAAACAGAGACCAGCCTTTCTAGATCTGAGAGGGGAGTCTGTGCTTTCCAGGCAGTTGCCCTCAGTGGTGCCCAGTTGTCCCCCAGGACATTCGCCATGTCTTGCCCCTGCTCCCAACCCACTTGGCCAAGAACATGTTCAGGCCATGCCAGAGAGCCCTAGGGTGAAAGAGGGGCATGCCCATTCTGCATCTAGCAGCTGCTTTTATTTGGGGCCACATATTTGGCATTCTTGGGTGCCCTCAGGATTGATGAGGCACAGATAGGGGAGCATGGAGGTGTCTTTGTCTTAAGTGTGGGTATGACTGGAACATGCTGGGTTTCTGGAGGTTCTAGGTAACTGGGGCCAAGGGGGCATGGCAGAGAACTCCATAGATTAGTGACTTGCCAGTGGGCCCTACTCTGGAATTTGTATTCCTGAGTGTGATGGAGTTGGACTCTCTACACATGCCTCTTTGTTACTTTTACTGAACCTTTGGTTTGTGCAGGGGTTGGAGTATGCTCAGGAGATATGAATCTCAGGACTGCCCATGTGCCAGGTGGTCCCTGAGCCTCAGCAGAGTTGAAACACCTACTCTCTTGTTAGTTGGAATTACCCAGGTCACCTAACAGGGAGGTGGGAATGGTCAACAACTACACCAGGGAACTGAGAGAGTCTACAACTGCAAGCAGGATAATTTCATCCATCAGCCACGTGGGATCTATGCCCTCTCTAAAATTAGAGGTAGAACAGACATAACCATCCCAGGGTCCACAGGATTGAGGAATAAAATATGAATTAGAATGGACTTACTGGTAGTCTACTATAGAACTATTTTGACACTAGCAATGGAAAAAAAGTTTTCATTGATGTGGAAACAGTGTCCATGGGATTTGCTTAGGCCAGGAAGAGGATAGAAGAAGTGTGATATGGGGGTATTTTTGGGACTTGGTGTTATCCTGAATGATATTGCAGGGACAGAGGCAAGACATTATATATCTTGCAATAACCTACTGAATGGACTAGGGGAGAGTGTAAACTGAAATAAACTATAATCCATGCAGTGTAGCATTGCCCCAAATGTATTCATCAAATGCAATGCCACACTTATGAAAGATGTTGATATGAGAGGAGTGGGGGGATGGGAATGGGGTATATAGGAGCCTTTTATATTTTTAATATAACATTTTGTCTGATCCAAATATCTTTAAAAAACAGAATAAACACAATTTTGCTAATAAATAAAAAAATAAATATTAAAGGGGGGGTTCAGTCAATTGAAACCCCATTCATCAGAACTCTCTGAACTCTTCACCAGAATCCATCAATTTTTGGAGTTTTTTGGAGACTGGAAGGATCCAGGGAACATTGGGGTTCAGGCTTTGGAGAATGCTGGGTTTGGGGAATGCAGGTTCAAGGAACACGGGTCTGGGAAACATGGGGGTTCAGGGAAAGCCACTGTGTGACTACCCATATTTTTCTAAAACCTAAACTATCTTAGGTACCAGCAGCAGGTACCCAGGTCCCTTGTGTTCCTCTGTGGCTAAGAAAACACCATCACCACAGATACATCCCATTTGGCATGACTGATAGGTTCCTGCAGCTGAAGATCTTGCTTCAACTGAGAAATGTCATCTGAGTTAAACAGACCTCACAGCACTGGGGTAGGGCTTCAGAATATGGAGAGCTCCTTCTATGTGAATGTGGCCCTATAGTGTCTGATGTACACATTCCCCCTCCAGCTATCTGCTTTCAAAGGAGCACTCTTGGTGTTGTAGCAGCAGGACTCCTGCAACACATGCACCATACAAGCTAACATTGTGTGAGCCCTTTGTCAATCTGGGCATGTGTGCAAGCCCTCTCCTGCACTAGCTAGGGGCTTGCCCAGGCAGTGGCAGGAAGAGGCTCATGAATTTCTCTTGCTGACATGCAGAAAGCATGCTTCTATGGAAACAAATGATTATGCCTCATACAACTCCCTCATGTGTCAAGGCTTTGGAAGGAATTGGAAACCTCAAATCAGGTGTTGCAACTGCCACAGTGTTTTGATACCATTAACTCTTCCCAGGATATTCTCCTAGATATCCTGCTGACTCGGAGTGTAAAACATGCTCTGGAACCATTCATGAAGTCCAAAGAACTGAATGGTGAAGGTTCCTATCTTTGCAGCATGAGTGAAAGGAAGGTGCAGGTATCTAAGTCCTTGACATTGGACACCTCACCAAAGGTCTTTATCCTTATCCTGAAATGCCTCAGATTTGACAAGCAACAAAATTGTGAAGCATGTGCAGTATCTGTATTGTCTCAACATGAGAGTCTATATGTCTCAGCCAAATGGCACTCTGCTGTTATATGATCTCTATGCTGTGCTGTTCTATGCTGGGTTCACTTGTCACACTGGGTATTACCCATATTATGTCAAAGTTGGAAGTAGTGAGTAGCACAAAATTAATGATCCTAAGGTCTTAGCCTGTGATGTTAATTCTGTCCTGAGCTAGCAAGGCTATGCCCTCTCTTACATCAATAAGAGGGAATTGCAGAGAGTTCCAGCAAGATGGAGTAGGCTTAGGTAGGTGCTCCCAAGCTCTCTCTCACACACGCACATACACAAAACAGCTGAGAGGGGGCAAAATCCTTCCTGATTGATCTGTTTTGGGAACCCACAGAACAGGGGGCTTCTGGAGGTAACTTGACAAAGAGATAAAGAACCCAAGGGAAAACATGAGTTTCTTGCCCCTGTGGCTGTGGGTTTGATAACCTGGGCTCCCTTTGAACTTCATAGAGCTTACCAGCAGACATGAAGGTGGCCCCAGGAAGAGGGGAGAAGGGAATCTTCTCTGACAGCCTGACATCCCAGCCAACCTGGGAGAAAGGAACTTGGGTGTGGAGAGGGTGGACACAGGCAACAGACTAGTTCTGCACTGAAAACTATCAAAATTCCAACTCCTCTAAGGGAGGCAGGTAGTAGAAATCCTCAATAAGCATTCAAGGGCCTATTTAGGATGTCCTGGGTAAAGGAAGGGTCTGCAAGAGGTTCAAGAGTGGTTTCTTTGTGGTGAATTCAGTCACCAGGGTCTCCTTTGAATCTTGAAAGGCACCTCAACCTGACCAGGAGAGGGGAGGGGGAATCTGCTCACACAAGCTGTCATGCCTATCTGTCCTGGAAAAGAAATGAATTAGAATAGAAAGGGGATGGGGACAAAAAGGCACCTCATCAGCAAGAATCTTGAAACTGCTAAGAATTTAACCTGAATGACAGAAAATGGGAGGATAGTTTTCTCAAAGGGTAACTGATCCAAGAAGAAAATTTAGTTCAGGGGAAGAGTTCCCACATTGAATATACAAGATCTCTGGTTCAATTCCCTGTTCTTCTTAGAGAAATGATCCACTGGTTTATTAGGAATCCAGCTTATACTTAGGTCAGGAAACATACATTCTTTTTTTAAAAAAAGATGTATATATGTATGTATGTGTGTATGTATGTACGTATTTAATTTCTTCCCCACTCATTTTTGCTGGCTGTCTGCTCTCTGTGTGTTCTTCTGTGTCTGACTGTCTTCTCCTTAGGTGGGACCAGGAACTGATTCAGAGACCTTCTGGAATGGGAGAGAGGCACCCAATCTCTTGTACTACCTCAGCTCCCTGGTCTGCTGCATCTCATATTGTCTCTCCTCTGTGTCTCTTTTTGTTCCATCATCTTGCTATGCCAGCTCTCCACTAATGGGCCCTTGATGTTGATGACTATGTTTATGAGTTTTTCCTCTTGAAATTGCAACTTAGCCTAGTGCTGCAGGTTCCTAAGGGTTACCTCCTGAGAGCCTCCTTATTGTTCAAATGTGACCTCTCTCTAAGCTAAACACTGCATATAAATGCATTAACTTCCTCCCAGTGTGGATCAAAACTCCCAGGGATGAGCCTACCTGGCACTGAGGGATTACTACCAAGCACCAGCTGTTGATGGAACTAGAAAAAGGGAGAAAAGGCAAAGACAAATGAGTTTATATGGCTGAGACTTCAATGTAAGTTGGGAGGTCATTGCAAAGGTAACACTTATGCACATTTCAGTAGGATTGCATAGTCTACCAAAGTAGATACTACCCTCAATAGTGGGGTTTCTGAAAGCTCTGGAGAGACCCAGGTTCTACTGTCATGGCAGATAGCTCTGGAGTTTGGTGTCTTGCTAGTGTGACAGTACTTTGGAGAATTGGACTCACTTGGGACTTCTCTACACATGGCTCTTCCGTCCCTTCTATTTGAACCTATAGTAGGTGCTGGAGTTTGCGGTGTATGCCTAAGAGACTTGAATCTTTGGGTTGTCCATTTGCCAGCTGGGCTCTGAGCCTGAATAGAGTTGCAACACCTATGTTCCAGTTCATTGGGTTCACCCAGGATAACTAAGAAGGAGGTGAGGTTGTACAACCATCATACCATGGAACTGAGATAGTCTACAACTGCAAAAAAGGGAGTCCCATTCATCAGTCATATGGAATATTGAAGCCTCTTCTCAATTAGAGCTGGAGTGGGCATCACCATCCCAGAATCCTCAGTATTGGGGAATCAAATATTGACTAGAGCGGACTTACTGGTATTCTACTATAGACACATTGTGATTCTAGCAATGGAAGGAATTATATCATTAATGTGGACATAGTGGCCACTGGAGTTGCTGAAGACAGGGAGAGGGAAAAAGAGGTGTAATATGGGGGTACTTTTGGGACTGGGACTTATTCTGAATGACATTGCAACTACAGATATAGGCCATTATATATCCTGCCATAACCTACAGAATTGAGTGGGAGAGAGTGTAAACTACAGTATAAATTATAATCCATCCTTAGGGGCAATGTCCCAAATGCGTACATTGATGGCAATGAATGTACCACACAAATGAAAGAAGTTGTTAATGTGGGGAAAAGTGGAAGATATGAGGAGCGGGGCATATGGGAATCCCTTATGTTTTTTATGTGACATTTTATGTAATCTGAGTATTTTTTAGAAAAAGTAAAAACATTAAAATATATATAAGCAAAAAAGAGGCTTCTGTGTCAATTTGAGATATTTAAATATTGTTAGGTCTACAGTTATTTGCAGAAGACAAAGAGAAGAAATAACTAGAATAGTTTGAAGAGAGGAGACTAAGATATCACAGTAATTAAGGAAAATGAAAGTTATCAAAATTAAGTTATGATTCAATTCTTTGGTACCAAATAAGGATTTATTTATAGGGAGATTATTGGTGATTTTACAAGGTCCACTTATGAGGATACTAGTGCTGATTTGTGTAAGTTAAAGGTTTTGGTCACTACACTTTCAGTTTGATTTCTAAGGGAAGAACAGATCACAAACTTGATAGACAATTGCTTCAGAAGAGTTTTTTAAGATGGAAGAGACAAAAATGAGTTTAAATGATGACATGGATTGTTACAAGAGGTAGAGGTTTCTGGTAAGAAGATTAAATTTCAAATCAATGACATTCTTCTCAACAAAACAAGAGAGATGGTGTTCAGTTGGAGACATTTGACTTAGCCAGAGGTAATATGGGCAGAGAAACAGGTAGGCAGAGGGCAGAGAATAAGGTGGGGGAAGAGCAGAGTTTCAGGTAAGGGAAGGGCAGAAGGTCAAGAAGGATAAATAGTGGATCAGGTAATGGCAGAACTGAAGGTCAGTGTTGGGATTTTAGTCATGTCACCCCTGAAAGTGGGAAGGTGTGACCCAGATAGGCCAGAGGAGAGTCAGAAGACATGGAATGAGTATATGGCATAGTCCAGAGGGAAAGGGCTTAGGTGATGACAGAGAAAGAATGGACAGGTGGAAGCAGCCAGATAGGGACACTGAGGGTTGGTGGGAAGAAGTGAAATTTAGGAACCCATAAAAGCATCTGGGGTTCCTGGGTAGGCAGCCCAAACCTAAGACATGAGAAAGTCAAGGTCTGTGAGCCAAGGTGGGAGGTGGAGAGGACTTTAGAGGTCTTTCTGGCTCAGGTGAGTGTCTTGGAGTTCATTGCAAGGGAAATGGGAAGCCAAGAATGACTTTGAGCATTGAGGACATAAAACCATATTTGTGTTTACAAGATTGTTCTAATGTCAGAGTATACATTAGATGGAGAAGTCTAAGAGTGGAAGCAGAAAATCCAATTAGGAAGATGGTGCAGAAGCTCATGCCTGGATTATGATGCCCCAGATTTGTCAAGGAAAGTAAAGATACAATAATTGAATCTAGTTGGAGAGACATGATCATGGCTCATTGAGAACAAGGAAGGGAAGTGTTAAGGGTAAAGACCTTGTCCCATCAGGATGAGTGTGCCACCCACACAGACAGGAACCAGGAGGAAAGTTTAGGAGGAAGACTTGGGAATTTCAGTAGATAATTCAATACATGGATGGGGATATCCAGGGAGAAATCTGACTTAGAAATACTGAAGGAGAGCTGTGTGGCTCAGTGGTTGAGCACATTTCCCACAAATAAGGTCATGGGTGCAATTCCTGCCCTGGTACCTAAAAAGAAGAAAGAAATACTGAGGGTAGTCAAAGTCAGGAACACAAGTAAGGTTGTCCAGAGAGGGGGAAGTGTAGGGAAAGAAGAGCTCCTCTTCGGAGCCCTGAGAAAAACCCTGAGAAAAGAGTTGTAAGACATAGAGTACTTCATAAGAGAATGTGGGATTGGGATACCGGGGAGCTCATGTGTCACTCTGCCAGGAAGCCTTCCCTGCAGGGGGTTACATATCTCTCTGCCAAGACCCCATTCCTCCAGGTACCTAACAGGCCCCTCTTTCAAGATGCCTTCCCTCCAGGGCACTTTTCCCTCCATCAGGACCCCATTTCTCCAGGGAGTTCATATGTCCTTCTGCCAGGACCACTTCCCACTAGGTTTTTTTTTTAACCTCTCTGACAGGACCTTCTCCTTTGAGGGAGCTCCCATGTTTCTTTATCCAGACCCCCTCCATCCAGTGGCCTCATTTGTCCCTCTGCCAAAGCCCTGAGCCAGATGTTTCACATGTCCTTCTACTAGGACCTCTACCCTTCAGGAAGCTCATTTGTTCCACTGCCAGGAACCTCTTTCCTCCAGCAAGATTTCACATCTCTCTGACAAAACTCTTCCTTGCAGGGAGCTCACTCATCCTTCTGACCCAGGCCCCTATCTCCTTGGCAGGAACAGAAATGTATAGTGCCCACCTTTGTGTGCCCAGCCCTTGGAGCTTTGAGTGTTGTAGAGAAATTGGGTGTGCGTGGTATCTAAGGCCAGGACACGAGAGTACCGAGAAGGAAGTTGGTTTATTTCAACCGGCCGGGCTCGGCAAACTCTCGTCCTAATAAAAACCGAGCCCCAAATAGAATTTTGGGCTCCCTTTTATACAGAAAAGATATAAGGGTAGGGAGTTAAATGGTGCCTTTGTGAAAGAAAATGACTTTCCTTGTTAGTTAAGTGTTTGAGTACCAGATAAGTTTTTTATAGTACCCCCATATTTTAGGTGAGCTTGAATTAACATATCCCTCACATCTCTGGTGAGCTTGGATTAGCATATTGCTCACATCTCAGGTGAGCTTTAGCATATCGCTCACATCTCAAGTGAGCTTGAATTAGCATATCCCACACATCTCATCTGGAGGCAACCCTAAACACATTTGTCTTACATCCTTTTTGAACATTCAGAGACTATAGGGCCTATATTACTTATTTGGCCATCCTGGGGACTAGGTACTCTTGGAAACAATTTTGAATTTATGCACAGGCTATATCATTTTCCCCCCTTTGAGGCCAAGCTTAAGTTATTAAGCTTCGGCATTACTATTGTCTGAGTCCCTCTGGACTGACTGGTATGTATATAGAGCCATGAGATGGGCAGCTCTTTGCCCTTTTACTACACCATTTATTAGGGTGTGCATTCTGTTTATGATGAAAGGAAGGAGGCATGGAAGGATGGTGCATGCTCCTATGAAGAAGGCAACTATTCCCAATAGAAGCTTGAAATTGTCTACTATTGACTGCCAGCTTCCAAAGGGATTAAATTCCAACCATTCCAGGTTTGCACTGGGACATGAGCAATTTTTACTATATTGCTTGTAATTTCATCAATAACCTTTCCAGTGTTATCTAATTCAAGGCAGCAGTTAGAGAGATTGAATTTTCCACAAACTCTCCCTTCAGCTGCTAAGAGATAGTCTAGGGCAAGACAGTTTTGGTAGATAGCATTTCTGAATTTAGTTTGCTGTTGGGCTAGTAAGTTTAGTGCATGGGCAGCTTCATTAGTTATTATTTCTACCACAGCTTGTAGGCAGATGATTCGGTTTAGCATATAGATAGGGGTTCGGTAACCCCACATGCCATCCTCTGCCCAAGTTGCTGGCCCATAGTATTGGATTATATGCTCAGGGGGCCATTCTTCACCTCCCCAGGTAATGACAGCCCTTTTTTCCCTTATGTTTTGATATACTGGCTGGCTTAGCTCTTTCCCTTCTGTTTAGGGAATAAGGAAGAAGGAGGGTTTTATTGTACCAAGCATACAAGTTCCACACCAGTTTCGCGGCAGTTCTCGGAATGCAACCTTCCCACAAATTCAGTACAAACCATTTGGGGCAGTAAAGGGGCCCTTTGCGGTGGAGTTCCACACTGTGACTAATTTGGGGAAAGTACGATTTATGAGAAGGAGGTCCGATTCGTTCCATGTTCCCCAAGGCTCTGTTGTATTTGTGGTATAATTTTGGAATTTTCCCCCTGTACATGTTAGGTTTCCAACAGCTATAGAGGAGCTTAGGCAGGCCCTTGAAGCACAATATTTTCTTATGACAGAAGTTTACAAGGGCCATATACTATCTCAGGGGACAGCTGGGAGGTTAGTTGCATTATATGGTTGGCTGTAATTTTATTCCCTGGTCTCCCATGGCCATTGGTCTCCCATATTAGTACTGCCACATACATAGCATGAGGAGACATTTAAGGCTGCCCCCACCACTTCAGCCAGGCTTATAAAGAGGTTTGTTGCTGCTTGTGGGATGGAAAAGGGCTTTTCCATTTCTTCATAAAAGGAGTGGACCACAGAATGGGCCTTACTTGTGAGTGGGTATTCTCGATACCCAACCCAGATGTAGGCTCCTGGGTCTATTCCTTTACCATCAATGCGGAGGCCCATTTGGACTCCCTGAGTCAGCCAGGATTCAGGTTTAAGGATGGTGAGATCTAAAGGGTTACATTGACCACATGGACAGTTAACCGGGGCCATACCCTTGGTGAGGATAGCTGTCTGTTTAGCTATGTCTGTGTTCCAGGTGGCCCAGGTGACACAAGACCAGTAGGGGCAGTAGTATGCACCTATGTATTTGCACCAAAAGCTCCCCCCTTGGGCTGCACTTCCCATTTCTGGAGCGCACATGTACTTATTGCTATGAGTATACGTTTGCTCCCAGCTGAGCCCTCCACAATCTGTGTTCCATGGTATCCCAGAGTCTATAACCTGACATGCATCAAATAGGAGGGACACTCGTTGGTTCTGGCTCATGACTGGGGTGGAGGAAAGTAGATCCCCATTTTGATCAAGCACTCTTATTTCCCATTTACAGGAGACTGTTGGGGGTCTAGGGTCATAGAAGGTTATTTGACCAGATGCATTAAAGACACTATAGGAGGTTCCCTGAAACTGACAGGTGGTTACCTGCCCTTGCAGGTGTAATGACTATGATATATTAATGTGGTTGGTGTTGACATGGGCCCTTGTACGCACCTTTTGAATACATGGCTCACATTCTGTGGTGTCGACCTGGGACCAGGTTAGGGCTAGAAGTAGGAAAAATAGGCAAAGGGGCATTGCAACAGATTAAACCGGATTCCTAATCTTTGGCTGTGCATAGACCAATCAGCTTCCAGGATGTGATTGGAGCAGGGCTCGGTGTTCCATCCTCAATCTTCAGCCGTGCGTAGACCAGTCATCTTCCGGGGTGTGACTGGAGCAGTGCTTGGTGTTCCCCTTTTTCGCAAGATGAGCTTGGTTGGGCTGTGGGTATCTGGAATACAGGTCCAGGACTCTGGGGCAGCTCACTTGACTCTGCTATGGTGTATCCACGGGATGATTTCAGCTACTTTAACTGCAGTAGGGGTGGATAAAATGACAAGATAGGGCCCTCGCCATCGAGGGGTTAGTGGAGCTGACTTCCAGTCCTTGACCCAAACTGCATCTCCTGGCTTGTACAGGTGTACAGAGCTGCTTAAGCTAATGGGGGCCCTTTCTTGGGCCCAGTGATGCAGGTTATGTAGGGTTTTTCCGAAACTTATCATCTGCTGAGCTATTGATAAGTTTCCTCTTTCTCTGAGATCCCCCTCTACATTTCTGATTAAGGGAGGAGGCCTCCCAAAGAGGATTTCATAAGGGGTTAGGCTTAGTTTTTGGCTTGGTCTGGCTCGAATTTGTAGGAGAGCACTTGGAAGTACCTGCACCCATGTTAGCCCAGTTTCTTGGCAAATCTTGGCAATATAAGTCTTTATTGTATGGTTCATTCACTCTACCTTTCCTGAGCTCTGAGGATGGTAAGTGGTGTGCAGTTTCCATTAGATGCGCAGTGCCTTTGCAATCTTTTGAGTGATTTCAGAGACAAAGGCAGGTTCATTGTCAGAGCCAATTGAGAGTGGTAGCCCATAGCGAGGGATGATTTCCCTGAGGAGAACCTTGGCTACTTCTTCAGCTTTTTCTGTTCGAGTGGGGAAGGCTTCCACCCAGCCGGAAATTGTGCAAACAAGGACTAGGAGATATTTATAGACTCCAGATAGTGGCATTTCAGTGAAATCAACTACTAGATCTTTGAGGGGCATACTACCAATTCTCTGGACCCCTGGGGCTGTTGTGGGCCCCTGGCAAGGGTTATTCTTTGCACATGTCACACACCGTTGGCATACAGCATGGGTGATAGTGACTAGTCTTGGGATGTAAAAGAATCTTTCTGACACTTCCTTAAGATGGGTTTTTCCCAAGTGTGTGTTCTCATGGTAGTCTTGAACTACATTTGCTGCTAATATTTTTGGCACAACTATTCTGTGATCAGGCAATGTCCACCATCCATTTTCCCCTTGTGTCCCACCCTCAAAGAGTATCCACTCTCTCTCAGCTTGAGTATATTGTGGCTCTCCGTGACTCAAAGGCTGTGGGGCAAGAACAGGCAGTGTATACTGGATGTTCTGATAATCAAGGGGTTGAGGAATGAGAGCAGCGGCCAGGTTTTCAGATAGGGATCCCTCCCGTACCACTCTTTTTGCTTCAGCGTCTGCCCTCCGATTTCCCTGGGCAATGGGGCTGTGGCTTGTCTGGTGTCCCTTACAGTGCATTACAGCTACTTTGGCAGGCTCCCAAACTGCATCTAGTAGCTCCAGAATCTGTGTGCCATATTTAATGCTCTTTCCTCCCGAGTTAATGAGTTCCTTTTGTTTATATAAGGCTCCATGTGCAGGCAGGGTAAGAAAGGCATATTTGGAGTCTGTGTAGATGTCAACTTTGGCTCCGGCTGCAAGTTGCAAGGCTCAGGTGAGGGCAATGAGTTCAGCTTTCTGTGCTGATGTGTTATTCGGGAGGCGCTGCACCTCTACTGTGGTCTCAGATGTTACTACAGCATCTCCTGCTCGCTGATTGCTGCCCTGCATAAAGCTACTCCCATCTGTAAAAAACTCTATGTCAGGATTTGCCAATGGCTGGTCTTGGAGGTCTGGTGGGCTGGAATATACTTCTTGCAATGTTTCCAGGCATTTATGGGCTGGAACCCCTGGCTCTATGGGTAGCAGTGTGGCTGGATTTAGGGTTTTTACAAGTTCCAGCTGGATGGATGGATTTTCACATAATAGGGTCTAATATTTAACCAGGCGGCTGTTAGTAAGCCAATGTGTTCCTTGGGCTTCTAAGATTGTGACTACTGCATGTGGAACCCGGACAATAATAGGCTGCCCAAGAGTTAATTTTATAGCTTCTACTGTAAGCATGGCTGCAGGTGCTACAGCTTGTAAACATGAGGGCCATCCCTGGGCTACAGTGTCCAGTTGTTTGGCTAGATACGCTACAGGTCTTTGCCAGGAACTGAGGTATTGAGTGAGTACTCCTACTGCTATGCTTTGGCGGTTGTGAACATAGAGGTAGAACGGCTTACTGAGGTCTGGAAGTCCGATTTGGTGCTCCCATTAGAGCTTGTTTGAGAGCAGTGAAAGCATTTTTCTGTGGGCTTTCCCAGAGCAGGGGATCCCTATCTCCCCCCTTTGTGGCTTCATATAAAGGGCGTGTGAGGACCCCAAAATTGGGGATCCAATTGCAGCAGAATCCAGCTGCCCCAAGGAACTCTCGCAGCTTCTGGCGAGTGTTGGGCTCAGGCAGACTATAGATCGCTTTCTTTCTTTCAAGTGCCAATTCACAGCGCCCCTGTGTTATTTTGTAACCTAGCTATTTGACCTGAGGTAGGCAGATTTGGGCCTTTTTCTTAGACACCCGATAGCCCTTTTGCTGTAGATGTTTTAAAAGAGCATGGGTTCCCCTAGCACAGTCCCGATAGGTGGAACTTCCAAGAATGAGGTTATCTACATATTGGAGAAGAAAACAGTTATGGCTTTCTGCCTTAAAGGATTTGAGATCACTGGCCAGGGCTTGTCCAAAAATAGTGGGTGCATTTTTAAATCCCTGAGGCAATCACGTCCATGTCTACTGCTGCTTTTCACCTGAGTTTGGATTTTCCCATGTAAAGGCAAAAATCGGCTGACTCCTGGGTGCTACCCTAATGCAGAAGAAGGCATCCTTAAGATCTAGGCATGAAAAGTAGATTGCTGATGCGGGTATTAAGCTGAGAAGAGTATAAGGATTAGAAACTGCAGAATGCAGGGCTACTACTGCCGAATTAACTGCTCGTAAGTCCTGGACTGGGCGGTAATCTCCATCAGGCTTTTTAATGGGAAGACAGGGGTGTTCCACGGAGACTGGCACGGCTTCAATATGCCCTCACTCAGCAATCTCTGAATATGTAGCTGGACCCTTTCTTGTGCTTCGTGTGGAACTGGATACTGCCTTATGCTTACAGGACTGGCTGTAGGCTTTATTTCAATAATAATTGGAGGAATGTCATGTGCCATCCCCATTGGGTTCCCCTCTGCCCATACTTCAGGCACATCTTCAAAGGGGAGCTGCATGGCCATGGATTGGCCAGTCTCACTGAGGCAAAACAGTCTCCATTCCTCCTGCAGAGGAAGGGTTAGCGCTACCTTCGGAGGGTCTTGTGGCCTCAGGGTCAGTGTGGATTGCCCTGTGGCATTAAAGGTAATTTGAGCCTGTAGTTTAGACAGCAGGTCTCGACCCAGAAGGGGGACTGGGCACTCCGGAAGATAGAGGAATTCGTGAGTGACCTCCTTTCCCCCAATGTTGCAGGTCCTGGCTTGAAGGAAAGGCCGTTGGGCACTTTTGCCAGTTGCCACTACGATAGTGGCTTGTCTTTTTGATAGAGGCCCAACTGGCTTGGTTATTACAGAATGTTGAGCCCCAGTGTCAACCATCATATGTATGGTACGGCCCCCAATTTGAACTCCGACCATAGGCTCCTCGGGGCCAAGGGAATAGGAGCCCGGTCTGTCCTAATAATCTCTATCAGAGTCCTCCATTCCCGCCAGCCCAATGATCTGATCTGCAGGTTTCTTCCCTGAACCTTTATGGTCCCAGCGTTTGGTTTGTGATGCCCCACTGGCCTTTCTGGCTAATGCTTTGGCTGCAGAGGCCGGTCAAGTGGCCAGCTAGGACACTCTTGCTTCCAATGCCCATCCTCTTTGCAGTATGCACACTGATTTCACCCTAGACGTGGGCCTTTCCCTCTCCTTGGGGCTGGGGCTTGCCAAGTTACCTTCCTTGTCACAGGAATGGACTTTTCCACTATGGCTGCCACCAGAAAATCTGCCTTTTTCCTCATCTTCCTAATTTCCTCCCTTTTTGTTTCTTCATCATAGTTGACATAGACCTTAGTAGCTACTTCCATGAGCTGAGAGATATTCATTCCAGCAAACCCATCTAATTTCTGCAGCTTTCTCCAGATGTCAGCCTGTGACTGGGCAACAAATGCTGCATTTACCATTGTTTGGCTCTCAGGAGCGTCTGGGTTAAAGGGCATGTATACACGGAACACCTCACACAGTCTCTCATAGAATTGAGCAGGACTCTCATTCAGGGCCTGTAGAATTTGACTGGTCTTTGCCATATTCACTGCCTTGCAGCTCCCCGCCTTGAATCCTTCAACTAATGCCCTATGGAATGTCTCTAGTCGGTTGAGCCTGACAGCGCTATTCAGATCCCACAGGGGGTCCTCCTCTGGGAACTGCAAGCGGGCCTATTGATCACTGTCCAAAGTTCCCTCATGTGGGTGCTCTCTCACCTCAAAGTTCAATAAAGTCATTATAAGTTGTTTACAATCAACCCAGGTGGGTCTGTGGGTCTGTATGATGGACTGGAAAAGGTCTGTCATGGCCTGAGGCTTCTCTGAGAATGGTGGGGTATGGCTTTTCCAGTTAAAGAGATCTGTTGTTGTAAAGGGCTGAGAGATGACTGTCGGGCTTCTCCCCTGAACCTGGACATCTGCATCGTAAAAGATTGGGGCCCGGGTTTCACAGAGTGGTAACTGGAAAGCAGCCTTTTCCATTGCTCCCTCTGCCCCTGGGGCTCCCTGTAGTTTGAGCTGCAAACTCTTAGTGTCTCCTCCCTGACTGACCCACAGCCCTGCAGCAGCGTTGCCAGGGGCAACCGGCTGTAAAAGCAGCTGGTCTGCATTTTTCCCTGCCGAAGGTGCCAAAGACCGCTGCCGAGACTGTAAAAGCTGCTGTGGGGATGGCGTAGGGCTCTCAGGTGCAGATGGCAATAAAGGCAACTGCGGGGATAGTATAGGTGCCCTCTCTGATGGTGACAAAAGCAGAGGCGGGGGTGGTGAGAAAAGCAGCGGCGGGGATGGTGTGCACATCACACTTCCCTGTGTGGATGAAGACAACGGAGCACTGCTTAGGGAGACTAGCTCATTTTCATTCCTTAGTATTGCCGGGGTGGGAGTCATCGCATAAGGTGGTGGAAATTCAGTTTCATCTGGCCCTTCCAAAATGGGCGGATTAGCACTGGACTTGGGACGCACTTTCTCTGTGCCCTTTGCACGGTGATTGTTTGGTTTGGTTCCTGGGACGGCACTCCTCACTCCTTGGTTTCTGCATTAAGCAAATTGTAGCTTCCTTAGTCACGCGCTTCCTTAACCAAGGTGGGTTTTGGCTCACAGCGTTTTCCCAAGCATCAATGTAGGGGAATTGGTCTGGATGCCCCGGATTTCCAGTCACTGCATCATGGACTTTACGGATGATCCCGGGATCCAAAGTGCCCTCCTGGGGCCAGCCCATGCTGAAAGTTAGCCATTCTAACTCACAAAGCATCCTAAGCTTTCCTGGCTGAAACCTTACACCGTACATATCTCCCTGGAATGCACGGGGGAAGTTTTCCAGCATACAACCTAATGGGGTTTTACTGTGTGTGTTTCCCATTTCCACCCTGTGCTGATGCTGTACAACAGTCACTCAAGCCTTTCGCTTCGTCCGTCTCTGGCCGCGTCCCTTGTGGGAGCTTTCAGGCGCCTCTTAACCTTAGCAGATCAGTATAAGCCCCCAATGTGGAAGAGGGTCCCTTTGCAGGGACTCCCCAGACCGCCCTTGATCTTATGAGGTCACCATGGAACCGCAGATCGGGACTACGCACTCGCGCCACAGAAGTGATTTTCTGCGTCTCACTCAGTCGCCACAAGCATGCGCACACAACCACCCCCCTTTCCTTTCCTCGGACCTGGAGAGGAGATGGCTTCCTCCCGTATTCTCAGGAGCACTAGGGCCTCCTCTTTGAGAGTTGATCAGACTCCCTCCTAATTTTAGAATTAGGCTTCCCTGCACTATGCCCCCGGGGGTCTTACCAATCCGTCCTGTGGAGCTCCTTGCTTCGTTCTCAGGGTCTCTCAAACCTTCCAGTGTCCCCGGCTCCTCAGAAGGGCTCCAGCGAAGACCGCAACCTCTTTCTGGACTCAAATGGGGTGTCCAGGGGCGCCCAGCACTGGGTTTCACGCGGGCCCTCCCGGCCTCCCCAGAGACGTCCGGTAGGGGCAAACAACTGTTGCTGCCTCTGACCTTCTCAGCGCGTCCCACCACAGTCGCCAAAAATGTTGTAGAGAAATCGGGTGTGCGCGGTATCGAAGGCCAGGACATGAGAGAGAAGAAAGTTGGTTTATTTTGACCAGGCGAGCTCGGTGGACTCTTGTCCTAATAAAAACCGAGCCCCAAATAGAATTTTGGGTTCCCTTTTATACAGAAAAGATACAAGGGTAGGGAGTTAAATGGTGCCTTTGTGAAAGAAAATGACTTTCCTTGTTAGTTAAGTGTTTGTTTGAGTACCAGATAAGTTTTTTATAGTACCCCTATATTTTAGGTGAGCTTAAATTAACATATCCCTCACATCTCTGGTGAGCTTGGATTAGCATATTGCTCACATCTCAGGTGAGCTTTAGCATATCCCTCACATCTCAAGTGAGCTTTAGCATATCCCTCACATCTCAGGTGAGCTTTAGCATATCCCTCACATCTCAAGTGAGCTTTAGCATATCGCTCACATCTCAAGTGAGCTTTAGCATATCGCTCACATCTCAAGTGAGCTTGAATTAGCATATCCCTCACATCTCATCTGGAGGCAACCCTAAACACATTTGTCTTACATCCTTTTTGAACATTCAGAGACTATAGGGCCTATATTACTTATTTGGCCATCTTGGGGACTAGGTACTCTTGGAAACAATTTTGAATTTATGCACAGGCTATATAATGAGAAGAGACCTCTCAGTGGGAGAGGTCACCATCATCCTCTAGAGCCTGCCAAAATAGTGATGCTGAAGGCACATGCCATGCCTGAGGTGGAAGGCCAAAGGGCTGCACTCTAGAAACAAGCATGAACCAGAAGAGCAGCCCTCCTTTTGACCAGGATGACTTTGAATCATAAAACTGGAAGATAAAAGTGCAGGTTTTGAATTTTGATTCACATTGCTCTAGGAAAGTAATATCATGTGCCTGTGAGAAATGAAAACAGTCTTTCTAGAGGAGGGTAGCATCAGATTAATCTTCAATCATTCCTTCAAATAATTCCCCAATGCAAAGTTCAGTTTTTCAGTTACTTCCACCAGAAAGAGCAGGTAACTTTGAGATAAAAATGGCCTCAATGCCAGAGTTACATTTCTGGACTTCGCTGTGTCTTGGATCTCTTGTACTCTTGTACTCACTGTCTTGCCAGTTGTCAGTGCCTTCAAACAGATAAGGTTTGGTTGTTCTTATTCAGCTCTTCTAGTTTTCTCAGGTGGAGGATCAATCTGAATGATTCACTGAAAGAAGCATTTCCAGAATTTCTGTTTATGTTGAAAACATTAGCTTGAAATTCCAGTTTTAATGATCAAAGGAAAGCAGAAGTGTGTAGACCCCGGTCAAGAGGAGAGAGAGAAAATGACCAAGACATCCATCAGCACCCTAGACAGCACCAAGGACTCCCCTGTTTGCTGAGAGCAACACCGGGTTCCCAGCCCCAGTTGCCACTCTGGATATTAACTGTCAGGCTGCTGTCTTGGCCCCAAGTGACAGAGATAGCACATGCTACTCACTCTTCTTGATGCAGTATTTGGAGACATGTAGGGCTGTTGTTGGGATTAAATATGAAGTACTTTGCACATTTTTGCTATGTTTAATCTCCACAACCCTTGGAATTTCTGTACTGAGAAGAGACAGTATAGCACAGAGATTTAGAGTTCAGAACCACACTGGGTGAAAACACTGCTCTCTCATTTAGTAGCTGTTACTAGTTAGTCTTTCTAATATATTGTCATTTACATTATTGGGTAACAGTTACTCTTTTGCAAACACAATGTAGAGTAAACAAAAGACACAAAAGGGCACACACTTTATGATTCCATTTTTATGAAGATAAAAAAAGGCAAAATTATTCTCTGGAAGTTGGTGATGGAGATTGTGGTCAGAGCCTGCAGCAGCAGTGGGTGGAGGGAGCATTGGGTGTTTCTGGGGTTCTGGCAGGGTCTGCTTCTTTATCAGGGCTGTGTTCAGTTCCTGAAAATTCATCAAATTATACACAATTATTTGTATATTTCCATATATACTATGCTTCACTACATGACTACACATAACAAATAATCCCTTCAAAATCTAGATACTGGGAGAAGGCAGAAATGGGTGAAAAGTAATGCACCACAAAATGGGTTTAGATTAAAGGCAGAGAATGGCCAGCCAGTTGTTCTCATGACTTGGAGGTGTCCAGGTAGTAGATGGAGCCCTCTGGAACACAGGGAAGACTGGCATCCTCTTTGTGAACTGGGGCATGTTAGTGTTTAATGATTTTTTTTTGTTTTGTTCTGTTGTTTTTTTATTCTTTTATTTTTTAAAAGATACTTAGATTACATAAATGTTACATTAAAAAATGTAGGGGATCCCCATATGCCCTGCTCCATATACCTCCCTCATTTTCCCACTTTAACAACATTCAACATTCTTCATTAGTGTGATAGATTCATCCCATTGATGAACACATTTTGGGGCATTGTCACTAAGCATGGATTATAGTTTACATTTTAGTTTGCATTCTCTTCCACACAATTTTTTTTAGATTATGTTGAGATGTACAATGGCCTATTTCAGTCATTGCCATGTCATTCAGGACAATTCACGAGTCCCAAAAAATGCCTCCATATTAGCATGTTTTTCCCTCTCCCTGCCGCCTCCACATGAATAAGTTCTTCCACAGCTAGAATCACAAGTCTATAGAAGAATACCAGTAAATCTGCTTTAGTTTATAGTTCATTTCTCAATCTTGAGGATTCTGGGGTGGTGATGCTCACTCCACCTCTAATTGAGAGTGGGATTTGATCCCTTGGGGCAGACATATGGAACTATCTTGCTTGCAGTTGTAGACATCTTGGTTCCTCAGGGTGGTCATTCTCCATCACCACCTCCTTATTTGTTGTCCTGGATGAGTCCAATGAACTGGAAAGTAGGTTTTGCAACTTCATTGAGACTCCAGACTCAGCTGGCACATGGACAGCCCAACGATTTAAGTGTACTGGATGTTCACCTATCACCTCTAGTACTAATTATAGTTCCAAACAGAAGGGGCAGAAGGGCCCTGTGTAGGGAAACCATAACTGAGTCCAACTCTGTCATACTGGGAAACATAAATTCCAAAGAAGGGCCCACTGGCAAGGCACCAAACTCCTGAGCTATTGGCCCTGATGTCTGGATGTCTCCAGAGACCTCAGGAGCCCCATTTATTTGCAGTATTATTTTCTTTTGCAGTCAATGCAGTCATGCTGAGATGTGCACAAGTCTTACCCCTGAAATGACCACCTGACTCATTTTGAAGTCTCTTAGCCATATAAACTCATTTGTCAATACCTTTTCCACCTTTTGTTCAAGGTCTTTCTCCAGTTGCATTGGTAAGTTTTGTTTGGTAGTGATCCCTTGGGGCTAGGGAGATTCATCCCCAGGAGTCATGTTGCATGCTGGGGTGGAAACTCGTGCCTTTATATGCAGAGTTCAGCTTAGAGAATGGCCATATTTTAGCACAAGGAGATTCTCAGGAGGTAACACTGAGGCAACCAATAATACAAGGCTAAGTTTCAATATTAGAGTTTTCCAGTTAAACCAGCCATCAAAAGGCCATTAGGTGATTAGAGATTAATTACTCTAGCTAACAGCCTTTGGGGCAATGGGGCTTTTTTTATTTTTATCTTGGTCTCCTTTCCAGACTCCTTGTTGCCAGGGGCCTCCTGGATCTCCTCCTTTACCAAAGAAGCTTCCAGCTTCTCAGATAATGCTTTTTGGCATTATCATTTTTGCCCTGGTCTCTCTTTTTTCACTCCTCAGTCTCTTTCCTGCATTACTCAAATTTCTTTTTGAATTTCTGTGCATTTTTATCACTGAGGAACCAGATGGCCAGCAGCTCAGGCTTGGGGCACTCATTGGCAAAGTAAGCATGCGCATTTCAGACCCAGGCCTGCTCACTGTCCATGTTTGGCTTCAGCGGTGTGATGTCGTGGTTGGTGCAGACCTTCAGCATCTTGTCTCTGTGCATGAGAAAGTGGATGGTCCCCTTCTTGTGCTTCAGGAACTTGACATCACCGTGTCATGCTCCTTCCACTTAGGGAGGTCACTTTCTGAAGCAAATCAGAACAACTTTGCCCACATTTTAAAAAGTTCTTCTTCATCTTCCTCCAGTGCTTTGATTTCTTGTTCAGGAAGATAGACAATCAGCTCAAATGGGGGGTTGTGGTTGGACTTATCTGTATTCTCAGTGGAAGTGTCCTAGTCCTCTTGAGAGTCCTTGGTGGGTGCCATGGGTGCACAGTGGTAGCAGCTTGGCTGGTTCAGACATTAGCTGGCTCTGGGGCCTCTAGGTGCTTGGTTACATCTCCTTCCTCAGAGTCTGGTGCAGGCACCTCCTTCCTGCCTGCAAATCTGGGAAAATACCTTTGCTAGCAGACATTCTAGATAAGCTTTTAACGTATTTGGTTTGCATTTCCCCTGAATACTTAAAGTTTATAGACCTTGCATTGTTAAACTGTTTCCTGCTCACCAAGGACAGGACTGCAACCTTTTATCATCCCACACCCACAAGTCACAGATAGTTTAGGTTATCTCTGAAGAGACATAGAGCCTGCCACCCATAGCCCACATCATTTCCCCCCTTTGCCAAAGTTTAACTTGCTAAGCTTTGGCATAATTATTGTTGGAGCTATGAGGTGGATGGCTGTTTGTTGTTTTGATTATTTATCAATCTTTAGGGTAGCATCCAGGACTGTTTTTAAAAGTTTAGAAGTTATCATTCTGGACAGCAGAATCCTGGGGCAGGGGCCTCCTGCAGTCATCCTGTGGCCACTGGTGCTCACGTGGATTTCCAGTCAGGTTCCAGATCCATCTATTAATTTTATTTTACCTTTGAAGAGTTTACACCTTTAATTTAAAAGGGGTGCTGATGGGAGATGATCTCTTTTCTGTAACTGCTTCCTGCTGGCCATGGGCTGTAGTCATTGCCTAATAAGGTGCAAAACTCTTAATTTATTTTAACTGGAGGAAGATGGATCTGGCAGTCTGTACAAAGTTGGATGAAGTTTTCATATGGTTAATAAGATGTTCACTCGGAAAGAAACAAACTTAATACCCATTTTTAAAAGAGGACATTGGATTGCAGAGGTAGACAAGGTTAGGTGCCTATAAAGATGGCACTCCTAAAAGCTGGTGGGAACAGCATATATATTCTTTTTTAAGTTATTCATCTTCAGAGAGAAATTGCAACAGACACTTAGCTTTGTCTGAAGACACATTCCAAACTGTTCAATGATTGGCACTCATTCACTTTGTCAGATGCTCCTGGTGAACTGGCACTCCTTGGGCAACTGGCTTCACTCAGGATTAGAACACTAAGTTGGAAATTCTCTTTGTTTTCACCTGTGAGAGTGATCAGAACTACAGAATAAAGGTTTTTTTTTTTTACACCTTAGTTTTAATTGTACAATTTCTAGCAATTTTGACTTGTTCAATAGGTGACTCACCATCAGCAAGCAAGCCTCACCTTTGCTACACAGCAGAGTACAGTAGAATATAGAAGTTGACTGAGACTGGCTGAGACTGCCACCTTATTCTATAGACATGTTTTTAACTGTTTAGAAAATGATTTTACCAGGAATTTAACATGTCTAATATACTTCTGCACTTGATCCAAAATAGAAAAGATAATGTTATAATTATTAGGCATATATTTAGTACAGGATAAAAGTACAGCACTTAATATTAACTAATGTATTACTTAATGCATAAGGATTCAGAGTTGCAATTATTAGTTTTGAGTTTCAGGTTTGTAATACTTTACATGTCATCTCTCCATGAGAGCAGGTCATAATGCCAATTGTGTTTAAGTTTCACTTACAGTATCCTGGTATCATGGCTCCACTTAGCATGTTCTTCAATGCAGTGAGCAAGTCGCAGCATCCTTCATCTTAGAGAGATTTTCCAGTATTCTACTAGCCTGGTGCATAGTGCTCTCTGGGACCATGGAACAGTGCCAGCCTGGAGGTGATGTCCATTGTACACTTGGCTGTACCGAGTCATCATTGGCTGCTGCAGGAGCTTGAAACTGCAATGTAGTTTCCATTGACTTCAGGAGCAGAACCAGAGGCTGATATAGCAAATATTTTTAATTGAGGGATCAGTAACCAGCCTAGCCAATAACTCACATGGAGAGGCAAAATGCAATGTATACAGGTCCTGGTTTGAAAGCACAAAAGAGTTTGATAAGGTTAAAATTTATTCCTTGTTTATATATATATATATAATAAACAATTTAATGCAACATATCATATATTAAATGACTGTTTACTTACACAATTTTACCATGAAGATAACAGTAGGTACTTTACTTTAGTAATAGAGGGAAAAAAATTATTTTTCATTGTTAAAATGAAAACAGAATATTTCTAATAGAATCAAGATAACTTTTTATTACCATTTACTTAAATGTGTACTTTGCAGTGGCCTTCAGACAGGTTTTATTATCATTAACTTATTTCTGCTACCAATACCAATCTTAAGTTTTTTTTAGTTAACAATGACTTCTAGAACTAGAACTATTTAAACATTTTCAGTTTGGCAGATGTTTTACAAACTCCTTATAATTGACTATAACCACATTGACTAGCCACCTCATGTTTAAGTAAACTTATTAAATTACAATTACCAAAGAAATTTACTCTATTTATTTGAGAGCATATCTACAATCTTTTTCCTTTAGCCTAATTTCACCAATGTGAACTCACAATTTTCATTACTCTAAAGATTTCATACATAATGTTAATTTAGTTTATAAATTAACTATGGGAGATTACACTCAAGTTAAATAAAATTGAAACCATTATAGTTTATGCAAGGAATGTTCTGTTTTTCCCTTACAGGAAGTTAAAAACTTATTTTCTTTAAGTTATGAAAATGAATAATTTAAAAGCATACTGACTACCAGGTTTTAAAACACATTACACAATTACTTAATTTGTTTAATCATAACCCAGGAAAGATCTCTCCATAGTTTTTATGGACTTTTCTTTACTTACTGAAATTTGTTAACAGAACCACTAATTACCTTTATTTTGTTGGAAAGAAATCTTCTGGAAGTAAATAAGGCTCACCAGATTGTGGAGAAGAAAAGAATTTATTCTCAATCTTGCAAGAAGGGGTGCAGAGCCAGATATGGCTGGTGCCCCGAACAAAGAAAAATGACACAATTTATACCCCTAAGGCCAGCACGCAAGCTCTTCCTCTGTTTTTCCATGGATTGGATACTTCAGAAGTTACAGCTTATCTGAGCTTTAACTTTCCTGCACAAAAGTGTGTGATTTAACTGCTTCCTCTCTCACATTCCAACCATTTTAGTTTTTACCTGTTCCCCTTTGTTAAATAAAGAATAGAATTTAGTGCTGAAATGGCACTGACTTGGCTCCTTCTTGGGTGTCCTTCCACTGCCCACAGGACTGGCCTAAACTGGTCTCCTCCACTGCTGTCTAACCCGGGAGTGGGAGACTGAGACAGCAGGCTGCCAGGCTGCCAGGTTACACCAATCAACATTTTTTTCTTTTATGTGAAAACTAACCTAATCTTTGTTAGTTTGTTTTTTACATTTTATGGCTGACAAAAGGTTTAAACTGGGAAATTACCAGGCAAACTGATTCTTAATTCCCTAGCCTAGTAGATAGGTTTAATCTGCCACTCCTAGTCTTGCCTTTAAAGCTCTTGCAAAGAGGAGGCCCTTTCCCAATTGTTTCTATAATCAGATTTCTATGACCTTTTCATCCTGCTTAATTTGGGCTTTAAGAATATTTATTTACATCTATAACTGCATATTTAATTAACAATTTGAATCGAGCTCTTTTAAGAATTTTCATTTGTTAATTTGATATTATTATCCTGATGTATGAAGACATACACTGAGCAAATGGGCAGATGCAAAGAGTTAGACACAGAAACAAAACTGATTGATATTACTTATAATTTGCATTATTTTATATACTGTTTAGCTTAATTTGGGGTCCCAAAATGTATATTACTTATAACTGCATATTTAACCTCAACAATTTGAGCAAATAGGCAGACATGAATAGTTTGACACAAAAACATAACTTTAGTTATTTTAAACTTCTAATTCTTACAAAATAAGTGTGACTGCAAAACATTTCAAAGACTCCTGAAACTCTTCTTAATTTGCACTGTGACTGTGCAATTTTATACTATGACTATGCAGTTTTACACAAGAATTTTCTTTCTTAACTAATAGATTGTAACCAAAATGTTCTCAATGCTTTAGCACTATTTTTTGTTTCGAACTTTATATTTTACTTTGAATTTAGCAGAATTTTGGATAGGCAACAAGATTAATTTTATATATATTTACTGAGGCTATTTGAAGCCTCAGGGAGACAGACTGGTTTCTCTCATGAATTGCCACTCTTAGGAACACTGACAGTCAAGGCAGGAGACTTCTCCCCTTCCAACCCTCTTTTTGATTTTGGAGATAATTAAACTCCAGTGGTCATTTAACCTTATTCCATCAGGCAGCAATTTATTTAGTTTACACTTGAATTCATGAGAGAAAGGGTTACTAATACCAGGAGAGGAGACAGTGATGTCCCAGCTCTTCTCAATTATGAAATAACCATAGGCAAAGGCAAAGGGTGACGTTAGGCTTGAAGTAACCATAAACAAAGGAAAGGTTAGTTTAGAATTTACACTTAAATAATAGTTTCAGGCTAAATTCACCCAGCTATAATTTCAGTTATTATCTTTCCACTGTTTTATAATATAAATGCATTTATAAATGATTTTAACTCTTAGTTACAGTTTTTATTAACTTTAAAAACCTGTTAATTTTATAACACCTTTAAATACCTTTCATTCGACTTATAACATATTAAAGGAACTTAACCATTACTTTAATTTTTCCTTTAAAGTAAAAGAATAAATCTCTTGCAGTTAGTTTGAAATAAAAAGCTACTTTTCAGGATTTGATTTCTAGAACATAATGTTCTTTTAAAAGAGGTAAGACTCTTCTTCAAACACAGGAAATGATGAGGTTAAAGCACAAGAAGCTTTTTTGATAAAAGATTTTCTTTGTATATTGATCTTACTCAATTTTAATCACAAAAATTTTCCTTCCACAAACCTTCTACACTTTCAGTATTCATTCAGGTTTGTCCCACACTCTACTCTTTCCAAAAATCAATCATTTTATCTTAGGACAAAATCATCTTCTGTTTCCTTAACAATAAAAACACATTCCATATATCCCACATACTAAGTTACCAGGCAAACTTCTTACAACATATAATTGCCATTAATACTAAACAAGCTTGTTAAAATAATGAAGTTTTCTTCACTTTAAATACTTAGTAGCATGTAATGCCAGAAAGTTTCTTTGGAAGCAAGTTGGCAGGGGAGGCTGGCCGCTGAATTAATGTTATAAAATCACCTTTTATTATTATTATCAATTCAGTTTTTGTTTAATAATGACTTTCTGCAATTAGCCATTTAAATACCTTAATTTAAACAATGCTTTGTAAAACTTTTATAATTATTTATACCTTTAAGACAAATTTTATCTTCATAGAATACATTCTCTTACTTAAAGTTACTATAATACCTTATAAGAACCGAGCAGAATGCAAAAGTATTTTGGCTTTGACACCCTATGGAGGGAACTTTACTGCATTTATTCTGATTCTGCTTTTCACCCCCTTAACTTCCCCCCTTCCAGGCAGTCCAGTGCGCAACAATCAAACAGGAATGCGGCTTATGAATAGAAGGTGTGGACTCACTGGAAATGGGCCAGCCGCTCCCCCCTTTCCAGCTTTCAGCCAAAATGGGCAGACAGAACCTACTCAAATTTGGCAACTCTCCCAGGGACCCAGCCACCCTGACTGGGACATCCCCAGAAAACTTGGGTGCGTGGCATGGACACAGATGGCCTCCAAGCCCCAGCAAAGGGCCAGACCAGAGACAAGACAGCAGAGTATGTACAAACATCTAGACTCCGCAAACATCCAGACTCCCTCAGTTTTGCCCCATAATCATTTCACCCCCTTGCCAATGGCAAGGGAGGGCTCCAGCTCAGCTCTAATTCTACTTTACATAAGGACACAACTCCAACCCTAGCATTGAGCTGACACAGACAGAAGCAAAAGGTCACTAATCTGACCCACAAGTTTATATATATATTTTCACCATGGCTGCCCCCACAGCCATCACAAACCTCAGAACACTTAACATTTGGTATAAAGTGAATTCATTCACAATTTAGCACCATAATAAAAGATTTCAGCTAGACTTTTTCCACTGTTTAAACTTTACACCCAGACCAAGCTCCACCAGAAAAGCTGATCCATTTTCCTGTAACCAAGTTTTTGTTTTGTTTTGTTTTGTTTTAATCTACACCAATTTCCAGGACTTTAGGACTTGAACCTATAAATAGCCATTTTTATTAAAATCAAGACTCCGCTCCTTTAGTGGATATAAGAATATTACCAGATTCTAACATGCAGTTAGACAAACCAAAAACACCAGGGCTTTCTCCCGTTTTTTTTCCAGGACATTAGGACTCGAACGTATAAACAACCTTTCCTATTAAAATCAAGACTCCACTCCTGTAGTGGATATAAGACCAGTACCAGATTCTAACATGCAGTTAGACAAACCTAAAACACCAGGGCTTTTCCCTGTTTTTTCTCCTTTTCCCAAGCCTAGAGAGAATGGCTTCCCCCCAACTTTCTGGGGCTACTAGGGTTCTCTTGGGAAGTGATCAGACTCCCCTTCCTACCAATTAAAGCTAGGGCCTTCCAGACTGTGCTCACCCAGGGAGTCTTACCTTCTTCCATGTTTGTAGTTCTTTTTCGTTCCCAGAATCTTTCTCTTCAGACGTTCCATTGTCCTTGATTTTTGTCAGGAAGATTCTGATGGAGCCCACATTTTTTCTGGATTAAATTTAATCCAGGGGTGCCCAGATTTGGGGTTCACCCGAGTCCTCCCGGCTTCCTCGGGGATTTGGAAGGGGCGGCAAAATGCTACCATCTCTGGCCTTCATTTGCTGTCCCACCAGAGTCACCAAAAATGTTGTAGAATTTGAGAGAAGTTCAATTATTTGCGTATAGAGAGGCCAGGACTTAGGAATGATTTTGAGAAGGAAAAATGGTTTATTTATGGCCGGCCGGACTCGGGAGTTTTCTGTTCGAATCCTGAGCCAGGAACAAGATTTTCAAATGTCTTTTATAGAGAGGAAAGGCCAAATGGTCCCTTTGTTTCAGTTCTCAATAGGCTTGAATTAGCATATCTGTCTTCCACATCTTAGGTAAGCTTTTAGCATGGACTCCAGACATTCTAGATGAGCTTTCAACATATTTTGTTTTCATTTCCCCTGAATACTTTGTTTATAGACCTTGCATTGTTAAACTGTTTCACTGTTAAACTGCCCTTGGTGAGCAGGACTGCAACCTTTTATCATCCCACACCCACAAGTCCCAGATAGTTTAGGTTATCTCTGAAGAGACAAAGAGCCTGCCACCCATAGCCCACATCAACATCACAGAGGCAATACATAAAACCTGAATGACAAATACCTCCCCATACATGCAAAAGATATAAGAATTATATTACCAGTTATGGAAAATGGATTGCAGACAACTAGGCATCTCAAAAAGCAGTGTGAGATACTGAGAAAGATTAGTTGATCACAGGTCCCAAAGTCCAAGAGAAAGCCTCCAATTCACATGTGGAGCCAGTTTTAAGAAGCTGGTATGATGAGCTGCAGGTGGAATACCTAAGGCAGAGTTTCAGGAAGTACCCAATGGAGAGCAGGTACTTCTTTCAGGCTTCTTAGAAAACTCCTTGCACCTATAACTCATCTCAGCTTGGAGGGATAGAGAATATACAGGTGCCCCCAGTTGGGAGGTGTTGCTGGGGCCACTTACCAGCCTTACTGCTAGGAAAGCACAGAAAGAATAGCCCATGTCCTCCTTTTCTTGTTGGTTGGTTGTGCCTTGGGCCACGGGGTGCAGGTGATAAGCAGATGCCAGAACTTTCCCATGTTGGAATTAGATGAGTAATTCTGGGGGTGGAGAGAGAGTACAGGGTGGTCTTGGCTGACTTTGTTCCTCTTTAACACTTTCTCATCAACTTTTACAACCTACAGGTCACTTTCTCTCTTCTTTGCCTTTGTGACTTTGGTCAACTCAATGGATGTCCCTCAGTTGGTGAATCCTGACTTCACAGGTATGCCTTTTTGGAGAGGCTTTCCTTAGCTGGAAGAAGGGAGCAACTAGGGCAGGGGTTCTTAACAAGAGGTCCATGAGTTTGAATTGAAATTAAAAAAACATTCTTTGGGAATGTAACAGTTCAGGTGTGATATATTTATTAAATAGTACACAGCATAGTGTAGTCTGAGTATTGGGTCCATGGTTTTCATCTGACTGGCAAAGGGGTCTGTGGAAGAAAAAATATAAAAAATCCCTGATTTAGAGATTAGGCAGTGTATGATTTTTCATTTTTCCCTTCTTTGTGCCATTAACCTGTTAGCTGTTGGCAAGTGCTAGTGGTTGGAATTTTATTGTAGTATCAGAACCTATTGTAGAACAAAAGTTGATGAAAAGAGAGCCCTAGAAATAAAAGCAAACTGGAGGCTTTATCAGGTAATGCACTTTCAGATGGAGCAACAGTCTACCCAGCTTCTCTGTGGGAAGTGTTGGTGGAAAAATCACTCCCATCAAATGTGGTGTCTCCTTGTGCCTCTTCCAGGGCCTCTTCAGAATACATGCTAAAGTACTTTAGACATGCTAAGTAAACATGAAAGGGGAGTTCCTAATTTTCAAATGAGGGGTGTACTTGAGTGCACTCATTAGATAGCATTTTGTTAATTAGGTGGGCTGTTCCCTGCTGAAAGCTTTTCTTTGCTAAATTCTCACTATTTGAGAGATGCTTACAGGACAGCCTATGTCTGGTGGTTGCCCCAGTGTGCACCTTCAGTTTCAACTGACATCTCTGGGTGAGGACTCTGAAATTAGTGTCATCCCACTGGCTTCAGGTCTTCTGCTCCCTACACTAACTCATCTTCATCAAGAAGTCAGCACCACTGATTCCTCCTTAGGGGCCAAGCAATGGGGATGCAAAGATAATGAAGAGACCACAACCCCCCAGCTTTTCAGGAACTCATGCTCCTTTGGGGCAACCATAGATAGACAAAATATAATTGGTGTGGAAAAGCATTTTGTGTGTGCAGAGGAGGGATTATTGCCTGTTGGGGGCAGCTGAGAATGCTTCCTGGGGCTGTGGTGTGGGATGGTTTTTTTTTTTTTTAATTAAGATAATAGATCACAAGAAATGTTACATTAAAAAACATAAAAAACTAAAAAACATAAGAGGTTCCCATATAATCCACTCCCAACCCCCTACCACATCATTTTTGTAAATTGTATTTTTTGAAGATATATACATCACAAAAAATGTTACATTAAAAAATATAAGAGGTTCCTGTATACCCCCCACCCCTTACCCCACTCCTCCCACACCAACAACCTCCCCCATCGTTGTGGCACACTCATCGCACTCAGTGAACACATTTTGGGGTTTTGAAGGCTAAGAGAAAGGGAGGAAGGAGCCTTTAGCTCATATGGCTATCTGACTCTCTGTGTGAATTGTAGCTTTCAGGTTGGGGGGCAACAAATAAGGACATCACACAGAAGCAAGTTTTCTAAGTTTATTTATAAAGCATTTGAAATAGAACTTTTTTTTTCAAATTTATCATCGGTGTTGCCAAGCTTGCTAATAAGTATGCATCTCTGAAGATGCATCATTAGTTGCAGGTGTCAAGACATCTGTTTGTGATCTAGTTCCCCTGTCTGGTCTGTCTTCCTCTCAAAGGCATCATAAATACTCTTTACACATTTATTCTTTTTGACTGGTTAATCCTCAACCACTTAGCCAATCATAGGATTCTGCTTTATCAAGTGTAACTTTTCTCAACCTTAGCCTTCTCTGCTAATCTTTTGTAAAACATGATTAGCTGTCTTTGTGACTGATCTCTATTTCTTTTCCTCATTCTTGCTCTTGCTTTTTCAGTTAAGTCAACAGAACAATGTCCTCCTTGTGGCAAACTGAAAAGGTGCAGAAAGTTCAACTTCTTTAAAGGAAATGTCAGCCCAGGAAGAGACTATGAAATGATTGAAAATGACCACTAACACATAGCTTATGTCAGGGCTGTTGAATAGTCAGTGTTCAACTTTCCAAGTCTTATATGACTTCAAGATAAGGAAAATTAATGCTAAGTATTTAGTGATAGAATGAGGATGAATTTATTCTTGTTCATAGTATAAAAGGCACTTCCCGTTGTTCTGCTCAAAACTAGTTAAGGAGAGACCTCTAGGCAATCAGGAGTGACCTGGAGGTCTGAGTTTGTGTACTATTCATTCATTTATTCAAAGAGTTTTCTTTTTCATACAATGCTTTTTTATCGTAGTAGTGAATATACAGCATAAAATCTCCCATTTAGCCAGTTTATATAACACTGTCTTATAGAGATAGGTCATATTTTGTTAACCATTTAACAGTTGAACATTTTGGTTTGTTTACATCTTTGGGCTATTATGCAAAAAGCTGTTATCAATCTAAGGATTAGCATCAGCATATGTTTTCTCTTGGGAAGATTTCTAACAATGAGCTTGCATGGGTCACATAATAACTCTATGTTTAACGTTTTCAGGTACTGCCATACGATTTTACAAACTTGTACCAATTTCCCTTTCCACTAGCCATGTAAGAGGGCTCTACATCCTTAACATCCTCATGAAACTTCTTACTACATGATTTTGGATTTTTTACATTCTAGTGTAGGTTACATGTAATCATATTGTGAATTTTTTTTCATGGGACAGTCATTACATTTGGTGAATACATTTTGGAGCACCGCTGCAACACATAGATAATGGTTTACACTATAGTTTACACTTTCCCCCATTCCACTCAGTGGGCCATGGCAGGACATACAATGTCCAGCAACTGTCCCTGCACTACCACCCAGGACAACTCCAAGTCCTGAAAATGCCCCCACATAACATCTGTTCTTCCCTCTCCCTACCCTCAGCGCTCCCGTGGTCACTGTCTTCATGTCAATGAGACAGTTTCTTCAATAGCTAGAGTCACAATAGTTCTATAATAGATTACCAATAAGTCCACTCTAATCCATATTTTATTCCTCTATCTTGTGGACTCTGGGATGGTGATGTCCACTCCACCTCTATATTGAGAGGGGGCTTAGACCCACATGATTGATGGATGTGATTCTCCTGCTTGGAGTTGTAGGCATCCTCATTTCCTAGTGTGGTGGTTGGCCATCTTCATCTCCCTGTTAGCTGACCTGGGTAAGTCCAATGAACCAGAGAGTAAGAATTGCAAATCTGCTGAGGCTCTGGGCCCAGCTGGCACATGGCCAGTCCAGAGATTCAAGTCTCTTGGGTATACACCAATCCCAACACCAATCACAGGTTCAATAAAGGTGACAGAAGAGGCATGTGTAGAATGGCCGTATCTGAATCCTACTCCATTTCACTCAGGAACACAATTTCCAAAGTAGGACCCACTGACAGTGCACTGAACTCCAGAGCCAACTGCCAGTTTACATTGTATTTACACTCTCTCCCAGTCCATTCAATGAATTAAGGTAGCATATATAAATGTACTGCACCTGTCCCTGCAATATCACTCAGGAAAACTCCAAGTCCCCAAAATGCCCCCATATCACATCTCCTTTTCCTTTCCCTATCTTCAGAAAACCCTGTGGTCACTGTTTCCACATCAATGATATAATTTCTTCCATTTCTAGAGTCACAGTAATTCTATAGTGGAATACCAGTGGTCCACTCTAATCCATATTTTATTCCTCCATCCTGAGGACCCTGGGTTGGTGATGCCCATTCCACCTTGTAATTGAGAGGGGGCTTTGGTCCCACATGGGTGGTGGATGGAACTGTCATGCTCACAACTGTAGATTCTCATTTTTTGATGTGGTGGTTTCCCATCATCCCCTCCCTGTCAGCTGACCTGGATAAGTCCAAGAAACTGGAAAGTACATGCTTCCACACCACTGAGGCTCAGGGCCCAGCTGCCACATGGATAACCCAGAGATGCAAGTCTCCTGGACATATGCCAACCCCAGCAGCAACCACAGGTTCACTATAAGGGACAGACAGAGCATGTGTAGAAAACTCATACCTGAGTTCCACTTCATCACCTGCAGGAGCACAAATTCAAAAGTAGGGCTCAGTGGCAAGGCACCTAACTCCCAAGACATCTGCCCTGACCACAGGACCTGAGTATGTCCAGAGCCCTCAGGAAAACCACTACCATGGATTGTATCTACTTTAGCAGACTATGAGATCCTGCTGAGATGTGCATACACATAACCCATCTGATGACCACCCATTTCATTTTTTAGTCTCTTAGCTGTATGATCTCATTTGTCTTTACCATTTCCCCCTTTTATTCAAGGTCTTTTTCTGGTTGCATCACCAGCCAGTGCTTGGTAGTAATCTCTCAGTGCTAGGGAGGCCCATTCCCAGGAGTCATGCCCCATGCTGGCAGGATGGTTATGCATTTATATGTTGAATTTGGCTTAGAGAGTGGTCATATTTGGGCAACATGGTGGCTCTCAGAAGGTTAATACTAGGCAACCTACAACATCAGTCCAAGATGAAATTTCTAGCACAACAGGCTCATAATCATAGTTATCAGTATCAAGGGCCCATCACTGGACCATTCTTCTATACTGGTCATTACCCTTACACTTGGGATTGTTGCAGTTCCACTGGGAAATGCAACCGAGCTTCCCAGGATGGGAATCCAGCACTCTCTTAGTTGTGTGAATCTCTATCCACTGTGTCAATACCCAATGAACATCCAAACATATCTATATACACTTTATTTATGCCTGGGCAAACTCACATCCATGCATCCCCCATCAATGACACCCCACAGCAATTCTCCTCAGCCCCCATAGTTGAACCCCTCTGAGATCCAAAACTTCTTAAAAATTGTAGCCTTATATATTGCCAAATCGAATTAATATGAAAATGAAATTGTAATGGTAGGTTTATATGTTAGAAATAAAACATAATTTAAAAAAATAAAGTAAAAAATTGGGGTATTAAAAATGAAAAATATTTCAAAAAATTTTTGAAGTTTTGCATTTCATCACTATAATATGTGATGTCCTGATGTACAGTGGCAAGGTAATGTCTTCCATTTCTTCCTCAGTGTCTCATCTCTTTTTTTATGTTTACAAAGGAGATTTAGGTCACAGTAAAGCTACATACAGAATATAGGGGGACCCCTATACCCACCATCCTCTCCCTTTTCCCCCTTCCCTAACAATGAGGTTTTTACATGTGGATGTTACTACTTATATATTTATGATAGGAGGTTTTTTTCTTACCAAACCCATAGCATCTTTGATAGCAGATTTTAATTGGATTTTATTTGGGTTGCCAGAAGCCAGAGTTAAGGCCATCTCCCTGATCCCATGAACTGTTCAAATACACAGGGAACCATGTTCAGGACTCTCTGTGTTTTGTTTAATGCTCTGCCTTCATCATCCTGAACTTCTTAACCATTTTATCTTCTGTAAGTTAACTCAAACAGGGCAGTGAAACAGAGGAGATAGAAACAATATGCATATCTACCATTTTTTGCCTGCCTATTGGCATGTAGCATTCACAACATACCATCAGCACAAAATTACAATGAACCTATGATGGGTGGGAGTCCAGCAAGACTCATTGTGAGTAAAAAGATAAGCATATCTCCTTCTTTAGTAAATGGGATGACAACAGCTCCAAGAGGCCACACTTCCCTTTCAAACTAGACCTTACTTTTAAGATAGAAGGAAGATTTGGCTTCTAAAAAACATAAAACAACCAAGGACCCCTATCATATCCTTACTTAATCATGTTGCCCTCTATTAGTCATCACTTACAGTGAAAATGGTGACAAAAGACAAGGGAAATAAAGGGCAACTAATAGTTCAGTTTGTCCTTATTCATCACTAAGCAAAAGATAGAGAGTGTTGGTAAAATGTGCACATATCTAAAAGCAAAATAAAAACAGTTGTGTTAGTTTTGTGCAGAGTTTTGACTATTATAGTAAGAACAAAATACATGCACAATGAAATAACAGCTTTGAAATAGGAATTGTGGAATTTAGGGATTCCACATAAAAGTTATATAAGTGCTCTTGTACTTACATTTAAAAATGACACTGCACAATAGAATGAACAGAAAAATTCATGCAAATGATTTTCATTTTTAATTTTTCTTTACTTAGAATGGTATTAAGTAGTAAGCAATAAATACCATGAAAAGTAGACATTGTATGGGAAGGGGAAATGCTTTATATTTTAGTTTCGCTAATGGCACATTTTGTTCCTGCTTTTAGAACAAGGATCAGACTTTTCATTTTGCACTGGGTCTTATAAATTAAATAGTTGGCCTTGGGATGGATTTTTGGCTTTGCATATATATAAATGTAGATGTAATTCTCTTTAGAAACAGTTATATCAGTATCTATAGATATAAAAATACACAGTATAAATATTCATATATTCCTTATATCTGTCCACTGAGATGAACTGAAAGCAGTGACAGCCCAATAAGATTGAGCTTCCTAGGATGCAAATTTTTGTTTCTTCTCCTTCTTCTCCTTCTCCTTCTCCTTCTTCTCCTTCCCATTCTCCTTCCCATTCTCCTTCCCATTCTCCTTCTCCTTCTCCTCCTCCTCTCTTTTAATGCTTTTTATTTTACCTTATTTTTAAAATTAAACTTATTTTAGAGAAGTTTTAGATTACAGAATATTTACATCAAAAGTACATGGGATTCCAAAAGAAAAACACAAAAATTTTAGAAGCAGTTCACATATAACCCTCCACTCACTTACACAATTTCCCCTGTTATTAACATCTTTCATTGGAGAGATATATTTGTTAAAATGAATGAACCAATATTGAAGCATTGTTACTACCCAAGGTCTATAGTTTACATTATGGTTTGCACATTGTGCTTTACAGTTTATAATTTTACAGAGCATTTTAGGGTTTTGAAATTATTCTGTATGATACTGCAATGACAGATATATGACACTATACATTTGTTTACATCTATGAACTGAGTCTTTTAAAGTTTAAATTTTCTTTTTTTATTAAATTGTCTTTTTTATAAGGTACTTGAATCACAAAAAAAATGTTAAATTAAAAAATATAAGAGTTTCCCACATACCCCTCACCCCTCACCCCCCTCCTCCCACATCAACAACCTGTTTCATCATTGTGGCACATGCATTACATTTGGTGAATACATTTTGGAGCATGCTGAACCACATGGATTATAGTTTATATTGTAATTTACACTCTCCCCCAGTACATTCAGTGGGTTATGGCAGGATATATAATGTTCAGCATCTTTCCCTGCAATATCATTTAGGACCCTGCCAAGTCCCAAAAGTGCCCCCACGCCTCATCTCTTTTTCCCTCTCCCTGCCCTCAGCAACTACCATGGCCACTTTCTCCAGACTGATGCTACATTTCTTCCATTACTAGTCATGATAGTTCTATAGTAGAATACCAATAAGTCCACTCTAATCCATATTTTATTCCTCCATCCTGTGGACCCTGGGTTGGTGACGTCCATGCCACCTCTAAATTGAGAGGGGGCTTAGATCCTACATGGCTGATGGATGGGATTCTCCTGCCTGTAGTTGTAGGACTCTCGGTTTCCAGGTGTGGTGGTTGATTATCTTCACCTCCCTGTTAGCCGACCTGTGCAAGTCCAACAAACTGGAGAGTAGAAGCTGCAACTCTGCTGAGGCTCAGGTCCCAGCTGGCACCCTGCCACCATGTGTAATGCTGCAGTCACTCCCTAGGCCAGGGTGCCTTGTTCTCTTCCTCGCCACCTCTCCCAGTCTATATTTCTTCCTTTTGCCTGCTCCATTCCCACCTGATCATGATCCCAATCTCATCTCATCTCTCCCTTCTTTTTACTTCTTTTGCTTGCACACACAGCCTGAGCCCTCAGAATGAAATGATCTTATTTTCCAAACAAAAATATCAGGACACATTTTGTCACAATTGATTTAACTAATAAACAAAATGCAGAAAGCCTTTCCAACACAAAAAACTTTACCATTTCCTCCCATAAAAATGTAAGTACCTGCTATTGTGCTGTCAGCACAATGTCTTTTTTAAATTGTTTACCATATATACAACCTAAAACCTCCATCTTCAACCTCATTAAAATACATACCTCAGTCCTGTTAATAACATTTACTATGTTTTGCTACAATCATGAACATCTATTACCAAAACTCTTCCATCATCCCAGTAGAAACTCTGTACATTATAAGCGTTAACTCCATTTTTCCTACCCCCACCTCATCCCCTTGTAATCTATATTCTAGATCTTCCTCTGTGAGTTTTGAGAATGCCTGGCTTTTCAGGAAGTTTTATTGAAAAGGAATCAGCTTCAAGTTTGTTCAAGAGGTATTATCTAAATCATTCTTCCCTCCATTCCATAAGGACACACAAATTACAAAGTAAGGACAATGAATAAAAGATTAAAGATTATGGTCAGTAAATTAGACTTAAATCTAATCTGTGTTAGGATAAAGCTAATAACAAGCAAATATTTTTGAATGGGAGATACCTGAATTGTGTGAAAAATGCAAAAGGAGGAAAAGTTATACAGGGAAATGCTTTCTTTCCACCCTAGCCTCAGTTCCTCAACTTGCATCATTCTAGAGATATTCTATACCACTAAAATGTTTTGATAGGTTGGTATGTGAGACAGTATGCATAAGATAGTCTGATATGTTGGCGATTTGGACCTGAAGGGTATCGGGAATGAAAGAAAGAGAAGAGGAGAGAGTGAAACAAAGAAAGAAAGAGAGAGCTGGGATCAGGGTTCTGCGAGCAATCACTCCTCAGACAACTTTATTTTCTACATGTGGCATTATATATACTCCAACTATCAAGATAACAAGCAGTGTAGCTACACATTAACAAGACTCATAAATTAAAGAACTTATCTCAAAGTACAAAGATTTAGTATTCTTTTCAAACTACAAAGTGTATTTGCTTGTATTTTTCCCTGGCCCGGACAGCTCTATCCTGCTGACTGGAAAGGCTTAATTGCTGCATTCCTATGTTAAAAGCGTAGCCATGGAAACAGCATGTCTCCCTTTTCGAGACCACCATGCCTTAGTTTCTAACACTGATAGGGTCATTTAATTCTCATGAGCACTGTATGACACAGGTAGTAGTATCATTATCCCTGATTTTCAAGTAAGGAGACTGGCTTGTGGATGAGTGAACAACCACATTTCCAAAGTTCTCATGGCTGCTAAGAGAAAGTCCATGTTCTCAAACCTCCTCACATGTCAAGGCTGAGAAGGGGCAGAAAGTCTATTTCCTCAAACCTCCCCACCCACATTCATGACCTGTAAAGAAAGGTGACTCCTTGGGACATGGTTATAATAGCGGTGATTTATAAAATACTTACTCCATTGTCCAAGGCCTTGGATATAAATTTACTATTTTTAATCCTCATAAAAACTTAAAGCATGGTTATAACTTTTCTTTTCTGCTAGGATTTAGCTGATTCCAATTCCCTGAAAAGGAAGACAACTCACAATATTAACATTCTTCCTAAAAGCACATAGGACTTACATTTTAGGGTGGCTCTGAGAATCCAATTCTATGAAGGACCCTACCTCACCCAGCATCAAAGGCATGTTCAGCCAGCCTCAGCACTTCCCTAGTCAGCAGTGAAACCTCAGGGACTATGTTGATAGGGCAAGGGTAAAAATCTGACTAGGTTTCCAAAAAATTACAACTATGTCATTACCCAACTCTGAAATGCAAATATCAAAATTTGTCTGTGTGTAACCTAAGAAAGCACTACTGAACATTAATCCCTTATTCCTTACAATTCCTAAAATGCTCAGTCATAACCACCTATATTCTTCCATTGAGAAAGCAGATTCAATGAGTTTAAGAGGTTTAAAGATCATCAGAACAAACCTCTGAACCCTAAAATAATCTCATATTACCTGAATTAATGCTATAGAAATTTATGAACAAATACAGCATCAGAAGGCCATGTGAGAGGTTCAAGGAAGAGAAAGCAAGCAGCAAAAACTCCCTGAAGGGCCCTTTCCAAACCAAAATGCTGATTCTGCTCTGGCAGTTTTGAAGAAGATTTTTCCTCTTCATCAGAAGCAGGCAGGCCTGTCAGCTGAGGAGCCGCACACCTAGGAACACCACATAGCCACGGAGAAAGGGAAACCTGTGTAATTCTCTCACTTCAGCATGTGAAAACTCACCCATAAGGATGCCTTGGGCTCACTCAGTGTCTCCTGTACTGCTATGTGGAACAACTCCAAATGATGCTTTCAAGAGACATTGAAAAGCATGTTGGTTTTAAAATCAGCTCTGCCACCCACTAGCCATTTGACTTTGAATGATTTACACCTTCTGTGTCTCAATATCCCCATCCATAAAATGAAAACAGTAGAATAAGCACATACTAAAAGATGGCTGCTATTAATTATTGTTGTTGTTCAGAAAGTCTTGTCCAACCCAGGGCCTATCCCTTTCTCATAATGTCCTTATATCATAGTATATATGATAGTATTCCTCCATTGAAAGGAAAATTATAATTTCAAACAAGCTCATAATAAAAACAATAAGAACCTAGATTTTTCAAACCAAAAGACTTACCATTATTTCATAAAATAATGTATGGGCACTAAAAAACAGCAATCTCTCTCAGAATTTACACTCAGCAGAAGAAAGCTAATTTAAATAATTAGTTTAAACTAATTTCAACAAAATAATGCATTCTTAGTGTTTGATGTAGCCATAGTAGACATTCTCCCATTAATGGATAGCTATGGTTTTCACTTTTTAAAGATAAAATCAGTGTAATTTCACTGATTATTTTTCATAATATTTCAGATTAGTTTTATTATCAAATAATATCCCATTCAAAATATCAGTTTAACTTCTAAATTGATATTAGAAACAAAGAAAGGATCATTAATTTAAATAATGATACTTTAAAAGGAAGGAAAATATCATTAATTTAAATATATAGTGACGAGTTGGGGGGCAACATTTTCACCAAATTTCTTTAGAGGCACAGAATATTAATTAGCAACAGGGATAGCTAATATTTAATACACACCAATTAAGCATTTCAGAAACCCAGATCAGGTAACAGGGAGGTGAAGATGGCCAACCACCACACCAGGGAACTGAGAGTACCTACAACTGCAAGCAGGAGAATCGCTTCCATCAGCCATGTGGGATCTAAGTCCCCACTCAATTTAGAGATGGAGTGGACATCACCATCCCAGGGTTCACAAGATGGAGGAATAAAATGTGGATTAGAGTGGACTTACTGGTATTCTACTAAAGAACAATTGTGACTCTAGCAGAAGAAGAAATTGTATCACTGATGTGGAAACAGTGGTCACGGTAGTTGCTGAGGGCAGGGAGAAGGAAGAAGAGATGTGATGTGGGAGCATTTTTAGGACTTGGTGTTCTCCTAAATGATATTGCAGGGACAGATACTGGATATTATATATCCTGCCGTAACCCACTGACTGGATTGGAGGAGAGTGTACACTACAATGTGAACTATAATCCATGTGGTGCAACAGTGCTCCAAATGCAATGAATGTGCCACAATGATGAAAGGGGATGTTGATGAGGGAAGAGTTGGGGTGGGGTGGGGTATGAGATATATGGAATATATGGGAACCTCTTTTTTTTTTTTTTGGAATCATTACTTTTTTTCCCCCAAATTCTACTCAATTTATTCATTTTTTAAAAGATATTACATTCAAAAAATATGAGGTCCCCATTCACTCCCACCGCCACCACCCCACCACTCCTCCCACAGTAACACTCTCCCCCATCATCATGACACATCCATTGCATCCGGTATGTAAATCTCTGGGCATCGCTGCACCCCATGTCCCATGTTCCACACCATAGCCCACATTCTCCCACATTTCATCCAGTGGGCCATGGGAGGACATACAATGTCCGGCAATTGTCCCCGGAGCACCACCCAGGACAACTCCAAGTCCCGAGAATGCCTCCACATCTCATCTCTTCCTCCCATTCTCTGCACCCAGCAGCCACCATGGACACTTTTTCCACACCAATGCCACATTTTCTCAATTATTAACCACAATAGTTCATGAATAGAATATCATTAAGTCCACTCTGATCCTTACTGTTTGGCTTGATTGTGTCCCTTCCACATCTATATCAAGAGGGGGTTTAGATTCCACATGGATATTGGATGTCATCCTCCTGCTTTCAGTTGTAGGTACTCTAGGCTCCATGGTGTGGTGGTTAACATTCTTCAACTCCATGTTAGCTGAGTGGGGTAAGTCCAATAAATCAGAGTGTAGGAGCTGAAGTCTGTTGAGGCTCAGGGCCTGGCTATCATATTATCAGTCCAGAGCTTTAAATCCCCTAGATATACCTTAAGCCCCAGCACCAACTACAATTCCAGTAAAGTAGCATGAAAGCCTTGTGAAAAGAGATCCCATCTGAGTCCAGTTCCATCACGCAGAAACACAAGCTCAAAGGAGGGCCAACTGGCATGGCAGTGAACCCCATCTGCCATGACCATAGAACCTGTGGGTCTCTTTAGCCCTCAAAAGGACTGATATCTGGGGTTGTATCTACTTTATCTGTCTCTGAGACTCTGCTCAGGTGTGCATAAGGGCAATCCTTCTGACAACCTCCAGACTCCTTTTTAGAGACTCAGAGCCATATCAACTCATTTGTCCTTTCCCTTTCCCCCTTACTTTAGGTCAAACAGCATTTTTAACTCCTGTTATTATATGTAGACAGGGATATTCTGCTGGTCCATGTTGAACCTTTATTTATTTATTTATTTTTTTATTCATTTAAAAAAATATATTACATTAAAAAAATATGAAGTCCCATTCAACCCCACCGCCCCCACCCCCACTCCCCCCACAGCAACACTCTCTCCCATCATCATGACACATCCATTGCACCTGGTAAGTACATCTCTGGGCATCGCTGCACCCCATAGTCAATGGTCCACATCATAGCCCACACTCTCCCACGTTCCATCCAGTGGGCCCTGGGGGGATCTAAAATGTCCCGTAGTTGTCCGTGAAGCACCACCCAGGACAACTCCAAGTCCCAAAAACACCTCCCCATCTCATCTCTTCCTCCCATTCCCCACACCCAGCAGCCACTATGGCCACCGTTCCAACACCAATGCCACATTTTCTCTGTGGACATTGGATTGGTTGTGTCCATTGCACATCTATGTCAAGAGGGGGCTCAGATTCCACATGGATACTGGATGCAATCCTCCTGCTTTCAGTTGTAGGCACTCTAGGCTCCATGGTGTGGCGGTTGACCTTTTTCAACTCCATGTTAGCTGAGTGGGGTAAGTCCAATAAATCAGAGTGTAGGAGCTGAAGTCTGTTGAGGCTCAGGGCCTGGCTATCATATTGTCAGTCCAGAGATTCAAATCCCCTAAATATATCTTAAACCCCAACACCAATTACAATTGCAGTAAAGTAGCATGAAAGTCTTGTGAAAAGAGATCCCATCTGAGTCCAGTTCCATCACGCAGAAACACCAGCTCCAAGGAAGGGCCACCTGACATGGCAGTGAACCCCATCTGCCATGACCATAGAACCTGTGGGTCTGTTTAGCCCTCAAAAAAAACCAATACCTGGGGTTATATCTACTTTATCTGTCTCTGAGACTCTGCTCAGGTGTGCATAAGGGCAGTCCTTCTGACAACCTCCAGACTCTTTTTTTAGAGACTTGTAGCCTTTTTCTCCTTTCCATTTTCCCCTTACATTAGGTCAAACAGCATATTAAAGTCATGTTATTATATGTAGACAAGGATCTTCTGCTGATCTGCAATGAACCTTTAATTCAAGGCCATTTTCTAGTTACTTCATCAGCTGGTACTTGGTAGTGATCCCTTAGTGCCACGGAGGCTCATCCCCAGGTGTCATGTCCCACGCTGGGGGGAAGGCATCACATTTACATACTGAGTTTGGCTTTGAGACTGGCCACATTTGAGTAACACGGAGGCTGTCAGGAGGGAACTCCTAGGCACAGTGCTGCTCTAAGCCTTGTTCTTATTTCAGGTGTATAGGCTTACAAGCATAGTCATTAGTATCAGGGGCTCACTGTTGAAACCTCATTCCTTCCTGGTCCTTACCGTTGCACCTGGGGGACTGCAGCTGCTCCCCTAGGGACCGCAACAGAGCCCCCCTGCCCAGGAACCCGGTATCCCCCTAGGTGTTGTTTTTAATTGTTTCCACTATGAGTATATCCAAACATTTCCAAGCACCCTGGACACATGCCCTGTATAACTCCCTGTCAACCATATATCACCTGTCAATAATATCCTATACTGGTATTCCTCCACTGCCATTGATGAATCACTCTGTGATCCAAAACTTCCTGAAAAGTGAAGCCCAATATAATGTCAGGTTCCCTTACTAGTAAAATGGAATATAATGATGAGTTTAAAGGTTAGATATAGAATATATATTGATTTGGAAAAATTCTACATCCTATCTTTTTCTTTTCTTTTTCCCTAATTATTGAGTTTCTCTTCACAAGAGCCTTAGATCACAGTAATTCATGTATACAATATACAGTACTCCCACATATCCATTATAAAACCTTTTCCCTTCCATAGCGATAATCCTTTAACTTATTCATATCATATTTACTGAAACTGATGTACAGATATTGAGTCAATAGCTTTCAAACAAGGTAACATTTGTGTTTACATTGTGGTTTATACTCTAGGCTATACAGTTTTCTCAATTTTTTAGTTATCCTATGTTTTACATTATGGTTTACATTATTAGTCTGCCATCCCCTATATGTTTTTGGTGTAATATTACATGTTTTATATCCATCCTTGTGTACTCTTGTGAAACACTTCTTTTGCCCTCACAGTTACTTTGGTTCCATCTATTCAATATCTATTTCCCCCTCCCCTTGGGGCCCACAGTGACAGTCAATCTTCATTTCTTGAGGAGCCATGTTCAGCGATACTTGCAACAGTGTTGAGGGCTTGACTTGCTCAAGTGCCCTAATGCCCTGGGAGCCACCCTTTCTCTTGAGAGATACAGTTTCCTCTATTTGATGGCATTAGTCCTCCCCAGGATGTGGGTCTACATTCACTCTCATCATATGGGTCTCTACCCAATGGTATAACCCACTCTGGCAAAAAGGAGCATTCAGATATTCCCTAGGATTCTGTGCTGCATCAGATTATCTCCTTTGAGTATCTTAAACAGGTAAATTTTCTAATTATATTTTGAAAAGGTTTTCTCAGCATTTTACTTTCAACCAACACCTCAGAATCTCCTATATTCATATGTTGCCCCTCCCTCTCCCCAATTTCTTGGGCAATATTACCCATCCACCCATCCCTAGCCCCCCTCAAACCCGCAAAGCCCCACACAAAGGTAACACTATGCCCCCATTTTATCTCTTCCTTGTGCACATACTTATCACCAGTTTATCATAGATTTCACGCATATAGATGTCTGCTTACATCCTTCCTCTACCCCCCGATTTCCTGTAAGCCTATCTTCCAGTCTCTAGCTCTCTGAGGCAGCTTGCTCATTTCATATCATTGAGGTCATGTAGTATTTGTCCTTCAATGCCTGGGTTGCTTCACTCAACATAAGGTTCTCAAGATTCATCCCTGTTATCACGAGTGTTTGTAGTGTATTTGTTCTTAAAGCCAAGTAGTATTCCATTGTATGTTTATACCACATTTTGTTGATCCACTCAACTGTTGATGGGCATTTGGGTCGAATCCAATTTTTGGCGATAGTGAACAATGCTGCTATGAACATTGGTGTGCATATATTGGTTTGTGTCCTTGTTTTCAGTTCTGTTGGGTATATACCCAGCAGTGATATTGCTGGGTAATATGGCAAGTCTATGGTTAGTTTTTTGAGAAACCACCAAACTGTCCTCCAGAATGGTTGGATCCTTCTGCATTCCCACCAGCAATGAATGAGTGTCCCCATTTCTTCACATCCTCTCCAGCATTTGTATTCTTCTGTTTTTTCCATAGCTGCCAATCTTATGGGAGTAAGATGGTATCTCATTGTAGTTTTGATTTGCATTTCTCTGATAGCTAAAGATTTGGAGCATTTTTTCATGTGCTTTTGAGCCATTTGTATTTCTTCTTTGGAGAAGTGTCTATTTAAATCTTGTTCCCAATTTTTAAATGGGTTGTTTATCTTTTTATTTTCAAGATATAGGAATTCTTTATATATGCAAGTTATAAGTCTCTTATCAGATATATGGTTGCCAAATATTTTCTCCCATTGTGTGGGTTCCCTTTTTACTCTCTTGACAATCTCCTTTGAGGTGCAGAAGGCTTTAATTTTGAGGAAGTCCCATTTATCTATTTGTTCTGTTGCTGGTCATGCTTTTGGTGTGATGTTCATGAAGCCATTTCCTATTACAAGTTCTTCTAGATGTTTCCCCACGCTGCTTTCCAAGGTCTTTATGGTCTTGGCTCTTATATTTAGGTCTTTGATCCATCTTGAGTTGATCTTTGTATAAGGTATGAGATGGTAATCCCCTTTCATTCTTCTACATATGGATATCCAGTTCTCCAGGTACCATTTGTTGAATAGGCCATTCTCTCCCAGTTGAGAGGGTTTGGTGGGTTTATCAAATATTATATGGCTATATATATGAGGTTCTATATCAGAACTTTCAATTCGATTCCATTGGTCTGTTTGTCTCTCCTTATGCCAATACCATGATGTTTTCACTACTGTAGTTTTGTAGTATGTTTTAAAGTCCGGTAGTGTGATTCCTCCAATTTTGTTTTTCTTTTCAATATGTCTTTGGCTATTTGGGGCCTCTTTCCTTTCCAAATAAATTTCATAGTTAATTTTTCTAGTTCCTTAAAGAAGGCTTTGTTGATTTTATTGGGATTGCATTGAATGTGTAGATCAGTTTTGGCAGGATAGACATCTTAATAATATTCAGTCTTCCTATCTATGAACAGGGAATATTCTTTCATTTATTTAGGTCTCCTTTGATTTCATTGAATATTCTTGTATAGTTCTTGGTGTATACGTTTTTTACCTCTTTAGTTAAATTTATTCCTAAATATTTGATTTTTTCATTTACTGTTGTGAATGGTATTTGTTTCTTGATTTCCTCCTGATCTGGCTCATTAGTGGTGTAAAGAAATGCTACTGATTTTTGCACATCGATCTTATAACCTGTGACTTTATTAAACTCATTTATGAGTTCTAGAAGCTTTGCTGTAGACCTCTGGGTTTTCTATGTATAGGATCATGTCATCTGCAAATAATGAAATTTTGACTTCTTCCTTTCCAATTTGAATGCCTTTTATATCTGGTTCTTGCCTTAGTGCTCGAACAAGTCCTTCTAAGTCAATGTTAAATAGATGGGGAGAGAGTGGGAATCCTTGTCTTGTTCCTCATTTTAGAGGGAAGGATTTTAGGATTTCTCCATTGTAAAAAATGTTGGCTGTAGGTTTTTCATATATACTCTTTATCATGTTCAAAAAATTTCCTTGTATTCAGATATCTTGGAGTGCTTTTATCAAGAAAGAGTGCTGTATTTTGTCAAATGCTTTTTCTGCATCTATAGATATAATCATGTGATTTTTTTCTTCAATCTGTTTATATGGTGTATTACATTAATTGATTTTCTTATGTTGAACCATCCTTGCATACCTGGAATAAATCCCACTTGGTCATGGTGTATAATTCATTTAATGTGTTGTTGAATACGATTAGCAAGTATTTTGTTAAGGATTTTTGCGTCTAGGTTCATTAGAGAAATTGGTCTGTAATTTTCCTTTCTTGTGGTGTCTTTGTTTGGCTTTGGTACTAGGGTAATGTTGGCATCATAGGAGTTAGGCAATGTTCCTTCTGTTTTGATTTTTTGGAGTAGTTTCACTAGGATTGGTATTAGTTCTTTCTGGAATGTTTTGTAGAATTCACCTGTGAAGCCGTTTGGCCCTGGGCTCTTCTTACTTGGGAGGTTTTTGATGACGGATTCTATGTCCTTGCTTGTGATTGGTTTGTTGAGATCATCAATTTCTTCTTTTGTCGATATAGGCTCCTAATGTGTTTCTAGGAATTTGTCCATTTCCTCTGAATTGTCATATTTGTTGGAATATAGTTTTTCAAAGTATCCTCTTATGATAGTCTTTATTTCTGTGGGGTCAGTGGTAATATCACCTTTCTCATTTCTTATTTTGGGTATTTGCATCTTCTCTCTTTTTCTGTTTGTTAGTCTCGCTAAAGGTTTGTCAATTTTGTTGATCTTCTCAAAAAAGCAGCTCTTGGTCTTGTTTATCTTTTCAAGTGCTTTCTTATTTTCTATTTCATTTAGTTCTGCTCTTATCTTTGTTATTTCCTTCCTTCTTCTTCCTGTTGAATTACTTTGTTGTTGTTTTATTTTAATTCCTCCAAATGTGCAGTTAGTTCTTCAAATTTTGCTCTTTATTCTTTTTCAATGTATGAATTTATGGCTATAAATTTCCCTCTCAGTACTGCTTTTGCTGCATCCCATAAATTTTGGTATGTGGTGTTATCATTATCATTTGTTTCAAGGTAGTCATTGATTTCTTTTGAGATTTCCTCTTTGACCCACTGTTTTTCTAAGAGTGTGCTATTTAATTTCCATATCTTGGTGTGAACCCTGGGCCTCTTTCTCTTGCAAATTTCCAGCTTCACTCCACTGTGGTCAGAGATACTATTTTGTATGATTTCGATCTTTCTGAATTCATTAAGCCTTTCTTTGTGGCCTATCATATGGTCTATCTTGGAGAACGATCCATGTGCACTTGAGAAAAATGTATATCCTGCTGTGTTTGGGTGTAATGATCTGTATATGTCTATTAGATCCAGCTCCTCTAATATACTGTTCAAATATTTCTTTTCTTTAGTGATTCTCTTTTGAGATGTTCTGTCCAGATTTGATAGTGGTGTATTAAAATCCCCCACTATAATTGTAGATGCATCTATTTTTCACTTAGTTTTTCCAGCATTTGCCTCATGTATTTAGAGGCACCTTTGTTACAAGCATAAATATTTATGATTGTTTGTTCTTCTTGACAGATTGTCCATTTCACTAATATGTAGTATCCTTCTTTGTCTCACAATTGTTTCGCATTTAAAGTCTATTTTGTCTGATATTAATATAGCTACTCCTGCCTTTTTTTGGTTGTTGTTTTCTTTTAAGATTGTTTTCCAACTATTCACTTTCAGCCTCCATGAGTCTCTGGGTCTAAGATGTGTCTCTTGTAGACATCATATAGATGGGTCATATTTCCTTATCCAATGTCCCAGTCTGAATCTTTTGATAGGTTAGTTTAATCCGTTGACATTCAGGTTTTTACTTTAAAGGAATTATTTATGTTAGCCATATTTTGATTGGACTTGTGTTTGTCATATTTTGTTTGTTTGTTTTTTCTTCTCTTTTTGTCTTTTTTGTGGCTCTTACACTCTCCTCTAACTGTGTCTGTCTTGTTTTTTCCTTTCTTCCTGCAGAACTCCCTTTAGAATTTCTTGAAGGGGAGGTTTCTTGTTGGCATACTCTTTCAATTTCTGTTTATCTGTGAATATTTTGAACTCTCCATTGTTTTTCAATGCTAGTTTAGCTGGATAGAGTATTCTTGGTTGGAATTTTTTTTCTTTTAGTACCTTGACTATATCATAACACTGCCTTCTTGCCTCCATGGTTTCAGATGAGAAATCAGCACTTAATCTTATGGAGCTTCCCTTGTATGTGATGGTTTTCTTTTCTCTTGCTGCTTTTAGAATTTTCTCTTTGTCTTGAGCATTGGATAATTTGACAAGTATATGTCTTGGGGTAGGCCTGTTGTGGTTTATGACCAGTGGAGTGTGCTGTTCTTCTTGGATATGTACATCTGTCTCTTTCAGTTGATTTGGGAGGTTTTCAGCCATTATTTCCTGCAGAACTCCTTCTGACCCCTTTCCCTTCTCTTCTCTTCTCCTTCTGGGATGCCTATAAAACGTATGTTTGCGCATTTTGCATTGTCATTCAGTTCCGTATGTCCTAGCTGGATTTTTTCTATCTTTTTTATGATCAATTCTACTCTGTTTGATTTCCGATGTACTGTCTCCTACATCGCTAATTCTCTGCTCTGCCTCTTCTAATCTGCTGTTATTTGCTGTGAATGTATTTTTGATTTCTTGAACTGTGGTGTTCATTCCCATCATATCTGTTACCTTTGGTGTATGTCTGCTATTTCTCCTCCAACTGTTGTCTTCATATTTTTAACCTCTTCCTTTACTTCATTAAATGTGTCTGTGATATATGTTCTGAGATCTTTAATTACTTGTGCGAAGTTCTGCTCCCCTTCCTCTTTTTAATTTGTTCATTGGATTCAGCCATGTTTTCCTGATTACTGGTTTGGTTTGTAGATTTTTGTTGCTGTCTGGTCATCATTTTATCTTGAAAGGTTTAATCAGTTCCTTAGTTTCTTTGTCTAGTCTTGTGGATTAATTAGCTGTTGTTTTTGTGTAGGTGATATATCTTCTCTTTGTCACTTTGTTCTTCTTATTATAATTTCTTATTTCTGCCTGAGTTCACTTTGAAGGAAAGTATTAGGGCCAGGGAAAGGCAATTGTGTAAGCAAGAAAATGTGTAAACTAGTATTGGTAATAAATGTTAACAGAGCAACAATATGAGATCTGGAAGGATGGATATTAGATTCATGTAGGTTGTGTAGAGTTATAGCAGTAAGTAGAGTACCTATAATGAGGTAGTTGACTGAATATGGGAGGAATATGGTATGAATTAAAAAGCTAGTGTTTTCGTGAGAGAGGGAAAGAGAAAAGAAAGTCAATAATTTCAAGAGTGGATAAAAGACAGAAAACAAAACAAAGGTGTTAGAAATCAAGAGTTGGACACTTTGGGGATCAAAGAAAGAGAGATGGAATATAGGAGAGACAGTAGATGATGGAGGATATCAAATTGTAGGGGAAAGGGGATAGTGTATGTAGCCAAAATTAATTCACACAGAAATGAGGCAATGAAGGATGAGGAAACCCAGCAAATGTGAGATGTTCCCTGCAGCACCTATTGTATAATTAAGATAAAATAAAATAAGAAGGAAATGAGGGACTAGATGGGAAAAAAAAGAGAAGAAAGAAAGAAAAAGGGGGGTGGGTAAATGGAGGGGAGCAAGTAAGGAAAAGAATAAAAGATATAGAACAGCCACAACAGCAACAACAAAAAAAAAACCCCTAAATAATTAAAAAAATATATATATCTTGGGGGTACAATGGGAGGAAAGACTAGGCAATAATGCAATGTTAGCAATCAGTACAATAAAAAATAAATAAAATAAATAAAAACTAAAAAACAACAAAACAAGACAAAAAAACAGATAGGAAAAAATAAAAACATTGAGGGCTAGGATATTCAAGGACCTCCAATGGACCTCAGAGCATGGTGGATTCAGGGATGGAAAGTCTTTGATATTGCAGACTCAAGAGGTGTGAGTCTCTGGGATGTGGGTCACCTGGGTTTAGAGGACACAGACCTGGCAACCTCAAATCTGGTTAACAGGGAACCTGGGAGCACCACAGTGCAACACAGCCTTCAGAGAATCCCGCAGCTGGGTGCAAGCCCTATGGGGAAGGTCACATCCGCAAATTCTGACCTATGTGTCAGACACCCACAATTCACTCTCTCACTAGGGTCTTTTCTGTGGCTGTATCACCAATTCGACTTCAGGACACCTCCCACCCTGTAAGCCCCCAAAACAGCCACCTGGGGTTGCCTCTACACTGCAGCCAATTTAATGACACTGCAGATCTGTAGCCAGACCCAGGGGGCAGGGCTCCAGCCAGAAGTGCTGATATCAGTGTCCGAAACTGAAATTCCCATGCTTCACAAAATATTCCCCTAATCTGCTTCCAGACATCTCCCACCCTGCCAGGCCCTGAAACAGCCCCTTGGTGATGTCTCTTTATTGTGAGGGATTTAAGGCCACTGCTGATCAGCAGCCAGCCTTGGGGGCAGGGCTCTAGCCAGAAGCACTATTATTTGTGTCCACAATCAAAAATTACCTTCCTCACAATAAAACTCCCATCTGTCTCCCCATATCAGTCTGTGAAGGCCTCCTGCCCTGTTAGCCCCCCAATAGCCCACTCAGGGCTTATGAATTCCCCAGTACAGCAGAGCCTCCAGGAATCACCACTGTGGTGCTGGTGCCATGGCTCCGCCCACCCCAGGAGGGAGTGTCCCATGCGCAACCCCCACCTCCATGTAAGAGAGCCTCAATTTTATCTTATACATGAATTTTCTCTGTTACCTTCCCACCAAATCGATGTCCAGACACCTTCTGCCCTGCAAAATCCTGAAACAGCCTGGTCCCGAAGAATTTCCAATGCTGCCCAGCCGCTTCTTTGCAGGAGAGATTATCAGGTGCACTCACTCAACCACCATCTTGTCCCCCCGCCTTTTCTCCATTCTACAATATGATCTTTTTGCTTAAGTACTCCCATGGAAGATTGTAAGGAAGGCAAAAGACTGTGCCTGTTCTGGATTAATGCATTCAACTTGCACACTTTGATTTTTTTCCTACAAGTTTTAATCCTCATTCTGCTTTTTTTGTCAAAACCTGGGATCTGTTTAATTGAGGACCTCCTCATAATAGGGAAAAAATAATTAGACAACTCTTGTGTGGAAATGCCTGCTTTAGGCCTCAGTCAGTTTATATCTCCTAATAATTTTGTGAACCATTCAAAGTTTTAATAGAATCCTTATGAATATGAGCCTTCTGAGGCTTAGTTGTAATTTTATCAACAATAGTCCCAAGATAAGAAATGGGAGTAACCTCTTGAATTTTCTCAGGGACAAATTTTAATCCTGCTGCAGTTAAGCTCTTTTCTAAGGCCTGATATGCTAAAACAAGAGTCTGGGAAGAGGGAGCAACACACAATATATCATCCATGTAATGCATAATATAACAGGAAGGAAAAGCCAACCTGACTGGATCTAAGGTTTTAGCTACAAAATTTTGACATATGGAGGGGTTGTTGGTGGAGGGGAAAGTGACTTTCTAAAGTCAATTAATGAAGGAGCTGAAGGCAAAACAACTTTAGATTTGGTATCACCAAAAGATTGAGTGGGAGGAACTTCCTCACATTCTCTCTCCTTATTCTCCTCCTCATCTTCTGTTTGCAAGGGTTCCAAGACAGATTTGATTATAGTCCAAGTGGGTCAAATAGTAACAGGGAGCAGAACACCTTGTATGTGTATTTTTAAAAAAACTCTTTTTCTGCTCTTTCCCACTTCCTATTCCTAATTCTGCTCTTCCTATTCCTAATTCTACACTTCCTATTGCTGGGAACCATGAGCAATATTTTTCTATAATCTGTAGGAATTTTAAGTATGAGGCTCACTGGCCTTGGATCCTCTCGCCTTTAGGAGTTGCTTCAAGAGACAGACATACAGGAGATATTTTGTTGAACTGCTTCCATTTCCCATTATAATCCTGCAAATATACTTGAGAGTGTCCTTATTTACTGAGGACTTCAAAGGCCTTCTAAATGAGTCAGGGCTCTGTGCCATTACACCAACTTTAGTTTTGCTTGAAGTGATCCTTCTTCCCTTTGAGTCCCTGTTCAGGCACCAGTTGCTGAGACCAGCTCAGCAATAGATTGGCTCAAAGGGAAGATAACACAGAACTTAAGAAATAAAAGAACAGAAAGACACAAGAGAAGAAATAAAGATGGGACCAGGGGACTCACAGCTTCTGGAACTAAGAGCCTTGACCTTACTTTCCACATCATATTTATTAGAAATTACAAAGCAGCAGCTATCTATGTTTACTTTCAAAAGTGTCTGTTTTTGGAACTGCAACATTGAAAGTAATAGGGAACAGGCCATACAAAGTTCAAATGCCTCCTCATGCAAAAAGTTTTCATGCTGACAAGACAGTGTTCTATCTAGTCAAGTCCTGGTCTTCCTAAGCCCACACTTCTTATCTGCATTATGGAAATATTCTAATTTCAAGTCAGGTTCCCAAGCTTAAATTCAAGCCATTTTCTCACAAATCAATTCAGTTTGACTTCTGCAGTAAGGTGCAGTCCTGGACCCAGGAGAGAATGAGGCAGGAGTGATAATCAATCTTGGCATTTCTATGTCCATTTCTCTGGCCCACCTTCCCTCCCTCTCAGGATCCATCTCCCAAATCACATGATAACTGTGGGTTACACATTCTAGGGGTCCTAGAAATGGGGGTAGGGGAAGACCATGGGCCTCTCCCTGATTACAGAAGTTCATCAGGCTTTTTTTCTTGTGATAGGTATTTATTTAATTTTATTAAACAACAAACTTTTTCCTGAAGTGGATTAGCATTTTCATTTCCCACCAGCAATGAATTAGAGATCTAGTTCTCCCACAATCTTGACAACATTTGAAATGGACCATCTTTTTAACTGCCCATTCTAATACTTACACTGTTGTACTACATTATACTTTTAATTTGCATTCCATCATTATTAGACATTGAACATGTTTGTTTTTTACACTTTTTAAATTGAAGTTAATAGATCACAAAGAATGTTACATTTAAAAACATTATATAAAATGTAAAAAACATAAGAGGTTCCCATATACTCCATTCCCCAATTCCCCACCCCATCATTTTTGTACATTGTATTTTTTGAAGATATATACATCACAAAAAATGTTACTTTAAAAAATGTAAGAGCTCTTTCTGTGCTTAGGACAGCCATGGCTTGTGGTCCCAAGAAGCATTTGAAGCATGTAGCAGCTGCAAAGCACTGGATGCTGGACAAACTGACTGGTGTGTTTGCTCCTCGTCCATCCACTGGTCTGCACAAGCTGAGAGAATGTCTCCCATTCATCATTTTCTTAAGGAACAGGCTTAAATATGCCCTGACAGGAGATGAAGTAAAGAAGATTTGTATGCAGCAGTTCATAAAGACTGATGGCAAAGTCCGAACTGATATAACTTATCCTGCTGGTTTTATGGATGTCATCAGCATTGACAAGACTGGAGAGAATTTCCATCTGATCTATGATACCAAGGGTCACTTTGCTGTTCATCGTATTACACCTGACGAGGCCAAGTACAAGTTGTGCAATTTGAGGAAGATCTTTGTAGGCACAAAAGGAATCCCTCATCTGGTGACCTTTGATGCTTGCACCATCCACTATCCTGATCCTCTCATTAAGGTGAACGACACCATTCAAATTGATTTGGAGACAGTCAAGATTACTGATTTCATAAAGTTTGATATGGGTAACCTGTGTATGGTGACTGGAGGTGCTAACCTTGGAAGAATTGGTGTGATCACCAACAGAGAGAGACATCCTGGCTCTTTGATGTGGTTCATGTGAAAGATGCCAATGGCAACAGTTTTGCCACCTGGCTCTCCAACATTTTCATTATTGGCAAAGGCAACAAACCATGGATTTCTCTTCCCTGAGGAAAAGGAATCCACCTCACCATTGCAGAAGAGAGAGACAAGAGACTGGCAGCCAAACAGAGCTGTGGGTGAAATAGTCTTTAGTTAACATGAATGTAGAATGCCATGTGACTAAAAATAAAAAATGATTCATTGTAAAAAATATATATATATAAGAGCTTCCTGTATTCCCCCACCCCACACCCCACTCCTCCCACACCAACAACCTCCTCCATCATTGTGGCACACTCATCACATTTGGTGAACACATTTTGGAGCACTGTGGCACCACACAGATAATAGTTTCTCCCTGTAGTTCACAGTCTCCCCTGGTACATTCAGTGGGTTATGGCAGGACATATAATGTCCAGCATCTGACCCTGAAAGGCTTTTTTTCCTGATGCCAGGTGCTGTCTCCACATCCTACAAAGTGTCCAAATGCACCCAAGCTCAGGAATACCTGGAATACCATGGAACCAAGATAGTGGTTCAGAGCAGTCATGGTCACTTTCCTTGTTGGTAGTGCCCATGGGTATGGGCTTATCCAGTGAAGTAACAGGTGCTGCCATGGCCCCACCTGTGAACCCATGAAAATGGTTGGCAGATCTGCAGCATGTGGCCTTCACAGCTCTCTTTAGTGACCTTTAGAATTCTCCTCAGAGAATTCATTTCTGAGGAGATTTATATTCCCAGGGGTGTTTTTCCTTCCTCACAGGAACACAGGACACACCAGTATTCCAGAGCTTGTCTGGAGATCACTAGGCATCACTATTCCCCTCTGAGGGTGAAGTTTACTTGCTCTCTCCTCCAGATTCTCCACCACTGCACCAAGTAGGAGTTTCTTAGGGATCTCCATTGGGTCTACCATTTTCTTTTCCTAGGTGTGTATTTATAAGTACCAGTCATTTTCCTGTGTGAAAAATTTCCCAAAATGCATATTCCATCAAAGTATTTTACACATTTCACCTTTTTAAAATGTTGAAATGGGTAGAATGCCATACCAGCAGCAGTAGAAATCAGGTTTGTCCTTCAGAAAGTGGTTTAGCAGAGGGATTTGAAACCACCACCTGTACACCTTGAAGTCAATGAACTTGCCCATGGGATAGCATTGAAGATAATCCACATGGTGGAGCAAGCCACATGCCCAAGAAGCTTGTCACTCTGAGCAGGGGTCATGGAAGGTCTGGTCCACATGCAGCTCTGCCACCGACCACCTGTGACCACCATATCCTTCTGTTTCATCATCTGACAAATAGATGTGCTGATGGTAGTGCCACCCTGGAAGGCTGAGAAGGAAGAGTTTTCACATGTAAAGAAGGCCCTGGGAGGATGTGCTGGAATGGGTGGTGGAAGCAGGGGAGGTGTTACTTTAGTAAAATGGTGTAGTGAGCCTATAAATCCAACAGAGACAGAAGAGCCAAGTAAAGCATTGTAAGCACACTTGGTGTTCCCATTGACCTTTAAAATAAATATTGACTCTGAGCCACCAGAAAACAATATACAAATTATCTCTTGCCTAAAATTTTGTAACTACATGGAAAAATAAAGATGTGATATTTAGTATTTTTAAGCATATTAATTTTATATATAAGTCTGGGATAATGATAAATGGGCATATAAACATGAATTGTGGCTAGAAGGAAAAAAGTGAACAAACCATTTTAACACTTCTGAGGTGACAAAATTATAGGGATTATTTTCCTTTGCCTTTGAGCTCCATGAGTTTGACTGATGCTTGTATAAGAATGATGATTCAAGTAGTCTCTTAAATTTTTCTTTTAAAATATTTGCTATAGTTTGAATTTAGTTAACTTAATTCTGATATGTCACAGGTATTAACCATGGACCTGTAATAGCTCATGTAATTGGGGCTCAGAAACTGCAATATGATACCTGGGGCAACATTGTAAACATGGCCAGTAGAATGTACAGCACTGAAGTCCTGGATAAAATACAGGTAATTCCATTTGCTCTGACATCGTCAGCTGCTACTGTTCTATTGGAATCATAAATAAGTGTTCTAATGATGGTAATATTTAAACAAAGGAAAGAAATTAAACCTGGTTATTTAGTCAAATCTTTGTTATTGGTAAAATCTTAAATAGTTTCTGGAGTAACTTTAACCAAAAAAAATGCAATAATAAAAAAACTATTGCAAAGCTAAAACCAAATGTCAGAATAGCCACTGATATGGTAGATGGCAGCCTTGAACAGGAAGTGAGGATGAAGCGTCTTCCTTCTCTCTGGCCCCAGTACCTTGCAATGAGATTTTCAAGTGTTCCCCAACACCACAAATGACCCCCACCTTTCTCTTCCGGGGTATGGATTGTGAGGAGGAGTGAAGGAACAGGCTGGGAGCGGTGACAGATATGAGATGGCAGTTCTGAATGGGCCTAGCAGGAATGACTGGAAATTGCTTGGATCCACGCAAGGGAGTGAAAAGGAAAATCTGACAAGTTAAAAGCAGTGATTGGAGAAAAATAATGCTATTTACTGTCAATATTCCTTTAATCATTAAATCAATCATAACCGTGGTTTAAAAAGCTACAATGATAATAATAATACATTTTTCTCTTTATTTTTTATGTTACATTCAAAAAACATGAGGCTCCCATTTACCCCCCACCCTTCTCACCCCACTCCTCCCACATCACCACCCTCTTTCATCATCATGGGACATTCATTGCATTTGGTGAAAACATTTTTGAGCACTGCTGCACCACATGGATAATGGTTTACATTGTAGTTTACACTTTCCCCAGTCCACCCAGTGGGCCATGGCAGGACATACATTGTCTAGCATCTATCCCTGCAGTACCACCCAGGACAACTCCAAGTCCTGAAAATGACCCCACATTATATCTCTTCTTCCCTCTCCTTACCCTCAGCAGCTACCATAGCCACTTTATTCACATCAATTCTACAATTTCTTCCATTACTAATCACAATAATTTGATAGTAGAGTATCAGTAAGTCCACTCTAATCTGCACTCTATTCCTCCATCCTGGGCACCCTGGAATGGTTATGTCCACTCCACCTCTAAATCAAGAGGGGACTTAGATTCCATGAGGATGATAAATGCAATTTTCCTGCTTGCAGTTGTAGGCTCTCTTGGCTCCCATGTATGGTGGTTGGCCTTCTTCCCTTCCCTGTTAGCTGTCTGGGGTAAGTCCAATAAGCCAGAGGGTAGGACTGGCAAGTCTCCTGAGGTTCAGGGCATGGCTATCAAATGGACAGTCAGAGATTCAGGTCTCCTGAGTATACACCAACCCCAGCACCAACCACAGGTCCAGTAAAAGTGACAGAAGAGGCATGTGTAGAAAGGTCACATCTGAGTCCAGCTCCATCACACTCAGAAAAAAAAACTCCAAAGTAGGGCCAAATGACATGGCACTGAACTCCAGAGTCATCTGCCAAGACCATAGAATCTGTGGGTCTCTATAGTACTCAGGAGAGCCAGTACCTGGGGTTGTATCTTCTTTGACTGACTATGGGAACTTGCTGAGACATGCATAAGTGTGACCCCACTGAAGACCTCCTGACTCTTTTTTGGAGACTCATAGCCATATAAATTCATTTGTCCTTTCCATTTCCCCCTTTTATTCAAGGTCAGAAAGCAGTTTTTAACACCTGATATTACATGTAGGTGGAGATATTCTGCTGGTCTGAATTGACCCTTTTATTCAAGGTCTTATCCTAGTTACATCATCAGCTGGTGCTTGGTAGTAATCCCTTGGTGCCAGGGAGGCTCATCCCCAGGAGTCATGCTCCATCCTGGTGGGGAAGGTAATGCGTTTCCATGCTGAGTTTGGCTTAGAGAGTGGCCACATTTGAGCAAAATGGAGGCTCTCAGGAGGTAAATCTTAGGCACCCTGCAGCTCTAGGCCTAGTTCATATTTCAGGTACACAGGCTCATAAGCATAGTCATCTGTATCAAGGGCTCATAAGAGGACCACCCTTCTTTATTGGTCTTTGCCATTGAACTTTGGGGATTGTTGCTGTTCTTTTGGGGATTGTGATAAACCTCCCCAGGCTAGGAACTAAGCACTACCTCAGGTGTCATTTTTAAATGTAACTACTATGAAAATATCCAAACATTTTTCTGTACCCTGTATACATGTCCTGGAGAGCTCCCAACTATGTTCTCCCCATCAATAACACCTCACACCAGTGTTCCTCCCCTGCTATAGCTTAACCTCTATGGTCCAAAATACCTTCAAAAATGAAGCCTAATATATTGGCAAGTTCCATTAATAGTAAAATGGAATGGGTTTAAAGGTTCAATATAGAATACATACTAATTTAGAAAAATTGAATAAAGAAAAAATAAATTGGGTATCAACAAATGAAAAATGAAAAAGCTTTTTTTTTTTTTTTTTAGATTTTGGATTTCATTACTGCAATAGGTTTTGGCCTGTATGTACAGTAAGGAAATTTCTTTCATTTCTTCCTCAGTGTATACATCCTTTCCTTTTATTCTAATTATTAAGTTTGTCTTCACAAAAGTTTTAGATCACAATAATTCACATATACAATATAGGTTACTCCCACATATCCAACATCAAACACTGTCCCTTCCCCAGCAATGATCTTTTTACATGTTCATATTATATTTGCTGCAGCTGATGTACAGATAGTGAAACATAACTTTCAAACAAGGTTCCATTTGGGTTTATATTTTAGACTATACAATTTAATAAATGTTTAGTTATCTTATGTTTTACATTATGGTTTACATTTTGGCCTATAGACTTTTATACATTTTGGGTATAATGTAATATGTCCTATATCCACCATTGCATGATCTTGTGGAACACTTCCATGGCCCCACAGTTACACTGATTCATCTATTCAGTATCTGTCTCCCCCTCCCCTCAGGGCCCACAGTGACAAAGAGTCTTCATTAATTGAAGGGCCATATTCACAGATACTTGCAACAATGCTGAGGGCTTGACATCCTCGACTGCCCTCAGCCACTGGGAATCACCAATTCTCTTGAGAGATACAATTCCCTCTGTTTGAGAACATCAGTCCTCCACAGGATGTTTGTATACCTTTATACTAATTGTATGGACCTCCATCCAATGATATAATCCACTATGACAAAATGAGCACTCACACACTCCCTAGAAGCCTGTCCTGTGTCAGATGTCCCCACTTAAACAGCTTAAACAGATAACCATCCTTATTATATTTTCTAAAGAGTTTTCTCAACATTATAGTTTCAACCACATACAAAAAATATGGAACATTTCATGAATTGTGTGTCATCCTTGTGCAGGGGCCATGCTAATCTTCTCTGTATCATTCCAATTTTAGTATATGTGCTGCCAAAGCAAGCACAATAATAATAACGTTGTAGGAAAACAGTGTTTCCTAATTCATTTGAATGATCACACAAAAAATAAATCTATTAGAACAATGCTGAAACTGTTTCCCACTGCTGGGATATGATGGTGGGCAATCTGCAATGGAATAATGACAGAGTCAAGGGGGAACAGGAAAGAAGACAAAGGAGGTGATGACCACGACAGCAAATATTCCCTTAATGTGTACTTTAATTACCTCTACAACCACTTCGTGTGCAGCAGCAAGGTAGCCACTGAGCTTAGAGAAGCAAGCAAATCAAACTTGTCTCTGTCTTCAGACAGTGTATATTCTATTGAAGACAATAGAGAGGCAGTCGCAAGTCTATGTACAACTGAGCTGTTGATAGCTGTGACATATGCTAAAGCAAGGGGCTAGCTCCAGTCTGGGTGACTTACAAAGGATTTGAGTGCTGGCCACTGGGCTGCCTGTAGCTCACAAGCAGGGGAGCTGTGATTCAGCTCACCAGGTAGACGATAGCAGATGACAGCAGAGCCAGTTGCGCCTTTACTTCTGGTCAGTGTGCTTGAAGGCCAGAGCTCTTTCCTTCCTCTCTCCATCTGGACCCCCTCATTTAACCAGGTCCTGGTGACCAGACTCTAGGGATCTCTGCCTGAGCATGCTAACCACTCCTATGTCTGTGGCTGCTCCATCAATCCTGGCCACCACTGGCTCTTCTGCTGGGCTGGAGAGAGAGGGATGTCCTTGTCAAGAGCACATGCTATGCCCATCCCAGCTGCAGGACAGCCTCTGCCCCACAACACGCCAGAATATTCTCAAGCAAGAGGTTGGCTTAATATCCAGCACATGTCTCCAAGCAGTTTGCAACCACTCAGGATAAGACTCAGAAGCCATTTAAGAGGAGCTGGCCAGGGAGAGCACTTGCTCTCCCATGGGTCAGTAATTAAAATGAGTTTAAGATTGAGGGGTTCTCCAAGAGGAGATAGGCCATCATAAAACTCTATGTGATTTAGTGCTGATTGGCCACCTGGACTGTCCCCATGCACCTTCATCCCCAGGAGGAAATAAGACAGGATCCTGCCTGCCCAAAATGGAATGTGCATGCAGGCCTGGGTGGTGGATTCTCCCAGTGGCCGGAAGGCTTGCATCTGAGTTGATTTTAATCTCCTGAGGGTTTAGCTTGCTCTCAGTTCCAGTAGCCTCTCATTTCCATTGATGTGCAAAAAGAGGAGTGATGTTCCAGGAAAAATGTAAAATGATGCTGAGACCATTAAAAGCTTCTCCTGGGCCTGAGGAGCAGGTTCTTTTATTTTGATTAAAGAGAATTCCAGGCTTTCTGCCCAGAAGCCTAAATAACTGCACAGAAAGCCCCCTGTACTTTCCTCAGCCTTCATCAAGATGGGCAGCCTCCTGCTTGCCTCACATTGGCCACGAGCAGCTGGCCTTGTTCATGGTTTGGTGTCACAAATACCCAGGGATACATAAAAAATGCCAATCTATAAGTGACTTAACTGCAGAATTAACTTCAAAGGCACCACGGGGTCTGTTTTCCCTCTGTGCAAGGTCAGAAGTCAAATACTTGTAGGACCCTGATTCTGACTGCCCCTGAGGATGCTGATTATGAGAAAATATCCATAACCCAAGTTTCTTGGCTATCTCCATACTCTTTCCATTCTCCTCTAGTGCCCAAAGCCCTTCCCATGCTTTGTCCTTGAGCTCTGCCTGGCCTCACCCTGGGACTTGAGCCCTGTCTGGGAGCAGGCAGAACAGGATTTCTGGCACTGGAGACCCCACCTTCCATGCTCTTTTCTGTCCCACTCTGCTCACAGCTGGCCATTGGGTCACATTGCAGGAAGATGGTGGCATCTCTCTGTTGACAGGCTGCTCTCGACCTCTTGACTCCACAATCTTCTCCCTTGTTTCAGGGAGTACTTGGATTTTGTCCTGGGTTCTTATAATTCCAGCCTCTGCCCCATGGTGAGGCTGGTCCTGAGTCACCCTCAGTTCCCAAGTCCAAGGAGGCTGGCTCACTGCTGCCACCACTGCCTGGCCCCTCCCACACTATCCCCTGACAATGCCCACACACCTGCATGATAGCATTGCTGTGCTGTCTGCAAGCTGCCCAGCCCATGCCACAGTCCATAGGCACGGGGGAGTGGCTGACATCTCCAAGGAGGCTGAGGTAAGATGAGGCCTTCACTGATGAAGTAGAGGAAACCCCCTGTAGCAGTTTGATATTATTTATGAATTCCAAAAAGAGATATTGATTATATTAGCAAAATGGGTTTATTCCTTGGAGTGTGATACCCTTTGATTTTATTAGATTCAGCTGAGATGCATTTGATTAAATTATGTTAAGATTAGAGCTTTGATTCTGCTTTGATTAGGGCAACTCAGTTTGAGTCCCCACCCCCTTTGGGGGCTGTATAAACAGACATTCATTCAAGGGCAACACAGAAGTAGACACACAGAGGTACATAAACAGAATAAGATACATGTGACAAGATAGACATGGAAAAGGTGGCCACAGGAAAAGAGATGAGCCATTCACCTGAGAGTTTACTGCTGACCTTGTGAAGAGAACAGAGCAGCTGAACCTGGAAAGAAATGAGCCTTCCAGCCTAAAGCTAAGATTGGAAGAAGCTGAGACCACAGAGCCTTAAGAGAAAGAAGAGGGCTGAACCCTCACAGACATTTCCCACCATCTTGTGTCAACATGTGGCAACAGACTTTGGGTGAAGAAATACCTCTTATGGTACCTTGAGTTGGACCCTTTAGGTCCTTGTAACTGTAAGCTACTACCCCAAATAAATACCCTTTATAAAAGCCAACAGAGTCCTAGTACTTTGCATCGGGACCCTTTTTGGCTAATACACCCCACTTCTCCACATCTTGTTTACAGGATTCCAAAGCAGGGCTTCCAGAGTTCTCTGAAAAACAGCTCATTCTCTCCCTCATCAAGACCCAGATAACCCCCAGGGGTCCCAGATGGAGGAGGACCATATCCCCTGGGTGAGTCTTCCTTGCCACAGAAGCTGAGGTCTGTTAGAGTGACAACATGCACCTCCCATTCTCTGCTCAAGAAAACGTTTTTGTCAGGAGGGCACAGGCCATCCTGGGCCCCCAGATCCAGGCAAATTCCACCAAGCATAGCCTGGTGCAAGCAAGCTCCATGCACAAGGCTCCATGTAGGCCAGTGCCTCCCTCCAGGGGATTCCATGCATCCAGCCTTTGACCCAGCAGCAGAGGTCTCCTTGTGGTGCAATGCCAGAAAACCAAGAATCTTGTCACATTGGCAGTGTGTGAATGAGGGGCTCTTGTCTCTGTAGCACCCACAGTGTACACCCGACTTAGAGAGCCAGCCATGCCCATGCTAAAGTGAATGCAGGGAAGCAGATGTGACTCAGATGACTGAGCTCCTGCCTAGCACAGGGGAGGTCTGTGATTCAGTTCCCAGTTCTTCTTAAAGAAACAGTGAGCTGGTGTGATGGGCAGGCATGGCAAACTGATACAACGAGATGACACAACAAGAGGCACAGGAAAAACATAATGAGAGTCACAACAAAGCAGGGAATGGAGGTGGCTCAAGCAATTAGGTGACTCCCTTCCACATCGAAGGTCCTTGGTTCAGTTCCCAGTGCCTCCTCAAGGCACAGCACACAGCAAGTGCAAAAAATTAGGGGGAGGGGGGAGAAATAAATAAAATGAACCTTTAAAAAATGATACAGAATTTTAAAAAATAATAAACTGAATGGAAACTCCTTTAACTCTTCTGGCTTTAGGTCGTTGATTCCTGAGTCCATTTGCAAGAGTTGACTAGGGTTCTTCTCAGGGTACTTTCTCCCACCTATAGTCAAACTTATTAATATTTATCATTTATTTTTTCATAAAACCACTTTCAGGTTTTTTTTTCTTCTTTTGCCTTAAACTTGAGATTCATATACTTTATAAATATAGCACAGACCTAGGCTTAACTCAACTTCTCTTGGTGAGAGGGCATGGCATCATTCCATTGTCCCTTTCACAACACATGGCTTGTGATAGCCCACAAGCCTACCTAAGTCTAGAGATTACTTGTATTTGAGGTTGTTTCCAGTTTTTCTCTCTCACAACACTGAATTTAAGGACACTGTGGTCCTCAAAAAGATTTTCTTCTTGCACAATATTCCTTCTTCCTCTAATTTCTCCAAAGTGGAATTAGCCAGTGAGTAAACAGACTTTTCATCTTGGTAGTCAAGTGGCTTCTCCAAAGGGTTGTGTTAATATCTAGACTAAATGCCTCTTCATTTGTCCATGTGCACTGCAGGTTACTGAGGAAATGAGCCTTGTTCTGCAGACCTTGGGCTACACATGCACATGCCAGGGAATAATCAATATGAAAGGAAAATGGGAACTGAAGATGTATTTTGTGAACATGGAGATGTCATGATCACTTTCCCAGAGCAATGTGGCATGCCAAAAAATGCTTTCTTTTTTTTTTTTTTTTTTTTTTGCATTTTTGGTTGTCTTGAAGATTTTTTTTTATTGTCTTTGTAATAATATTACATTAAAAATATATATACGAGGTCCCATTCAACCCCACCACCCCACCTCTCCCCCCCCCCCCCCCAGCAACACTCGTTCCCATCATCATGACACATCCATTGCATTTGGTAAGTACATCTTTGGGCACCTCTGCACCTCATGGTCAATGGTCCACATCATGGCCCATACTCTCCTCCATTCCATCCAGTGGGCCCTGTGAGGATTTACAATGTCCGATGATTGCCCCTGAAGCACCATCCAGGGTAGCTCCATGTCCCAAAGACGCCTTCACCTCTCGTCTCTTCCTGCCTTTCCCCATACCCATCAGCCACCATGTCCACTTTTCCCAATCCAATGCCACCTCTTCTATGTGGACATTGGATTGGTTGTGTCCATTGCACCTCTATGTCAAGAGGAGGCTCAGATTCCACATGGATACTGGATGCAATCCTCCCACTTTCAGTTGTAATCACTCTAGGCTCCATGGTGTGGTGGTTGTCCTTCTTCAACTCCATCTTAGCTGAGTGTGGTTAAGTCCAATAAATCAGATTGTAGGTGCTGGAGTCTGTTGAGGCTCAGGACCTGGCTATCACATTGTCAGTCCAGAGATTCAAATCCCCTAAATATATCTTAAACCCCAACACTAACTGCACCTCCAGCACATTAGCATGAAAGTCTTATGAAGAGGGATCCCATCTGAGTCCAGATTCATCACATATAAACACCATTTCCAAAGAGGGGCCATCTGACCTGGTAGTTAACCCCATCGGCCATGACCATAACTCCCATGGATCTCTTTAGCCCTCAAAGGAACCAATATCTGGGGGTTGTATCTGCTTTATCTGTCTCTCAGACTCTGCTCAGTTGTGCATAAGGGCAATCCTTCTGCCAGCTTCCAGACTCTTTTTTAGAGACTCGTAGCCATATAAACTCATTTCTCCTTTCCATTTCCCCCTTACATTAGGTCAAACAGCATTTTAAAGTCATGTTATTTTATGTAGACAGGGATATTCTGCTGATCCGCATTGAACCTTCCGTATAAGGTTATCCGAAAAATGCTTTCATGCCCAGAGGAGTGGATGTTCAGGAAGGTTCTACACACTTTCTGGCTGCCTCATCAGCCCCTCCTTTCCCATGGGCATGCTCTGTCCTGTCCCACGGAACCTTTAAGACTTGAGTTGCCCAATGGCCTATTGTTTGGTGTCTGATGTGCACCAAGATCGTTTTGCCACTTGCACTGTACTTAATCCTAAGAGAAAGGGAAAGGAACATGATTTCTGGGAGAAAATGATTCAAGGAACTAACAAAGATGATAAAGGTGAAACAAACAAAAATTCTTATGGCAATAAAACTAGGGGGTGTATATTATCTTCTGGTGCATGTTACTTTCTGGAAAATATGGTAGCTCACCAACCACATCTGCTAGTCAGATATTAAAACACAGTGTTTGTGAATAGCTGATTTTGTCTCCCCACATGGAGTTTGACTCTATTCACCACATGTCTCATCCATGGCTGTCCATGGGTCCCAGTTGGGATCTGTGGCTGTTGTCACCTCACTCTGTTATCTCATGCCAGCAGCACATTGCCGTCCATTACCAGAATTAGTCCTTGCAACCTAGGACCAGTTCCGTACCAAACATCATTGTGGGAAACTGGCTTACCTATTTGTTGCTTCCTGCTATTGTAAATGTTGCAGTTGCTTCCTGTTATTGTGAATGTTGCAGTTCTGATAGTAAACAGCTGCTCATTAGTTTCAAATAAATACAATGTGGAAACTAGGGTTGAGGCTCTCAGTTTCAGAAGCTGTGAGTCCCCTGGTCCCATTTTTACCTCCTCTCTTGTGTCTTTCTCTCTGTTCTTTATTTCATAAAGTTCTGCCTCACCTTCCCTTCTAGGCAACCATTAGCTGATAATGCAGTAAAACATGTCTGATGTTTTGGTGCCATTTTCTTTTGTTAGGTTAATTCATTGAAAGATTATGTATTTTGTTTTTTTAGTGCCTGTATATTTTTTTACTCCTTTCTTCTTTCTCTTGTGGTTTAGTCCAGAATTCAGGTTTGGTTTTCTTTTGTTTTGTGTTTGTCCATTTTTTTTACATCCATTTTAGTTTTCTAGCTGCTGAAACAAATACCACACAGTGGATTAGCTTGTGGTTTTTAAGCTAGAAGAACTCCAAAATCAAGGCATCAGCAAGATGATGCTTTCTCCCAGAAGATTGTTGTTCTGGGACTAACTGCTGATGCTCCTTGGTCCTTGCCTGTCACATCACATGGCAATGCACATGGCAGAGTCTTCTTTCTCTTGAAGTTCTTTTGACTTTCAGCTTCTGGCTGCTCCCAGAGGCTTCTCTTCCTTTCTCCAATCTTCTTTCCTTATAAGTACTTCAGCCATGCTGGGTTAAGGCCCACCCTCCTTCAGTATGGGAACCTTAGCTAACAACGTCTTCAAAGGTCCTATTGACAAATGGGTTCACACCCACAGGACCAGGGGTTTGGACCTGAACCTGCATTTTGTGGGGACATGATGCAGTCCCTAACAACCTCACATTGCAGTTGTTTCCAAAAAGCTTTTCAGAAGCCAATATTGAGGTATCCCTGGGTAACTTGGATCAGGACCAAGCTTTTTATTCAGATAATTGAGAATGCAGCAACCCAGAAAGAAAGAAAGCAGGCTTCATGTATCTAGTGGTCTAGCTTTAATTACAGCATCTCTGGAGAACATTTTCAGGGAAAACAGTACTTTAATGCTGTGGTCATTTAAAGATTTTGTGGAAAATCCTGTCCTTAGGGATAATCCTTTCCTATGTGTTAACCTATTTTAGGTTGGGGCTTTTGGTTAAATTACTTCAGTTAAGGCCCAGGGCAGGTATTGGTCCTTTCATGGGAGTCCCTTTTTTTAATAAAGCAAAGGACTAAAAAGCTGCAGTAACAGAGAGGAAATTCACAGAAGCTGTGTGGGAAGGCCCCAGAAGCCAGAAGCTGAGGAAAACCACTTTAGCCAGAAGCTGGAAGCAATGAGGCCCAGAGGAGAGGTGAGAAATGAGCAGCCACCACCATTGTGCCTGATCACCCACAGGGACAGCTCAAGGAGAAAGCAATCCCTGATGAAGCCTAATAATTGTAAGCTTTTCAGCTAATAAATCCCCTTTGTAAAAGCCTGCCTATTTCTGATATATCACCTTGGTAGCCTTTAGCAACCTAACACAAATGGTCAAAAGATTCTCTGTCAGCAACAGCACGTGTTTTTGTTTCCTGGACTGATCAAGCAAATACTATGATATGGGTCGACTTAAACAATAGGAATTTAAAAGAAAGTCCAAATCAAGGTGATGCTTTCTTCACTAATACTGTGGTGCTCTGGGGCTGGCTGCATGCAATCCTTGGTTCTTAGTTTCATGGGAAGACACATGGCAGCATTTGCTGTCTTTCCCTTCTCTTCCAGGTTCCACTGATGTTGAGTTTCTGTTCCATCTATGTTTTTCTCTGTCTGAATTTTATTCTCTTGTAAAGGACTCCAGTAGTATGATTAAGACCTAGTCTGATTGAAGTGTGACAAACCTTAACTGAAGTAACCTCATGGAAAGGTCCTCCTTACAACATCAAGAAATCATAATTTGCCAAAGGATGAAAACTAGGAATCATGAGTAATCTAATCTTTAAAACCAAGACTTCAAATGCAAGCCTTTTTGGGCAAATTTCATTTCTTTTTATATTCAGGGCAGGCTCCAGGTGGATGAACTGATGATCTGTTAGGAAAGCAGTTCACTAGAGAAAACCCAAATTTGAACACAAGTTTGTCCCTGACTGCTTCTTACTGTTTAACTTGGACCACATCTCTGAACTTCTCTTAGGAGGATTTTCCTCATTGGTAAAATGGGGGTAAGAGCTCCACCCCCATGTTCCCATAGCCCATGGGATTGGAGAGTGATTGAATGAGTTGATATAAGAAAGCCTGGTCATTCTTTGTCTCACATGAAGTTAAAGTCATTTCTTGGAACTCTTATCCTTCATCACTAAAGTGTGAACACATTATGATTTGCTTGATTTTTGGCCTACATCATGAGTTTTTTAATATTATAATCTCCACTCAGCATTGGCTTTAATGTACCTAAATCTCCAAAAGATAGCTTAAGGAAGAAAAGTAGTGCAAGTGCATTTCCCCCTGCTGCCTTCTCTCTGGAATGGAAGGCTTGGGGCTCCAGTTGTTACTTGTAATGTGGTCAGCAGGGACTCTAGTGACCTTTCTGAGATAGCACAGCCTCCCCCTTTGCTTGCCTATGGAAACATCCACAGCTCGTGATTGCTAAATTCTCTTAAATATGGTTCCTTCCCCTTCCCCTCATGGGATTGTCTCAATTTGGGGTCTATGGTAAAAAGAGCACAAAAGGAAGCCTTTTCTTTCCTGAAGTTTTATCAGCAGTCTTTCTAAACAATAGGCTTTAAAAACAATCAGCATCATGATCACAGTCTACCTGATGAAGCTCTGTGCACACCAGGGCCTCTCTGAGCAGTGTCCCCCAAACCCACCTGCCAGAAGCCACAGTATAACCTGGGAATTTATTAGAAATGCAAATTATCAGACAAAGACCCAGACCTGCTGAATTAGAAATTACAAAAATGAAATTGAGTTGCAGAGAGGATAAGGCACTTGTCCAAATTTTCACTTTTGGTCAGGGGCTGAGGCAAGAATGGAATGGAAAATTGCCTCCTCCCTGAATTCTAAGACAGAGTAAAACCTACCCAGGGCTCTTTGCACACCAGGCAACTGAAAACATCTCTGTGAGCTAAACATGTGAATCAGAAGCCTTGGAGTTCACTTCTATTAGGCTTATGAACAGTGATATCCATAGGTGAATAAAAATACCCATCCTCAAAGTTCTCCTAAACCCTTACATTTTGTAGGAAGTCTTCTTTCATTAAAAGACTTTAGAGGAAGCAGATGTGGCTCAAGCAGTTGGGCACCACTTGGGTGGTCCCAGCTTCAGTTCCCAGTGTCTCCTAAAGAAGACTAACAAGACAGTGAGCTGATGCAAAGAGCTGGCATGGCAAGCTGATACAAGATGACACAATGAGAAAACACAATGAGGAAGCACTACAAGAGACCCAAAAAAACAGGGAGCAGATGTAACTCATGGGGTTAGACACCTCCCTCACAAGTGGGTGGTCCCGGGTTCCATTCCAGGTGCCTCCTAAAAAATAAAAAGATGAACAGACACAGAAAGCAGAAAGTGAGTACAAATGAGAGTAAGAAATAAATAAATAATAGCATCTTTTAAAAAACACACACATTTTTAAGTCCACATCCTTCAAAATTCCAGTATTTCAAAGCATCTGCTTAGAAATGACTAGGTTTTGTCTTGAATCCTCTATGCCATTCTTTTTCCAAACTCAACGTGCAATTCTTAAAGGCAGCTCCACTGCCCCTTGCTCTATATATGTCTAACAACAGAAAAAACATCATTGGCTAATGGTGGAAATTTGATAAAAGAAAACAAATTATTTAAATCTAAGAATATGTTTCTGTTTGATGTGACTTTAATGGGCATATTTATTACATTTAAGTTGAAAACATCTCATCTACAGAAATACGTTTAATTTCCCTAGCTGTCTAATGTTGTGGGAAAATGGCTTACCTAATTTGTTGCTTCCTAGTATTGTAAATGTTGCAGTTGCTTCCTATTATTTTAAATGTTGCAGTTGCTTTCTGTTATTGCAAATGTTGCAGTTCTGATAGCAAACAGCTGCTCATTAGTTTCCAAATAAATATGATGTGGATACTAAGGTTGAGGCTCTCAATTTCAGAAGCTCTGAAGTCCCCTGGCTCCATCTTTGTTTCCTCTCTTGTGTCTTTCTTTCTGTCCTTTTATTTCTTCAGTTCTGCATCACTTTCCCTTTGTTCAGAGCTATTGCTGAGCTGGTCTCAGCAACTGGATCCCAAAATGGGGCTTGAAGGAAAGAAGAGCTTCAAGCTAAATTAAAGGTGTTGTCAAAGTGCAGAGCCATGAGTGGTTTAGAAGGCCTTCTAAGTTCTAGGTGAATAAGGACACTCTTGGGTATTCTAGCCGGGTTACAATGGGAAATGGAAACAGTTCAACAAAATATCACCCATATACCTGTCTCCTCAAACAACTCCTTAAGGCAGAAGGATCCAAGGCCAGTGAGCCTCATATTTTAGAAATTTATGGATTATGGAAAAATATTGCTCATGGTTCCCAGCAGTAGAAAGTTTAGAATTAGACCGGGAAAGAGTAGGAAAAGAGTTAGAAAAATTCATGTACAAGGCGTCCCACTCCCTGTTACTATTTGGTCCACTTGGACAATGATTAAATCTGTTTTGGAACCTTTTCAAACAGAAGATGAGGAAGAGAATAAGGAAAATAGATAAGGTGAGGAAGCTCCTCCCTTTGAATTTTTGATACTAAATCTAAAGTTATTTTGCCTTCAGTTCTGCCATTAACTGACTTTAGCAAGTCACTACTACCCCCCCCCCAAACACCTCCTCCCCTTCCTATGCCTGGAAATGCTCAGCCAAATTCATCAGCTTTACAAAAAGGCATTTTACAGGATAGAAGGGAGGGTGACTTGGAAGCACTTCAAATGGCCTTTCTGGTCACTGTATGAGAAAGAATAGCTCCTGGAGTTGATTGTCAAAATCCAAATGGGGTTTTTGAATTCACTCATGAACCCTTCCCATTTAAAATTTTGAAAGACTTAAGAGCAGCTGTGCAACAATAGGTCCAAATTCTCCTTTTACCTACAGTACAGTACAGGGGATGGCTGAAGGCTCTAGGCTGAACCCAGCTGACTGGTTTGTGCTAGCATGCATCTCCCTAGAGTCTGGAGAGTTTCTTTTTTTATTCTTTTTAAAAATTTTATTCATTTTGTAAAAATATTACATTCAAAAAATATGAGGTCTCATTCAACCCCACCACTCCCCCCCCAGCAACACTCACTCCCATCATCATGACACATCCATTGCATTTGGTAAGTACATCTCTGGGCATCGCTGTACCCCATGGTCAGTGGTCCACATCATAGCCCACACTCTCCCACGTTCCATCCAGTAGGCCCTGGGAGGATTTACAATGTCTGGTAATTGTCCCTGAAGCACCACCCAGGACAACTCCAAGTCCCAAAAACGCTTCCACATCTCATCTCTTCCTCCCATTCCCTGCACCCATCAGCCACCATGGCCACTTTTCCCACACCAATGCCACCTTTTCTCTGTGGACCTTGGATTGGTTGTGTCCATTGCACCTCTATGTCAAGAGAAGGTTTAGATTCCACATGCAAACTGGATGGAATCCTCCTGCTTTCAGTTGTAGGCACTCTAGGCTCCATGGTGTGGTGGTTGACATTCTTCAACTCCATGTTAGCTGAGTGGGGTAAGTCCAATAAATCAGAGTGTATGAGTTGAAGTCTGTTGAGGCTCAGGGCCTGGCTATCATATTTTCAGTCCAGAGATTCAAATCCCCTAGATATACCTTAAGCCCCAGCACCAACTACAATTCCAGTAAAGTAGGATGAAAGCCTTGTGAAAAGAGATCCCATCTGTGTCCAGCTCCATCATGCAGAAACACCAGCTCCAAAGAAGGGCCAACTGACATGGCAGTGAACCCCATCTGCCATGACCCTAGAACCTGTGGGTCTCTTTAGTCCTCAAAAGAACCAATACCTGGGGTTGCATCTACTTTATCTGTCTCTGAGACTCTGCTCAGGTGTGCAAAAGGGCAATCCTTCTGTCCTTTCCATTTCCCCCTTAATTTAGGTCAAACAGGATTTTTAACTCCTGTTATTATATGTAGACAGGGATATTCTGCCGGTCTGCGTTGAACCTTTAATTCAAGGTCATTTTCTAGTTGCATCACCATTTGGTACTTGGTAGTGATCCCTCAGTGCCAGGGAGGCTCATCCCCAGGTGTCATGTCCCACACTGGGGGAAAGCATTGCATTTACATGCTGAGTTTGGCTTCGAGACTGGCCACATTTGAGTAACATGAGGCTGTCAGGAGGAAACTCCTAGGCACAGTGCTGCTCTAGGCCTTGTTCTTATTTCAAGCATATAGGCTCACAAGCATAGTCACTAGTATGAGGGGCTCACTGTTGGACCCTCATTCCTTCCTGGTCCTTACTGTTGCACCTGGGGGACTGCCGCTGCTCCCCTAGGGACCACAACAGAGCACCCCCAGCCAGGAACCCAGTACCCCCCAGCTGTAGTTTTTAATTGTTGCCACTATGAGTATATCCAAACATTACCATGCTCCCTGGACATATGCCCTGCATAGCTCCCTGTCAACCATATATCACCTGTCAATAACATCCTATACCAGTATTCCTCCACTGCCATTGTTGAACCACTCTGTGATCCAAAACTTCCTGAAAAGTGAAGCCCAACATAATGTCAGGATCCCTTACTAGTAAAATGGAATATAGCGATGGGTTTAAAGGTTAGATATAGAATATGTATTGATTTGGAAAAATTCTACATCCTATCCTTTTCTTTTCTTTTTTCCTAATTATTGAGCTTCTCTTCACAAAAGCCCTAGATCACAGTAATTCATATATACAATATACAGTACTCCCACACATCCACCATAAAACCTTTTCCCTTCCACAGCGATATTCCTATAACTTATTCATATCATATTTACTTAAACTGATGTACAGACTCTGAGACAATAGCTTTCAAACAAGGTGAAATCTGTGCTTATATTGTGGTCCATACTCTAGGATATACAGTTTTCTAAATTTTTAGTTTTCCTGTGTTGTACATTATGGTTTACATTATTAGTCTGTCATCCCCTATATGTTTATGGTGTAATATTACATGTTTTATATTCATCCTTGTGTACTCTCGCGAAACTCCTCTCTTACCCCACATTTACCTTGGTTCCTTCCATTCAGCATCCATTTTCGCCTCCCCTTGGGCCCACAGTGACAGTGAACCTCCATTTCCTGAGAAGCCACGTCCAGAGACACTTGCAACAGTGTTCAGGGCCTAACTTGCTCAAATGCCCTAATGCCCTGGGAGCCACCCTTTCTCTCGAGAGATACAGTTCCCTCTATTTGATGGCATTAGTCCTCCCCAGGATGTGGGTCCACCCCAACTCTCACTACTTGGGTCTCTACCCAATGGTACAACCCACTCTGGCAAAATGAGCATTCAGACATTCCCCAGGAGTCCGTCCTGCATCAGACACTCCCCTCTGCGCATCCTAAAAGGTAACCCTCCTAATTATATTTTGATATGATTTTCTCAGCATTTTACTCTCAACCAACACCTGACATTCTCCTATGTTCGCATGTTGCCCTTCCCTCCCCCCAATTTTTGGGCAATATTACCCATCTCAAGATTCATCCATGTTATCATGTGTGTTTGTAGTGTATTTGTTCTTACAGCTGAGTAGTATTCCATTGTATGTATATACCACATTTTATTGATCCACTTATCTGTTGATGGGCATTTGGGTTGATTCCAACTTTTGGCGATAGTGAACAATGCTGCTATGAACATTGGTGTACATATATCGGTTTGTGTCCTTGTTTTTGGTTCTGCTGGGTATATACCCAGCAGTGGTATTGCTGGGTCATATGGCAAATCTATGGTTAGTTTTTTGAGAAACGGCCAAACTGTCCTCCAGAATGGTTGGATCCTTCTGCATTCCCACCAAGCAGTGAATGAGTGTTCCCCTTTCTTCACATCCTCTCAGCATTTGAATTCTTCTGTTTTTTCATATCTGCCAATCTTAAGGGAGTAAGATGGTATCTCATTGTAGTTTTGATTTGCATTTCCATGATAGCTAGCGATTTGGAGCATTTTTTCATGTGCTTTTTAGCCATTTGTATTTCTTCCTTGGAGAAGTGTCTGTTTAAATCCTTTTCCCATTTTTTAAATGGGTTGTTTATCTTTTTATTTTCAAGATATAGGAGTTCTTTATATATGCAAGTTATAAGTCTCTTATCAGATATATGGTTGCCAAATATTTTCTCCCATTGTGTGGGTTCCCTTTTTACTTTCTTGACAAACTCCTTTGAGGTGCAGAAGGCTTTAATTTTGAGGAAGTCCCATTTATCTATTTGTTCTTTTGCTGCTCGTGCTTTTGGTGTGATATTCATGAAGCCATTTCCTAATTCAAGGTCCTGTAGATGTTTTCCTACTGCTTTCCAAGGTCTTTATGGTCTTGGCTCTTATATTTAGGTCTTTGATCCATCTTGAGTTGATCTTTGTATAAGGTGTGAGATGGTAATCCTCTTTCATTCTTCAACATATGGAATATCCAGTTTTCCAGGCACCATTTGTTGAATAGGCCATTCTCTCCCAGTTGAGAGGTTTTGGTGGCTTTATCAAATATTATATGGCTATATATATATGAGGTTCTATATCAGAACTTTCAGTTCGATTCCATTGGTCTGTGTGTCTCTCCTTATGCCAATGCCATGCTGTTTTCACTACTGTAGCTTTGTAGTATGTTTTGAAGTCAGGAGATGTGATTCCTTCAATTTGGTTTTTCTTTTTCAATATATCTTTGGCTATTCAGGGCCTCTTTCCTTTCCAAATAAATTTCCTAGTTAGTTTTTCTAGTTCCTTAAAGAATGCGTGTTGATTTTTATTGGCATTGCTTTGAGTTTGTAGATCAGTTTTGGTAGGATAGACATCTTAATAATATTTAGTCTTCCTATCTATGAAGAGGGAATATTCTTCCATTTATTTAGGTCTTTGATTTCCTTGAACAGTATTGTGTAGTTCTCTGTATATAAGTTCTTTACCTGTTTAGTTAAGTTTATTACTAGGATTTGATTTTTTTATTTACTATTGTAAATGTATTTGTTTCTTGATTTCCTACTGAATTTGCTCATTATTGGTATACAGAAATGCTACTGAATTTGAACATTGATCTTATAACCTGTGACATTACTAAACTCATTTATGAGTTCCAGAAGTTTTGTTGTTGACTTCTCAATGTTCTCTATGTATAGGATCATGTCATCTGCAAATAATGAAATTTTAACTTCTTTCTTTCCAATTCGAATGCCTTTTATATCTGGTTCTTGCCTCAGTGTTCGAGCTAGTACTTCTAAGACAATGTTAAATAGAAGAGGTGATAGTGGGCATCCTTGTCTTTTTCCTGCTCTTAAAGGGAAGGATTTTAGAATTTCACCATTGTAAATGAGTTTGGCTCTGGGTTTTTTTTATATATACTCTTTATATGTTCAGAAACTTTCCTTGTATTCCAACCTTTTGCAATGTTTTTATGAAGAATGCGTGCTGTGTTTTGTCAAATGCTTTTTCGGCATCTATAGATAGAATCATGTGGTTTTTTTCCTTCAATCTGTTTATATGGTGTATTATATTGATTGATTTTCTTATGTTGAAACATCCTTGCACATCTGGAATGGATCCCACTTGGCCTTGGTGTATGATACATTTAATGTGTTGTTGAATACAGTTAGCAAGTATTTTGTTGAGGATTTTTGCGTCCAGGTTCATTAGAGAAATTAGTCTGTAATTTTCCTTTCTTGTGGTGGCTTTGTTTGGCTTTGGTACTAGGGAAATGTTTGCATCATAGAATGAGTTAGGTAATGTTCCTTCTGTTTCAATTTTTAGGAAGAGCTTCAGTAAGACTGGTGTTTTTACTTTCTGGAATGTTTTGTAGAATTCACCTGTGAAGCTGTCTGGCCCTGGGCTCTTCTTAGTTGGGAGGTTTTTAATGACTGCTTCTATCTCTTTACTTGTGATTGGTTTCCTGAGATCATCAATTTCTTCTTTCATCAATAGAGACTGCTTATGTGTTTCTAGGAATTTTTCCATTTCCTCGGAATTGTCATTTTTGTTGGAATACAGTTTTTCAAAGTATCCTCTTATGATAGTGTTTATTTCTGTGGGGCCAGTGGTGATTTTTCCTTTCTCATTTCTTATTTTGTGTATTTGCATCTTCTCTCTTTTTTTCTTTGTTAGTCTCACTAAGGGTTTGTCAATTTTATTGTTCTTCTCAAAGAACTTGCTCTTCGTTTTGTTTATCTTTTCAAGTGCTTTCTTATTTTCTATTTCATTTAGTTCTGCTCTTATCTTTGTTCTTTCTTTCTTTCTTCTTCCTGTGGGGTTACTTTGTGTTTTTCTTTTTACTATTCCTCCAAATGTGCAGTTAGTTCTTCAGTTTTTGCTCTTTCTTCTTTTTTGATGTATGAATTTATGGCTATCAATTTCCCTCCCAGTACTGCTTTTGCTGCATCCCATAAATTTTGGTATGTTGTATTATCATTTTCATTAGTTTCAAGGTAATTATTAATCTCTTTTGAGATTTCCTCTTTGACCCACTGTTCTTCTAAGAGTGTGCTGTTTAATTTCCATACCTCAGAGTAAAATCTGGGCCTCTGGCCCTGGCAGATTTCCAGCTTCACTCCACTGTAGTCAGAGATGTTATTTTGTATGATTTCGATCTTTCTTAATTCATGGAGCCTTTCTTTGTGGCCTAGCACATGGTCTATATTGGAGAATAATCCATGTGCACAAGAGAAAAATGTATATCCTGCTGTATTCAGCTGTAATGACCTGTGTATGTCTATCAGATCCAGCTTCTCTAAAATACTGTTCAAAGTTTTTGTTTCTTTATTCATTCTCTTTTGAGATGTTCTGTCCAAAGTTGATAGTGGTGTATTAAAGTCTCCCACTATAATTGTAGAGGCATCTATTCTTTCACTTGGTTTTTCTTTTGTTTACCTCACGTATTTGGAGGCGCCCTTGTTAGGAGCATTGTTGGAGTGATGGACCTGAAGGGTATCGGGAATGAAAGACAAAGAGAGATTGGCATCAGGGGTTCTGAGAGCATTGATTTCTCAAGCTCATCAGACAAGTTTATTAATTTCAGGGTCTTCTTTATATACCCCAAGCAATTGTGAGAACCAGCAACTATTCTAGCTAACTATTCCCATTACCTCATTCTAAATAACACAGTGCACAGTGGATAAGAAAGTCACTAAAGCCTAAGATGTTCTATTATGTTATTGAAACATGTATACTCATAAATCTTGTTGCCTAGGTTACTTGAGATATCAAGTCTGGGTACTGCGGGAATGTTGTGTTTCACAGAGAGATTAGTCACCTGCACGTACATCTCCAGGGACAGCATGACCCAGCGGTCAGAAAGTATCTTGCTACCATGGAAACAGCATGCCTTTTTTCCCACAGAGTATAAATATTTATGATTGTTCATTCTTCTAGAAAGATTATCCCTTTCCCTAATATGTAGTATCCATGTTTGTCTCTCACAATTGTTTTGCATTTAAAGTCTATTTTGTCTGATATTAATATAGCTACTCCTGCCTCTTTTTGGTTATTGTTTTCTTGTAAGATTGTTTTCCAGCCATTCACTTTCAACCTCCATGAATCCCTGGGTCTAAGATTTGTTCTTATAGACAGCATATAGGTTGGTTACATTTCCTTATCCAATCTTCCATTCTGAATCTTTTGACAGGTGACTTTATTCCATTGACATTCAGTGTTATTACTTTCAAGGATTTACTTTCAAGGAATTATTTATGTTAGGCACATTGTTTGGACTTGTGTTTGTCATATTTTGTTTCTTTTTTTCCTTCTCTTTTTGTCTTTTTTGTTGTTCTTATACACTCCTCCAACTCTACCTCTCCTGTTTTTTCCTTTATTCCTGCAAAACTCTATTTAATATTTCTTGAAGGGCAGGGTTCTTATTGGAATACTCTTTCAAATTTTGTTCATCTGTGAATATTTTGAACTCTCCATCATTTTTGAATGCTAGTTTAGCTGGGTATACTATTCTTGGTTGGAAATTTTTTTCTTTTATTCCTTTGACTATATCATACCACTGCCTTCTTGCCTCCATGGTTTCAGATGAGAAATCAACACTTAATCTTATGGAGACTCCCTTGTATGTGATGGTTCTCTTTTCTCTTGCTGCTTTTAGAATTTTCTCTTTGTCTTGCACATTGGATAATTTGACAAGTATACGTCTTGGGGTGTGCCTGTTGGGATTTATGGTGTTTGGAGTGTGTTGTGCTTCCTGGACATGTACATCCATCTCTCTCAGTAGATTTGCAAAATTTTCAGCCATTATTTCCTCCAACACGCCTCTACCCCCTTTCCCTTCTCTTCTCCTTCTGGGATGCCTAAAATACATATGTTTGTGCATTTTGCATTGTCATTCAGGTCCCTAAGCCCCAGTTGGATTTTTCCTATCTTTTTATCAATCAGCTCTACTATCCATTTGATTTCAGATATACTGTCTTCCATGTCACTAATTCTCTCTTCTGCATCTTCTAATCTGCTGCTATTTGCTGAGATTGTATTTTTGATTTCTTGAGCTGTGGTGTTCATCCCCACCATATCTGTTATCTTTTGTGTATGTCTGCAATTTCCTCTCCAAGTGTTTTCATCATATTGTTAATCTCTTCCTTTACTTCATTAAGTTGGTCTCGAATATATGTTTTGAGATCTTTAATTACTTATCCGATGTTCTGCTCCCCTTCATGGTTTTTACTTTGTTCATTGGATTCGGCCATGTTTTCCTGATTATTGGTTTGGTTTGTAGTTTTTTGTTGCTGTCCGTTCATCATTTTATCTTGATGGGTTTAATCAATTTCTTAGCTTCTTTGTCTAGGCTTTGGGATTAATTAGTTGTTGTTCATGCATAAGTGTTATGCCTTCTCTTTGCCACTTTGTTCTTCTTACTCTATCTTCTTGTTGCTAGCTAAGTTCACTTTGAAGGAAAATATTAGGGTTAGGGAAAGCAAAATCAGTAAGAAAAGAAAATATATAAAGTAGTATTGGTAATAAATGTTAACAGAGCAACAATGTGAGATCTAGAAGAATGGATATTAGACTCATGTAAGTTGTGTAGAGTTATAGCAGTAAGTAGAGTACCTATAATGAGACAGTCAACTGAATATGGGCAGGATTATAGTATGAATTTAAAGGTCTGTGTGTCATGAGAGAGGGAAAGAGAAAAGAAAGATAATAATATCAAGAGTGGATAAGAGACCGAAAACAGAACAAAGGTATTAGAAATAAAAATTCAGACAATTTGGGGGCCAAAGAAAGGGAGGTGGAATGTAAGAGAAACAGTAGATGATGGAGGATAGAAAGATGTGGGGGAAAGGGAATAGTGTAGGCAGCCAAAATCAATACACAGAGAAAAGAGGAAATGGAGGATGAGGAAACACAGCAAGTGTGAAGTGCGCCCTGCAGCACCTATTATATAAATAAAATAAAATATAATTATGAAGAAAAAGAGAAGAGAAAAACGGGGCAAAGGAAAGGGGGGGGGGAACAAGCAAGAAAAAGAAAAAGAGAAAAAAAAAAACTAAATAAATGAAAAAGGACCTGCATAATAGAAGGCATGAGATGTGATGTGGGGGCATTTTCAGGACCTCTTGCAAGAATCTCCTATGTCACCATCCCACCAAATCAATGTCCAGACACCTCCTGCCTTGCAAACACATGAAACAGCCCAGTCCAGCAGGACTCTGACCCCACTCAGCTGCTTCTTTGCAGGAGAGATTATGAGGTGCACTCACTCAGACACCATCTTGTCCCACCTCTGGGAAGATGATTTAAATTATAGTTTGGTAAATTATGTTGGAGGGATTTTCCCAGAAACTGGGTTTTCGTGACAATCTGACTTCCAATGGCCTTATGTCGGCATGCCAGACAAGGTCCTAGGGAGGGTCTTTTTTTTTTTTGTCTTTATTTTTTTAATGTTACATTTAAAAAAATGAGGTCCTCATATACCCCCCCACCCCCATCACCCCACTTCTCCACCCATAACAACAACCTCCTCTATCATCATGAGACATTCATTGCATTTGGTGAATATATCTCTAACCACCGCTGCACCTCATGGCCAATGGTCCACATCAGAGCCCACGCTCTCCCACAGTCCACTCAGTGGGCCATGGGAGGACATACAATGTCCAGTACCTGCCCATGCAGCACCACCTAGGACTACTCCAACTCCCAAAAATGCCCCCACATCACATCGCTTCCTCCCACTCCATACCCCCAGCAGCCACCATGGCCACTTTCTCCACACCAATGCCACATTCTCCTCAATTTCTAATCACAATAGTTCATGAATAGAATATCAGTAAGTCCACTCTATTCCATACTTTATTCCTCCATCCTGTGGACCTTGGAATGGTTGTGTCCACTGCACATCTATATCAAGAGGGGACTTAGATTCCATATGGATGTTGGATGCAATTCTCCTGCTTTCAGTTGTAAGCAGTCTTTGCTCCATGTTGTGGTGATTGACCTTCTTCAACTCCATCTTAGCTGAGTGGGGCAAGTCCAAGAAACCAGAGTGTAGGAGTTGAGAGTCTGTTGAGGAGCAGGGCCTGGCTATCACATGGTCAGTCCAGAGATTCAGGTCCCCTGGGTAAACATTAAACCCCGGCACCAACCACAGATCCGGCAAAAGTATCAGGTGAGGCTTGTGGACAAAGATCACGTCTGAGTCCAGCTCCAACACAGAGACATAAACTCCAAAGTAAGGCCAACTGACATGGTACTGAACTCCATCTGCCATGACCATAGAACCTCTGGGTCTCTGTAGCCCTCAGAAGAACCAGCATGTGCCCAGTGTCCTTGCTTCCCACATTTAAAGCAGGGTCCAGGTGGTGGCCCCAGGAAGAAGAGGGATGGGGTTTTTGAGAATGGACTCAGCACAGCTGCAGGGAGGGAGGATTTAGCTTCATCTCCTTTGTGTTTTCTAATTTGGCTTCATCCTCTCTGTTGTTAAAGACCTTGAAGGTTGCTTTAATTAGGTTTCTCTGAGGGGGTTGAGGTCCCTCCTCTAATTTCTGCAGTTTTATTCTGATATCTGCGTATGCCTGAGTAATAAAGTGGTATGTAATTACAGTTGTTCAGATTCAGAGTCTGGGTCTAAATTGGTATATTTGAGGAACGGTTCAGTTAATTTATTAATAAAGGCAACAGGGTTTTCATCTGATTTGGGGGGAATTTCTTTGATCTTGTCATAATTTACTGCCTTGAGGGCTGCCTTTTCCATGCCTTCTATTATGCAGGTTGGAAAGTGTGCCATATGATCTAAATCATTAGAGGCTGCCTGATATTCCCATGGAGGGGAGGCTGTGGGAAATGTGTCAGTGGCAGGGGATTGTCAGTGAGGGTCCTCTGTATGTAGGGAATCAGCAAAGCAATGGATGCAACCCAAATGTGGCTTTTTACATTGGGAGTGGTAGAAGTTATGGTGACATAGACACCCTGACATATGAGATCATAGGAGTGAGTGAGGTACTGGAATTCTTTAATGTATGTAGCCAGATTTTCTGAGAAGGGGCCTAATCACTCTTCTATCTGACTAAGATCCTAGAGGGTGAAAGTAACATGTACTTGGATACCTTCAACTCCCACCACTTTCTTAAAGGGAAGTAGGGGGACTGAGAATGGCTCATTTGTGGAGTGGAGGGAGTCATTCTGCAGGAACAAATATGAGGGGGAGGAAAGGAGGAAGAAGCTGAGGGAGGGGATGGAGGTGGAGAGCCTAAGTTGGGTGAGGCTGTAGGCTCAGAAGGGGACACTGATGGAATGATAAAGAGGAGGGGGAGTGTGTTCAGATGGATCAAAATCGGAAGAGTCTTTAGGTGGGGGAGTCTTAGGAGAAGGTTTCTGATTGAGCAATAGGATTTGGTAAGAGGAACACGACTGACAGAGGGCCATTGCATTAGACGAAGTTTTTCAGATCTCTAAGGATCGGTATGTCAAAGGTACCACGTTCCAGCCATTAACTTTCATGTTCCAACTTGTATTGAGGCCAAATTGTAGTGGAGCAATAGATAAGTTTCTTGGGTCTGATATCTCCTTCAGGATATAAAGTTTTAAGTTCTGAAGGAGTCAGCCCAGTGCTGTACTATTTGGAGGAGCATTTTCAGAGGCTGGGATGAGATCAGGGACTCTCAAAGGTTAACTGAGCAAGTCAGGCATCCCCGAGTTAGCCAGAGAACTTTATTAGCAGGCAGTCCACACTCAGGATCAGAAGTCTCTGATTTCTGAGGAGCTTCTGGGGTACAGGTCAGGCACCTGCCATGGTCACCCAAAATGGAGAGGATCACTGACCTAGCTAGAGTTTGCAGTGTTATATAAAACAATGGGAGAAAGAACAGGATCTTTCAGAGAATTCCCTTAACTCACCCAGCTGGTAACCAGAGTGTGGTGTAGGATGGAGTTACAGCTGTAGCAAGGGTAGGTCTCTCACCAATCTGCCAGCCTCAATGCACTCCCAAGTGTCTCTGGGCATCAATCTGGGGAGTTTGAGGAGAGGGTGAAAGGACCAAGAGTTGCAGGACAAGGATTAAGGAGTAAGCCCAGGCAAGTTTCCACTGCCCATTGCTTCCTCTTTCCAAGATAAGGCAACAATCTCACCAACCACGATCTGGGAGTAAGCCTGAGTGAGCTGCCACTGCTCATTCCTTCTCAAGTTGCAAGGTAAGGTGGTGGGTGTCGCCTCTTCCCAGATTCCTGGGTTTGGCACCATATATTAGATGTTGGGGTGAGAAAATTGGGATGCAGAGAACAGTAATTGCAGGCAAGGATTTATTGAGAACCTCTCCCAATGGAGGGGGTCTGAAGAGAAACTTCAGCCCACCCCTGGCAGATGCAGTTATGAATTTATATAGTACATCAATATGCTTAGTCAGTGGGAGTGTTGGGGCTTGGGTAAGACTCAGGGGCCTGTAGGGATCCTAGGGGGTGGTGGGCTAGGGGCAGTGAGTGCTAGGGGTGTGGGAGGGGTTGGTGGGGTCATGTAGCTTGTCTATTCTTGTGAGTAAATGAATTGTATCAGCACATTTAGGCTCAGGATGGGGGTCTGTTCTAGGTCATGGGATGTGGCTCCTTCTGAGTAAGTGGTCACACTTCCACAATGAGACAGGTTAATAATAAACTTGCAGCTTCTGCAAGTTGTGGCTGTTATGGGGGCTAGGGATGGGGCCAAGTCCTGCCACCATTTATGCCTTATTTTCCAATTCTTTTTCTCCATCCCATCCCCTGGTAAGCAGTATTCTAGATCGTGTCTATGAGTTTGCTTATTCTAATCATTTCCTATCAGTGAGATCATACTATATTTGTCCTTTTGTGTCTGGTTTATTTCACATAACATAATGTCTCCAAGGTTCATCCATGTTGTCACATGTATCAAAACGTCATTCCTTTTAAGACCCTATGCATATTTCTATCCTAAATGTACAGTTTCTATACATCCATTCCTTTTAATATTCCATTATAGGTAAACTGGCCAAAAGACATACTCCCTTTGATGCTTAGGCTATCATGTCAAATTGGCCAGGTAATTGTGCCCAGTTGTTTGATCAAGGAAGCACTGGGCTAACTGTAATACAAGGGCACTTATGGACCTTAGTCACCATTGACTTTGCTGCAGTGGGAAATCATAGATAGCTGGTTATAACTACATCAGTCAGGGAGATTGCCATTAGCAGTGAGTGATGCTTAACCCAATCAGTTGAATCTCTTAGAAGGGAAATGATTCCAGCATTGAGAGAGAATTTCCCAGCTCATCTTTGGACAGTCAGCATCTCCCAGAACTCATCAAAAATCTTCCTTGGACTTTCATTGGACCTCCTGGTTGCAGCTTGCCTGCAGAACCTGGACTTGTGCATCCCCACAGCTGCATGAGAGACTCTGATAAATCTCATACTATCAACAGATATCTCTTGTTGATTCTGCTTCCCTAGCAAACCCTGACTAATACAGCTTGATACCGGGAGTGGGGTCTTGAGGAACAGAATCTTAATCATGGGATGTCTGAGGTGGTTCTGGAAGTTTTGCAATTGTCTTTCTACTCTAATTGTTTGGTTTTGATTTTTATTCTTTTTTTAAAAAAATATTACATTCAAAAAATATGAAGTCCCATTCAACCCCAGCGCCCCCACCCCCCACTCCCCCCACAGCAACACTCTCTCCCATCATCATGACACATCGATTGCACCTGGTAAGTAGTACATCTCTGAGCATCGCTGCACCCCATAGTCAATGGTCCACATCATAGCCCACACTCTCCCACGTTCCATCCAGTGGGGCCTGGGGGGATCTAAAATGTCCTGTAGTTGTCCGTGAAGCACCACCCAGGACAACTCCAAGTCCCAAAAACGCCTCCCCATCTCATCTCTTCCTCCCGTTCCCGCACCCAGCAGCGACCATGGCCACCCTTCCCACACCAATGCCACATTTTCTCTGTGGACATTGGATTGGTTGTGTCCATTGCACATCTATATCAAGAGGGGGCTCAGATTCCACATGGACACTGGATGCAATCCTCCTCCTTTCAGTTGTAGGCACTCTAGGCTCCATGGTGTGGTGGTTGACCTTCTTCAACTCTATGTTAGCTGAGTGGGGTAAGTCCTATAAATCAGAGTGTAGGAGTTGAAGTCTGTTGAGGTTCAGGGTGTGGCTATCATATTGCCAGTCCAGAGATTCAAATCCCCTAAATATATCTTAAACCCCAACACCAACTACAATTCGAGTAAAGTAGCATGAAAGTCTTGTGAAAAGAGATCCCATCTGAGTCCAGTTCCATCACGCAGAAACACCAGCTCCAAAGAAGGGCCATCTGACATGGCAGTGAACCCCATCTGCCATGACCATAGAATGCGTGCGTCTCTTTAGCCCTCAAAAGAACCAATACCTGGGGTTGTATCTACTTTATCTGTCTCCGAGACTCTGCTCAGGTGTGCATAAGGGCAATCCTTCTGACAACCTCCAGACTCTTTTTTAGAGACTTGTAGCCATATAAACTCATTTCTCCTTTCCATTTCCCCCTTACATTAGCTCAAACAGCATTTTAAAATCATGTTATTATATGCAGACAGGGAAATTCTGTTGATCCACATTGAACCTTTAATTCAAGGTCATTTTCTAGTTGCATCTTCAGCTGGTATGTGGTAGTGATCCCTTTGTGCCAGGGAGGCTCATCCCCGGGTGTCATGTCCCACGCTGGGGGGAATGCACTGCATCTACATGCTGAGTTTGGCTTTGAGACTGGCCACATTTGAGTAACATGAAGGCTGTCAGGAGGAAACTCCCAGGCACAATGCTGCTCTAGGCCTTGTTCTTATTGCAGGCGTATAGGCTCACAAGCATAGTCATTAGTATCAGGAGCCCACTGTTGGACCCTCATTCCTTCCTGGTTCTTACCGTTGCACCTGGGGGACTGCCACTGCTCCCCTAGGGACCACGACAGAGCACCCCTGGCCAGGAACCCAGTACCCTCCCCAGCTGTTGTTTTTGTTTCCACTATGAGTATATCCAAACATTACAATGCACCCTGGACATAAGCCCTGTATAACTCCCTGTCAACCATATATAGCCTTTCAATAACATCCCATACCAGTATTCCTCTGCCGCCATTGTTGAACCACTCTGTGATCCAAAACGTCCTGTAAAGTAAATCCCAATATAATGTCAGGTTCCCTTACTAGTAAAATGGAATATAGCAATGAGTTTAAAGGTTAGATGTAGAGTACATATTGATTTGGAAAAATTTCTACATCCTATCTTTTTCTTTTCTTTTTTGCTAATTATTGAGCTTCTCTTCACAAGAGTCTTAGATCACAGTAATTCATATATACAATATACAGTACTCCCACACATCCACCATAAAACCTTTTCCCTTCCACAGCGATAAACTTTTAACTTATTCATTTCATATTTACTGAAATTGATGTACAGACTCCGAAACAATAGCTTTCAAACAAGGTGACATCTGTGCTTACAATTTGGTCCATACTTTAGGATATACAGTTTTCTAAATTTTTTAGTTATCCTACGTTTTACATTAGGGTTTACATTATTACTCTGTCCTCCCCTATGTTTTTGGTGTAATATTACATGTTTTATATTCATCTTCATGTACTCTCGTGAAACTCCTCTCTTGCCCCCACATTTACCTTGGTTCCATCCATTCAACATCCATTTTCCCCTCCCCTTGGGGCCCACAGTGACAGCCAATCTCCATTTCCCAAGGAGCCATGTCCAGAGATACTTGCAACAGTGTTCAGGGCATGACTTGCTCAACTGCCCTAATGTCCTGGAGCCACCCTTTCTCTCTAGAGATACAGTTCTCTCCATTTGATGGCATTAGTCCTCCCCAGGATGTGGGTCCACCCCAGCTCTCTCTTCTTGGGTCTTTACCTAATGGTACAACCCACCCTGGCAAAATGAGCATTCAGACATTCCCCAGGAGTCCATCCCGCATCAGACCATCCCCTCTGAGCATCCTAAACAGGTAACCCTCCTAATTATATTTTGATACGATTTTCTCAGCATTTTACTCTCAACCAACACCTGACACTCTCCTGTGTTCGTATGTTGCCCCTCCCTCCCCCCAATTTTGTGGGCAATATTACCCACCCGCCCATCCCCAGCCCCCCTCAAACACGCAAAACCCCACCCAAAGGCAACCCCTTGCCCCCATTTTATCTGTTCTTTGTGCTCATACTTACCACCAGTTCATCATAGATTCCACCCCTGCAGATGTCAGCTCACATCCTTGCTCCACCCCCCGATTTCCTGTAAGCCTATTTTCCAGTGTCTGGCTCTCTGAGGCAGCTTGCTTATTTCATATCATTGAGGTCATGTAGTATTTGTCCTCCAATGCCTGGGTTGCTTCACTCAACATAAGGTTCTCAAGATTCAACCATGTTATCACGTGTGTTTGTAGTGTATTTGTTCTTAAAGCCGAGTAGTATTCCATTGTGTGTATATACCACATTTTATTGATCCACTCATCTGTTGATGGGCATTTGGGTTGATTCCAAGTTTTGTCGATAGTGAACATTGCTGCTATGAACATTGGTGTACATATATCGGTTTGTGTCCTTGTTTTCAGTTCTGCTGGGTATATACCCAGCAGTGGTATTGCTGGGTCATATGGCAAATCTATGGTTAGTTTTTTGAGAAACGGCCAAACTGTCCTCCAGAATGATTGGATCCTTCTGCATTCCCACAAGCAGTGGATGAGTGTTCCCCTTTCTTCACATCCTCTCCAGCATTTGTATTCTTCTGGTTTTTCCAAAGCTGCCAATCTTACGGGAGTAAGATGGTATCTCATTGTAGTTTTGATTTGCATTTCCCTGATAGCTAGAGATTTGGAGCATTTTTTCATGTGCTTTTTAGCCATTTGTATTTCTTCTTTGGAGAAGTGTCTATTTAAATCTTTTTCCCATTTTTTAAATGGGTTGTTTATCTTTTTATTTTCAAGATATAGGAGCTCTTTATATATGCAAGTTATAAGACTCTTATCAGATATATGGTTGCCAAATATTTTCTCCCATTGTGTGGATTCCCTTTTTACTTTCTTGACAAACTCCTTTGAGGTGCAGAAATTTTTAATTTTGAGGAAGTCCCATTTATCTATTTATTCTTTTGCTGCTCGTGCTTTTGGTGTGATATTCATGAAGCCATTTCCTATTACAAGGTCCTGTAGATGTTTTCCTACACTGCTTTCCAAGGTCTTTATGGTCTTGGCTCTTATATTTAGGTCTTTGATCCATCTTGAGTTGATCTTTGTATAAGGTGTGAGATGGTAATCCTCTTTCATTCTTCTACATATGGCTATCCAGTTCTCCAGGCACCATTTGTTGAAAAGGTTATTCTCTCCCAGTTGAGAGGGTTTGGTGGCTTTATCGAATATTATATGGCTATATATATGAGGTTCTATATCAGAACCTTCAATTTAATTCCATTGGTCTGTGTGTCTCTCCTTATGCCAATACCATGCTGTTTTCACTACTGTAGCTTTGTAGTATGTTTTGAAGTGAGGAAGTGTGATTCCTCCAATTTCGTTTTTCTTTTTCAATATATCTTTGGCTATTTGGGGCCTCTTTCCTTTCCAAATAAATTTCATAGTTAATTTTTCTAGTTCCTTAAAGAAGGCTTTGTTGATTTTTATTGGGATTGCATTGAATGTATAGATCTGTTTTGGTAGGATAGACATCTTAATAATATTCAGTCTTCCTATCCATGAACAAGGAATATTCTTTCATTTATTTAGGTCTTCTTTGATTTCCTTGAACAGTCTTGTATAATTCTCGGTGTATAAGGATTTTTCCTCTTTAGTCAAATTTATTCCTAAGTATTTGATTTTTTTATTTACTATTGTGAATGGTATTTGTTTCTTGATATCCTCCTAATCTTTCTCATTATTGGTGTACAGAAATGCTACTGATTTTTGTGCATTGATCTTATAACCTGTGACTTTACTGAACTCATTTATGAATTCTAGAAGCTTTGTTGTAGATCTCTCAGGGTTTTCTATGAATAGGGTCATGTCATCTGCAAATAGTGAAATTTTGACTCTTCCTTTCCAATTTGAATGCCTTTTATATCTGATTCTTGCCTCAGTGCTCGAGCAAGTACTTCTAAGACAATGTCAAATAGGAGTGGAGACAATGGACATCCTTGTCTTGTTCCTGAGTTTAGAGGGAAGGATTTTAGGATTTCTCCATTATAAACAATGTTGGCTGTAGGTTTTTCATATATACTCTTTATCATGTTCAAAAAATTTCCTTGTATTCCCATCTTTTGGAATGTTTTTATCAAGAAAGGGTGCTGTATTTTGTCAAATGGTTTTTCTGCATCTATAGATATAATCATGTGATTTTTCCTTCAACCTGTTTATATGGTGTATTACATTGATTGATTTTCTTATGTTGAACCATCCTTGCATACCTGGAATAAATCCCACTTGGTCATGGTGTATAATTTGTTTAATGTGTTGTTGAATACGAGTAGGAAGTATTTTGTTAAGTATTTTTGCATCTAGGTTCATTAGAGAAATTGGTCTGTAATTTTCCTTTCTTGTCGTGTCTTTGTTTGGCTTTGGTGCTAGGGTAATGTTGGCATCATAGAAGGAGTTAGGCAATGTTCCCTCTGTTTCGATTTTTTGGAATAGTATCAGCAGGATTGGTGTTCTTTCCAGAATTTTTTGTAGAATTCACCTGTGAAGCTGTCTGGCCCTGGGCTGTTCTTAGTTAGGAGATGTTTAATGACTGATTCTATCTCTTTGCTTGTGATTGGTTTGTTAAGATCATCAACTTCTTCTTTCATCAATATGGTCTGCTTATGTGTTTCTAGGAATTTGTCCATTTCCTCTAAATTGTCATTTTTGTTGGAATATAGTTTTTCAAAGTATCCTCTTATGATAGTCTTTATTTCTGTGGGGTTAGTGGTGATATCAACTTTCTTATTTCTTATTTTGTGTATTTGCATTTTCTCTCTTTTTTTCTTTGTTAGTCTCACTAAGGGCTTGTCAATTTTGTTGATCTCCTCAAAAAACCAGTTCTTGGTCTTGTTTATCTTTTCAAGTGCTTTCTTATTTTCTATTTCATTTAGTTATGCTCTTATCTTTGTTTTTTTTTTCCTTCTTCCTTTGGAGTTTGTATTTTTTTTTTTTACTAATTCCTCCAAGTGTGCAGTTAATTCTTCAATTTTAGCTCTTTCTTCTTTTTTGATGTATCAATTTATGGCTATGAATTTCCCTCTCAGAATAGTGTTTGCTGCATCCCACAAGTTTTGATATGTTGTGTTATCATTTTCATTAATTTCAAGGTAGTTATTGAATTCTTTTGAGATTTTCTCCTTGACCCATGGTTTCTCTAAGAGTGTGTTGTTTAATTTCCGTATCTTGGTGCCAGATCTGGATCTCTGTCCATTGCAGATTTCCAGCTTCATTCCACTGTGATGAGAAAAGTTATTTTGCAGGATTTCAATCTTTCTGAATTCATTGAGACATTCTCTGTGACTGAGCATGTGGTCTATCTTAGACAATGATCCATGTGCACTTGAGAAGTATGCATATCCTGCTTTATTTGGGTTTAATATTCTGTATATGTCTATTAGGTCCAGCTACTCTAATATACTGTTCAAAGTCTTTGTTTCTTTATTGATTCTCTTTTGAGGTGTCCTGTCCAATGGTGATAGTGGGGTATTAAAGTCCCCCACTATAATTGTAGAGACATCTATTCCATCACTTATTTTCTCCAGTGTTTACCTCATATATTTGGAGGCACCCTTGTTATGGGCATAAATATTTATGATTGTTCTTTCTTCTTGAAAAATTATCTCATTCAGTAGTATGTAGTATCCATCTTTGTCTCTCACAATAGTTTTGCATTTAAAGTCTATTTTGTCTGATATTAATATAGCTATTCCTGCCCTTTTTTGGTTATTGTTTGCCTGTAAGATTGTTTTCTAATTGTTCACTTTTGGTCTCCTTGAATCCCTGGGTCTAAGATGTATTTCTTGTATACAACATATAGATGGGTCATATTTCCATATCCAATCTCCGAATCTGCATATATTAACAGGTGAGTTTAATCCATTGACATTCAGTGTTATTACTTTCTTTTTTTATAAAGATTTACTTATTTATTTCTATCCCTTTCCCGCCACCCCAGTTGTCTGTTCTCTGTGTCTATTTGCTGCGTGTTCTTCTTTGTCTGCTTCTGTTGTTGTCAGCAGCACGGGAATCTGTGTTTCTTTTTGTTGTGTCATCTTGTTGTGTCATCTCTCCTTGTGTAGTGCCATTCCTGGGGAGGCTGCACATTCTTTAGCACTGGGCAGCTCTCCTTATGTGGTGCACTCCCTGTGCATGGGGCTCCCCTATGTTGGAACACCCCTGTGTGGCACAGAACTCCTTGTGTACATCAGCACTGTGCATGAGCCAGCTCCACACAGGTCAAGGAGGCCAGGGGTTTGAACTGCAGACCTCCCATATGGTAGATGGAAGCCCTAACCACTGGGCCAAGTTCGCTTCCCTAGTGTTATTACTTTCAAGGAATTACATATATTAGCCATGTTTTCTTTGGATTTGTCTCTCCTGTTTTTTTTCTTTCCTCCTGCAGAACTTCCTTTAGTACTTCTTGAAGGGCAGGTTTCTTGTTGGCATACTCTCATCGTTTCTGTTTATCTGTGAATATTTTGAACTTTCCATCATTTTTGAATGCCAGCTTTGCTGGATATAGTATTCTTGTTTGGAAATTCTTTTCTTTTAGTACCTTGACTATGTCATACCACATCCTTCTTGCTCCTGTGGTTTCAGATGAGAAATCAGCCCTTAACCCTATGTAGCCACCTTTATATGTGATGGCTCCTTTTCCTCTTGCTGTGTTCAGTATTTTCTCTTTCTCTTGAGCATTGGATAACTTGACAAATACATGTCTGGGAGTAGATCAATTGGGATTTATGTTGTTTGGGGTACATTGTGCTTCCTGGACATGTACATCTATCTCCTTTAATAGGTTTGGAAATTTTTCAGCCATTATTTCCTCCAACACCCCTTTTGTCCCCTTTCCCTTCTTTTCTCTTTCTGGGATGCCTATAATGCACGTTTGTGCAGTTTGCACTATCAATCAGGTCCCTAAGTCCCTGCTGGATTTTTTCTATCTTTTTATTGATCAATTCTACCATCTGCTTGGTTTCATATACTGTATTCCACATCACTAATTCTTTCTTCTGCTTCTTCAAATCTGCTGTTATTTGCTGAGAGTGTATTTTTTATTTCTTCAACTGTGCCATTCATCTCCATCATATCCTTTATCTTTTTGAGTATGATTACAATTTCTTCTGTATGCTCTCTAAGTGTTTTCTTAATATCCTTAATCTCTTCTCTCACTTCATTAAGTTGGCCCATTGTATATGTTTTGTAAGCTTTGATTAGTTGTTCAATGTTTCATTCCTCTTCCTGGTTTTAAGTTTGTTCATTGGATTGGGCCATGTTTTCCTGATTATTGGTATGGTTTGTAGTTTTTTGTTGCTCTCTGGTCATCATTTTATATTGATGGGTTTATTCAGTTGATTAGCTTCTTCATCTTGTCTCAAGGTTTAGTTAGTTTTTGTTTTTGTGTGCATGTTGTCTTCTCTTTGTCACTTTGTTCTTCTTATTCTATTTCCTTGTTGTTGGCGAATTTCCCTTGAAGGAAAATGTTAGGACCAGAAAAGCAAAAGGGGTAAGAAAAGAAAAAGTACAATCATAGTATATATAGTAAATGTTAGCAGAAGAACCATGTGAGATCTAGGAGAATGGATATTAAACTCATGTAAGCTGTGTAGAGTTATAACATTAAAAAAAAGTGGAGTACCTATAATGAGATAGTGAACTGAATATGGGGAGGAATATAGTATGAATTAAAAGACCAGTGTGATCAACAGAGAGGGAAAGAGAAAAGAAAGGACAATAATTTATAGAGTGAATAAAAGCTAGAAAACAGAATAAAGGTATTAGAAATAAAAAGCCAGAAAATTTGGGGGCTAAACAAAGAGAGGTGGAATGAAAGAGAAACAATAACTGGTGGAGGATAGAAAGATGTAAAGGAAAGGGGATAGCATTGGTAGCCAAAATCAGTACAACACAGAAAAGCGGAAATTAAGGATGAGGAAGCACAACAAATGAGAAATGCTGCCTGAAGCACCTAATATTAAAAAAGAAAAAAGAAGGGAAAAAGGAAGCATGAAAAGAAAAGAGAAAAATAAAAATAAAAAAGGGCCATGGTGGGATAAAGAGGAAGGAATAACAAGAAACAAACTGACCTGGAGGGGGCAAGATGGTGGCTGAGTGAGCTTGCCTGGTAATGTCTCTGCAGGGGGCGGCTGGGCAGCGTTGAAGGCTCTTTGGGACCGCGCTGTTTCGGGGATTTTTGCTGGTTGGAAGGTGTCTGGACGTCAATTTGGTGGGAAGGTAACAGAGAGGATATGTCTATAATATATAAACGGAGGTCCCAGCTGGGTGCGGTAAGTTCCCTCCTTGGGTGGGCAGAGCCGCGGTATCGGGCGCTGCTGCAGCTCCGGGAGCCTCCGCGGCCAGGGTTTTTTTTTTTTTCCTTTTTCTGGAGATTTTGCGGTGCTGAGGAATTCGCGTATACTGGGCTGGCTGGTGAGGGGTTGATGGGACAAGACTCCTTTGCAGATCGATTTGGGGAGACAGACGGTGTTTTGTTGTGAAGCGGGGGACGTTTTGGTCGCCGGACAAGGGGAATAGTGCTTCCGCCTGGAGCCCCATCCCCACAGGTCCGGCTGCTGATCTGCAACGGAATTGGATTTTTGGCAATAAGGGGACACAATTGGGAGACTGTTGTAGGGTGCAGTGAGGGAGGGGGACACGTCTGGAAGCCGATTGGGGAACATTTTGTGAAGTTTGGGATTTCCGGTCTTGGAGTCTGATTTCGGCGTTTCCAGCTGAAGCCCACCCCATCGGGTGGGGCTTGGGATCTGGGTCATTGAACTGGCTGTGGTGTAGAGGCGCCCTCAAGTGGCCATTTTTTGGGAGCGCAGGGAGGGAGCTGTCCAAAGGCTGAAACCCTGAGGAGTAGGTGAATTGCAGGGATCAGACATTTAATATAGAGTTTGCGGACCTGGCTTCCCCCACGGGGCTGTCACCCAGCTACGGGGATCCCTGAGGGCTGTGTTGCACTGCGGGGCTCCTAAGCTTCCTGTGGACCAGATTTGAGGTTGCCAGGTCTGGGTCCCCTGGACTCTGGCGGTCCACATGCCAGACTCACACGTCTTGAGTCTTCAGTGTCTCAGACTTTCCACCCCTGAATCCATCACGCCCTGGGGTCTATCTGGGGTCCTTGAGTGCCCTGGACCTTAACGTTAGCATTTTATCTTTATTGGTTCATATTGTTTTGTTTTTATTTTCACTTTATCTTATTTTTTACTCTTTTTGACGCCCTGATTGCTAATATTGCATTATCCCCTAGTCTTTTCTCCTAGCGTGTCCCCCAAAGTCCTTTTTTTTATACAGTTATTTAGGGTTTTTTTGGTTGTTGTTTTAGATAGTGTTGCAATTGTGACATGTGTATACCTGTATCTCTCTTCCCCCTATCTGTTCCCCACCGTTTGCCCATCCTCTTTTTCTTTCTTCCTTTCTTCTTGTCTTTCTTTTTTTCTTTATTATAATTAGTTTTTTTTTCTCGGTTTTCTCTTGCCCTCTTGTCCCTCATTTTCCACTTATTTTATTTTAATTCAAGTATACAATAGGTGCTACAGGGAACACCTCACATTTGCTGGGTTTTCCCATCCTCCACTGCCTCATTTCTGTGTGAACTGATTTAGGCTACCTACACTATCCCCCTTCCCCTGCATCTTGATATACACTATCATCTACTGTCTCTCCTGTATTCCACCCCCCACCTCCCGTTCTTTGATCCACAAAGTGTCTAACTCTTAATTTCTAATACCTTTGTTCTGTTTTCTGTCTGGTATCCACTCTTGAAACTATTACCTTTCTTTTCTTTTTCCCTCTCTCACGAAAACAATAGCTTTGTACTTCATACCCTATTCCTCACATATTCAGTCATCTACCTCATAAAAGGTACTCTACCTACAGCTATAACTCTATACAATCTACATGAATCTAACTTCCATCCTCCCAGATCTCATATTCTTGCTTTGTTAACATATATCACCAATAGTATTCTACACTTTTTGCTTGCTTACACAATTGCCTTTCCCTGGCACTAATACTTTCCTTTAAAGTGAACTTAACCAGCAACAAGAAATTAGAATAAGAAGAACAAAGTGACAAAAAGAAGATATAACACTTACACAAAAATAACAGCTAATTAATCTCCAAGTCTAGAAAAAGAAGCTAAGGAACTGATTAAACCCGTCAATATAAAAGGATGACCAGAAAGCAACAAAAATTGACAAACCAAATCAGTAATCAGGAAAACATGGCTGAATCCAATCAACAAACTAAAAATCAGGAAGGGGAGCAGAACTTCGCACAAGCAATGAAAGATCACACAACATTTATCACCAACAAATTTGATGAAGTAATAAAAGAGGTTAACAACATGAAGACAACAATGGGAGGGGAAATTGCAGACATACGCAAAAACATAACAGACATGATGGGAATGAACACCACAGTTCAAGAAATCAAAAATACACTTGCAGCAAATATCAACAGACTAGAAGAGGCAGAGCAGAGAATTAGTGATGTGGAAGACAGTACATCAGAAATCAAACAGATAGTAGAAGGGGTCGATAAAAAGATAGAAAAAATCCAGCTAGGATTTAGGGACCTGAATGACAATGCAAAACGCTCAAATATACGTATATAGGTATTCCAGAAGGAGAACAGAAGGGAAAGGGGTCAGAAGGAGTGTTGCAGGAAATAATGGCTGAAAACTTCCCAAATCTACTGAAAGAGACAGACGTACATATCCAAGAAGCACAGCGCACTCCACTGGTCATAAACCCCAACAGGCCCACTCCAAGACATATACTGGTCAAATTATCCAATGCTCAACACAAACAGAAAATCATAAAAGCAGCAAGAGAAAAGAAAACCATCACATACAAGGGAAGCTCCATAAGATTAAGTGCTGATTTCTCATCTGAAACCATGGGGCAAGGAGGCAGTGGTATGATATAGTCAAGGTACTAAAGGAAAAAAATTTCCAACCAAGAATACTATATCCAGCTAAACGAACATTCAAACATGATGGAGAGTTCAAAATATTTGCAGAAAAACAGAAACTGAAAGAATATACCAACAAGAAACCTCCCCTTCAAGAAGTTCTAAAGGGAGTTCTGCAGGAAGAAAGGAAAAAACAGGACAGGCAGAGTTGGAGGAGAGTATAAGAGCAACAAAAAAAGACAAACTTGAAGGAGAAAAAAATACAAACAAAATATGACAAACACAAATCCAATAAAAATATGGCTAACACAAATAATTCCTTGAAAGTAATAACACTGAATGTCAACGGATTAAACTCACCTATCAAAAGATTCAGACTGGGACATTGGATAAGGAAATATGACCCATCTGTATGCTGTCTACAAGAGACACATCTTAGACCCAGAGACGCATGGAGATTGAAAGTGAATGGCTGGAAAACAATCATACAAGCAAACAATAACAAAAAAAAGGCAGGAGTAGCTATATTAATATCAGACAAAATAGACTTTAAATGTGAAACAATTGTGAGAGACAGAGAAGGATACTATATTTAAGTGAAAGGGAAAATTTGTCAAGAAGATCGAACAATCATAAATATTTATGCTCCTAACAAGGGTGCCTCTAAGTACGTGAGACAAATGCTGGAAAAACTAAGTGAAACAATAGATGCATCTACAATCATAGTGGGGGATTTTAATACACCACTATCTACCTTGGACAGAACATCTCAAAAGAGAATCACTAAAGAAACAAAACGTTTGAACAGTATAATAGAGGAGCTGGAGCTAATAGACATATATAGATCATTACACCCAAACACAGCAGGATATACATTCTTCTCAAGCGCACATGGATCATTCTTCAAGATAGACCATATGCTAGGCCACAAAGAAAGGCTTAATGAATTCAGAAAGATTGAAATCATAAAAAACAATATCTCTGACCACAGTGGAGTCAAGCTGGAAATTTGCAAGGGACAGAGGCCCAGATTTCACACCATGATTTGGAAATTAAACAGCACACTCTTAGAAAAACAGTGGGTCAAAGAGGAAATCTCAAAAGAAATCAATGATTACCTTGAAACAAATGATAACGATAACACAACATACCAAAATTTATGGGATACAGCAAAAGCAGTACTTAGAGGGAAATTTATAGCCATAAATTCATATATCAAAAAAGAAGAAAGAGCAAAAATTGAAGAATTAACTGCACATTTGAAGGAATTAGAAAAACAACAACAAAGTGACCCAACAGGAAGAAGAAGGAAGGAAATAACAAAGATAAGAGCAGAACTAAATGAAATAGAAAATAAGAAAGCACTTGAAAAGATAAACAAGACCAAGAGCTGCTTTTCTGAGAAGATCAACAAAATTGACAAACCTTTAGCGAGACTAACAAAGAAAAAAAGAGAGAAGATGCAAATACACAAAATAAGAAATGAGAAAGGCGATATCACCACTGACCCCACAGAAATAAAGACTATCATAAGAGGACACTTTGAAAAACTATATTCCAACAAAAATGACAATTTAGAGGAAATGGACAAATTCCTAGAAACACATAAGCAACCCATATTGACGAAAGAGGAAATTGATGATCTTAACAAACCAATCACAAGCAGAGAGATAGAATCAGTCATTAAAAATCTCCCAACTAAGAAGAGCCCAGGGCCAGACAGCTTCACAGGTGAATTCTACAAAACATTCTGGAAAGAACTAACACCAATCCTGCTGAAACTATTCCAAAACATCGAAACAGATGAAACATTGCCGAACTCCTTCTATGACGCCAACATTACCCTAGTACCAAAGCCAAACAAAGACACCACAAAAAAGGAAAATTACAGACCAATTTCTCTAATGAACCTAGATGCAAAAATACTCAACAAAATACTTGCTAATCGTATTCAACAACACATTAAATGAATTATACACCACGACCAAGTTTGATTTATTCCAGGTATGCAAGGATGGTTCAACATAAGAAAATCAATCAATGTAATACACCATATAAACAGATTGAAGGAAAAAAATCACATGATTATATCTATAGATGCAGAAAAAGCATTTGACAAAATACAGCACCCTTTCTTGATAAAAACACTCCAAAAGATTGGAATACAAGGAAATTTTTTGAACATGATAAAGAGTATATATGAAAAACCTACAGCCAACATTGTTTATAATGGAGAAATCCTAAAATCCTTCCCTCTAAACGCAGGAACAAGACAACGATGCCCATTGTCTCCACTCCTGTTTAACATTGTCTTAGAAGTACTTGCTCGAGCACTGAGGCAAGAACCAGATATAAAAGGCATTCAAATCGGAAAGGAAGAAGTCAAAATTTCATTATTTGCAGATGACATGATCCTATACATAGAAAACCCTGAGAGATCTACAACAAAGCTTCTAGAACTCATAAATGAGTTTAGTAAAGTTGCAGGTTATAGGATCAATGCGCAAAAATCAGTAGCATTTCTGTACACCAATAATGAGCAAGATCAGGAGGAAATCGAGAAACAAATACCGTTCACAATTGAAAATAAAAAAATCAAATACTTAGAAATAAATTTAACTAAAGAAGTAAAAAACTTATACACCGAGAACTATACAAGACTGTTCAAGGAAATTAAAGAAGACCTAAATAAATGGAAGAATATTCCTTGTTCATGGATAGGAAGACTGAATATTATCAAGATGTCTATCCTACGAAAACTGATCTACACATTCAATGCAATCCCAATAAAAATCAACACAGCCTTTTTTAAGGAACTAGAAAAACTAACTATGAAATTTATTTGGAAAGGAAAGAGACCCCGAATAGCCAAAGACATACTGAAAAAGAAAAACGAAATTGGAGGAATCACACTACCTGACTTCAAAACATACTACAAAGCTACAGTAGTGAAAACAGCATGGTATTGGCATAAGGAGAGACACACAGACCAATGGAATCGAATTGAAAGCTCTGATATAGAACCTCACATATATAGCCATATAATATTTGATAAAGCCACCAAACCCTCTCAACTGGGAGAGAGTGGCCTATTCAACAAATGGTGTCTGGAGAACTGGATAGCCATATGTAGAAGAATGAAAGAGGATTACCATCTCACACCTTATACAAAGATCAACTCAAGATGGATCAAAGACCTAAATATAAGAGCCAAGACCATAAAAACCTTGGAAAGCAGTGTAGGGAAACATCTACAGGACCTAGTAATAGGAAATGGCTTCATGAATATCACATCAAAAGCACGAGCAGCAAAAGAACTAATAGATAAATGGGACTTTCTGAAAATTAAAGCCTTCTGCACCTGAAAGGAGTTTGTTAAGAAAGTATAAAGGGAGCCTACACAGTGGGAGAAAATACTTGGCAACCATATATCTGATAAGAAACTTATAACTTGCATATATAAAGAACTCATATATCTTGAAAATAAAAAGATAAACAACCCATTTAAAAAATGGGAAAAAGGTTTAAACAGACACATCTCCAAAGAAGAAATACAAATGGCTAAAAAGCACATGAAAAAATGCTCCAAATCTCTAGCTATCAGGGAAATGCAAATCAAAACAACAATGAGATACCATCTTACTCCCGTAAGATTGGCAGCTATAAAAAAATACAGAAGAATACAAATGCTGGAGAGGATGTGAAGAAAGGGGAACACTCATCCACTGCTGGTGGGAATGCAGAAGGATCCAACCATTCTGGAGGACAGTTTGGTGGTTTCTTAAAACGCTAACCATAGATTTGCCATATGATCCAGCAATACCACTGCTGGGTATATACCCAGCAGAATTGAAAACAAGGACACAAACCGATATATGTACACCAATGTTCATAGCAGCATTGTTCACTATCACCAAAAGTTGGAATCAACCCAAATGCCCATCAACAGATGAGTTGATCAATAAAATGTGGTATATACACACAATGGAATACTACGTGGCTGTAAGAACAAATACACTACAAACACACGTGATAACATGGATGAATCTTGAGAACCTTATGTTGAGTGAAGCAACCCAGGCATTGGAGGACAAATACTACATGACCTCAATGATATGAAATAAACAAGCTGCCTCAGAGAGCTAGAGACTGAATGATAGGCTTACAGGAAATCAGGGGGTGGAGGAAGGATGTGAGCTGACGTCTGCAGGGGTGGAATTTATGATGAGCTGGTGGTAAGTATGAACACAAAGAAGAGATAAAATGGGGGCAAGGGGCTGCCTTTGGGGGGGCTTTGCGGGTTTGAGGGGGGCTGGGAATGGGCAGATGAGTAATATTGCCCAAAAAGTGGGGGGAGGGAGGGGTAGCATACGAACACAGGAGAGTGTCAGGTGTTGGTTGAGAGTAAAATGCTGAAAAAATCGTATCAAAATATAATTAAGAGGGTTACCTGTTTAGGATGCTCGGAAGGGATGGCCCGATGTGGGACGGGCTCCTGGGGAATGTCTGAATGCTCATTTTGCCAGAGTGGGTGATACCATTGGATAGAGACCCAAGTAGTGAGAGTGGGGGTGGACCCACATCCTGGGGAGGACTAATGCCATCAAATAGAGGGAACTGTATCTCTCTGGAGAAAGGGTGGCTCCCAGGGCATTGGGGCAGCTGAGCAATTTAGGACCTGAACACTGCTGCAAGTATCTCTGGATGTGGCACCTCGGGAAACAGAGGTTGGCTGTCACTGTGGGCACCAAGGGGATGGGAAAATGTATGTTAAATGTGTGAAACCAACGTAAATGAGGGGTAAGAGAGGAATTTCGTGAGAATACACAAGGAAGGATATAAAATATGTAATATTACATCATAAACATATAGGGGACGACAGAATGACAATGTAAACCATAATGTAAAACATAGGATAACTAAAAATGTTAGAAAACTGTGTGTCCTAAAGTATGCACCACAATGTAAGCACAGATGTCACCTGGTTTGAAAGCTATTGTCTCAGACTATGTACATCACTTTAAGTAAATATGTTGTGAATAGGTTGTAAGAGTATCGCTGTGGAAGGGAAAAGGTTTTGTAATGGATGTGTGGGAGTGCTGTATATTGCATACATGAATTGCTGTCGTCTAGGGCTCTTGTGAAGAGAAGGTAAATAATTAGGGGGAAAAAAAAAGGAAAAGAAAAAGATAGGATGTAGAATTTTCCCAAGTCAACACGTATTCTATATCTAACCTTTAAACCCATCGCTATATTCCATTTTGCTAGTAAGAGATCCTGACATGATATTGGGGCTTCAATATTCAGAAAGTTCTGGATCTCAGAGTGATCCAACAATGGCAGTGGAGAAATACTGGTATGGGATACTATTGACAGGGGATAAATGGCTGACAGGGCATATGTCCAGGGTGCATGGTAATGTTTGGATATACTCATAGTGGCAACAATTAAAAACTAAAGCTGGGGGGGTACTGGGTCCCTGGCTGGGGGTGCTGTGCCATGGTCCCTAGGGGAGCAGTGGCAGCCCCCCAACTGCAGCAGCAAGAACTGAGAAGGAATGAAGGTCCAACAGTAAGCCCCTGATACTAATGAATATGCTTGTGAGCCTACAGGCCTGAAATAAGAACAAGGCCTAGAGCAGCACTGTGCCTGGGAATCTCCTCCTGCCAGCCTTCATGTTACTCAAATGTGGCCAGTCTCGAAGCCTAACTCAGCATCTAAATGCAATGCCTTCCCCCCAGCGTGGGACATGACACCCGGGGATGAGCCTCCCTGGCACCGAGGGTTCACTATCAACTAACAACTGATAATGCAACTGGAAAATGACCTTGAATTGAAGGTTCGATGCGGATCAGTAGAATATCCCTGTCTACATAGAATAATATGACTTTAAAATGCTGTTTGACCTAATGTAAGGGGGAAATAGAAAGGAGAAATGAGTTTATATGGCTATGAGTCTCTAAAAAAAAAAAGAGTCTGGAGGCTGTCAGAAGGATTTCCCTTATGCACAACTGAGCAGAGTCTAAGAGACAGATAAAGTAGATACAATCCCCAGGTATTGGTTCCTTTGAGGGCTAAAGGGACCCATGGGTTCTATGGTCATGGCAGATAGGGTCCACTGCCATGTCAGATGGCCCTTCTATGGAGCTGGTGTTTCTGAGTGATGAAACTGGACCCAGAGGGGATCTCTTTTCATAAGACTATCATGCTACTTTACTGGAACTGTAGTTGGTATTGGGGTTTCAGATATATTTAGGGGATTGAATCTTTTTACTGACAATATGATAGCCAGGCCCTGAGCCTCAACAGACTCCAGCTCCTACAATCTGAATTATTGGACTCACCTCACTCAGCTAAGATGGAGTTGAAGAAGGGCAACCACCACACCATGGAGCCTAGAGGGCCTATAACTGAAAGCAGGAGGATTGCATCCAGTAACCATGTGGAATCTGAGCCTCCTCTTGACATAGAGGTGCAACGGACACAACCAATCCAAGGACCTCAGAGAAAAGGTGGCAATGGAGTGGGAAAAGTGGACATGGTGGCTGTAGGGTATGGGGAATGGCAGGAAGAGATGAGATGTGGAGGTGCCTTTGGGACTTGGAGTTGCCCTGGATGGTGCTTCAGGGGCAATCACCGGACATTGTAAATCCTCCCAGGGCCCACTGGATGGAATGGGGAGAGTGTGGGCCATGATGTGGACCAATGACCATGAGGTGCAGAGATACCCAGAGATGTACTTACCAAATGCAATGGATGTGTCATGATGATGGGAGTGAGTGTTGCTGGGGGGGAGAGGGGTGTGGTGGGGGTGGTGGGGTTGAATGGGACCTCATATTTTTTAATGTAATATTTTTACAAAATCAATAAAAAAAATCAAAAAAAAAAAAAAAGAAACAAACCAACAAAAAAGACCATACAAGACCTCAAGCAAGGCATCCTCTTTGCAATTGAATAAACTACTTAGGAGTCTGACCTTCTCCCTTTCTCCCTTCTTCACTTCCCTCTCTCCCAGGGGAGCAGGAAGGCTGTGTGAGGGGTCCTGTAGGAGATTCAAATGGGTCCCTGGGAACCAACTCATCATTAAAAAAATGACTCTTATTCTCTTAAAAGAGAGCACCCACACCTTGCCAGAAACCCTAAATATGCTATTGGAAGCCTGAAAACATGTCCTCCTGTCCCTTTCCCTTAGGTGTGCTACAGGGAGGCCAGTTAATTTTCTGACTTCACCTCCCAGATGAAGTTTGCTATCCCAGGGCATTTAGGCAAATCAGGTTCTCTCATCAGATTCACCTCTCTTCTCTTCCTAGGCTCTCTCAAAGCCAGCTGGTATGCTCCTCCAAGCTCAAAAAAAGGGGAGGGGACCAGAAAATTGAACCTGCACTCTTTAGGCCCCGCCACACCTCCCACCAAATCCTCCCACTGTAAAGCTTAAAGAAGGAAACACTGAATATGCTTACAAAGAGAGTGAATGTAATATTGTGTTATATTTGAATGAGTTTTTTTAGTGTTCAGAACAAAGTGAGAATTGTGGTAGTTTGAGATGCTGATTTCCAAAGTGATATTTCACTTGGCCTTAATGACTTTTTGGAATTCTTTCTGTGACACATTGGAAAGGTGAGGGACTGGAGGATACAGAAGGGTTGGTGATTGAATAATGTCCCCCACAAAAGGCATGTTCAGATTCCAACCCTTGGTCTTGGGTGTGAACCCTTTTGTAAATAGAACCTTTGAATATGTGGGTGTTTATCCAGTGTGGCTGATGGTCTCATAAGCCAAGGAAATTGGACATGGATTGGAAGCTTCTGGGAGCAACCAAAACCTGGAATTGAATGGAACCCAGAAGAGAAAGGAGAACACATGGCCCTCTGCATTGTCATGTGACTGAAAAGCCAAGGAACACTGGGATTGCTGGCCAGCCAGGAGATATTGACCCTGGGTTGAAGAAAGCCTTCTATCCTCTGAAGCCTTGGGTCAATAAATTCCTGTTTGTAAGCCAATCCATGCTATGATATTTGTTTTAGCAGCCAAGAAATTAATAGAGGAGTTGTGGGGGAAACCTGAGAGTACACAATTCTGACCCTCAGCCCCTTCCATTAGAGGAGACTTGCTTTATCATTTTTGTTGAATAATGATTTCCTCAGCAGAAAATCAATTACATAGTTCTTTTTCAGAGAAAAGAAAATATACCTTTCTTAAAGAAAAGCATTTTCCTGATGCAACAGTGCTGAAACTGGTAGCATTTACAGGAAGAATTAAGTAGCATACAACTGTTGTTAAAGACAATGAATAAAAAAGAATAATAAAGTCAATGAATATTTTTATAGCAAATAATGAACCCTTTCTTGGTAAATAAAATCAAATGTTTTTTGATCATAATAAAAATTATAAAGTTTCACTTGATAAAGACATTTTGGTGGGTGGTTAATATTCAGTAGTAATTTTTTAGTGATCAATGAAACCTCGAAGAGAAGAACCTAAATATATGACTACATCAATGATTCTCACCCTGACAGTTATATTCATTACAGTGTCCCAAAAGAATGTCTCCTAATTTATTGTACATGAAATTCTTGTAGGGAACATATTTAAAATACTACTTTCTGTACCTCATACCTAGGTATTTTGATCTTAGGTTTGGGATGGAGGACGAGAAGCCTGCATTTTATTAAAATATATTAATTTTCTTGATTAGTACATAAACATAATAAGAATGATGTATCTAGAATAATTTTACTCAAACTTATGTCCCTTCAGCCTAGTCTACTCTGCCAATATTTCAAATGATTATTATTATGAATTTAATTTTATCCAGAAGTTATTTCCTAAGGTAACAGTTCATTTAAACACTACCCTTTCCCCCCACTGTTATATTTCTTTGACGTTTTGAATTATACCATATTGATTGCCTTCCTTTTCCTATATGGATATATTTTCATTTATTTTTCTTGTGGTTACCATGGGGTTAAAATTTAACATCCTAAATATATAAAATAATATATTATTTGATACCAACTTAATTTTCATGGCATATGCATATACTTATCTTTACCTCTATAGAAAACGATGGACATTTCATAACAAAAATGGATCAACCAAAGGGAAAGATATAACATTTGTAAATACATGCATGTGTAAAACTTAAAACTCATTTTAATATGGGAAGTAAAAAAATGGACAGAATGCTCACCAACAATCCCCAATATAGGTGGATTGGAAAGAATTGAATTAATACAGTATGCCTGGGTAAAGAGATGGGCCAGCATGGCCAGAGAGGTGACAAAATAGGAAGGAAGATAGGGTGCCAGGCCAACCCCCAGTGGTATAAAAGCTTTTCCATGGACATTGTTTACCTTTCCTTCCATCTACCTCTAAGACCAGAAGACCATTGCTCAGGCATCATGACCAATTCCCCTTCAACCAGGCATCCCCAGTTGTCTTCCTCTAGAGCTCCCTTTTACCTGTTCTGTTGCTAAACAGCCTGTCCTATTGCTAAAGAGCCTTTAGATCACTAGTGTTCACAAAGGGGTGGACTCTTGTGGCCCTGATGTCCATTTGCAAACTCAGGAGGCAAAAAGGAGGAGGCCTGGGGAGCAGACGTAACTCAAGTGGTTGAGCATCTGCTTCCCAAGTATGAGATCTAGGGTTAGATCCCCAGTACCTCCTAAAGACAAAATGAAAATCCCCCTAAACAAACAAACAAACAAAAAACACCAACTATCATTGGGGAATGGTTGTATCAGTGATTGAGTGCCTGCTTTCCATGTAAGAGGTCCTGGGTTCAATCCCTGATACCTTCTAAAAAAAAAAATCCCTGATACCTTCTAAAAAAAAAGGAGGCCTAAATGATTGGGCAGCAGAGAACCCCATCTTATTCCTCCTCCCCCCCCAGCACCCTGTATTACAGTACAGAAGAGGGCTGAGGCTAGTCCACGTGGAGTCACCAAATATTTATTGTGTTGGACCCCTTAACTGTCTCTCATCTGGAATCACTTGAGCAAATTGAATGAGACCAGATTAGTAAAGTGGAGCAGAAACTGTATTCTTTGGTAAAAAATGGAAAAGAAAGTATCCATATTTTAACTTCTTCCCAAAGGGACAGGGCTAGAGTTCTTTTACAGGAGATTGGGATGAGACAAGGGTGGCAGGCTTGTCATGCACAGGTGGTCTTTCCTTTCAGCCAGTACTTTTTGCACATGGACCATAGTGGCCAGTCTGGAAAGGATTATCTTGGGCTGGTCTTGTGGTTACTAGCAGGTGGCTCAGAATGGTATTGTAGTTACTGGCATCCTGTACTTAGTTTCTGAAAGCAAGTATAGCTGAAACAAAAGGTTAGGTGGAATTTTCCACGAGTATTCCTTCAGGTCATGCTCCATCAAAGTGACAGATCCTCATTAAAAAAGACCCTACCAAGTTCATTTAACTTCTGACACTACAACTCAATTACAGGGTGTTTGAACCATGGATGCATACATCTCAACTAAAAAGGCCCATCTAGAGTCCTGTACTTGGAGACTACTCTGGAGACTTAAAGAAAATCAGACTTCTCCCTGGGCTCAACTTCGTATTTCTTTTTATTGGAATAATGTAAGAGACAAGAGGCAGAATGTTTGTTTGTTTGTTTGTTTTGTTTAACTATCTATCTCTCTAGCAGATGGACTTATGCTTAACTCATTTTAGGGTGCTGTGATTTGAGAGGAAACCACTTAATATCTTCTCTTTTCCCTGTTGCATTCCTGATCTTAAACAAAAATAACACTTGCATGGGTATCTGAACTTTCTTCTGACAGAATCTTTGGAGCACATATTTCTGTTATGTGCAAACAAAGAGGTCTTCAATATCATACCCCAGTAAAAAGCAGATGTAGACTTATCATGCATTATGTGGCCTTTCTGACCAGCTTCTATTTCTTAACAGTGTAAATCTAAGATGCTTCCACATCTGTATGCACCAGGAAAGTCTTTTCCTTTTTACTGCTGAGTAGTATGCCAAGGCATAGTTGTATCAACCACAGTTTGGTTATCCATTCACCTAGTGAAGGACATCTTGGTTTTTCCTAACTACTGGTTATTATAACTAAAAGTTGCTATAAATATATGGGTATTGTTTTTTTATGTGGACATTAATTATCAAACAAACTTGGGTTCATATCCAGGAGTGTGATTGATGAGTCACATGCTACAATGTCTTCCAAAGTGACTGTGCCATTTGCATTTCTTCCAGCAACGCATCATGAGAGTTCCTGTTGTTCCACATCATTGCTTGCAATTGGATTGTCTGTTCTTTGGATGTTAGCCATTCCAGTGAGTAGGTAGTGTCTCTCATTGTTGGTTTAAGTTACTTTCCTATAATGAAAAGTGATGTTAAGTATCCTTATGTGTGCTTATTTGACAATTGTATACCTAACTGGTGAGGTGTCCAGTTATTTTCCAAATTTTTAATTGTGCAGTTTGTTTTCTTTTTATTGAGCTATGTAGGCCTTTTGTATATTTTGGTACAAGTCCATTTTCAATGTGTGTATCTTACAAAATTTTCTCCCAGTGCAGGCTTGAGGTCTTTTCATTCAGTTAACAGTGTTTTCCACAGAATAGAATTTTTAACTTAAAAAAAAATAAAGTCCCATTACCTCCTTTTCCTTTCATGATCTTTAGATGCTGCATATAAAAACTCATCAGCAAATGTAAGGTCATGTGAATTCCTTATTCTATTGGTTTTCAAATTTTTATCATATTACATCTTACTCATAAGCCTAGTGTACAGTTTGCCAAAGGGGTGCTGAGGCAAAGTACCAGAAATCTGTTGGCTTTTAGAAAGAGTATTTAGGATAAAAACTTAGAGTTACACGGCTCTAAAGAGTACAACTCAAGATTACTTCCTCACCCAAGGTCAGTTGCCACGTGTTGAAGCAAGATGGCAGGTGAAATCTGGGAGAGTTCAGCATTCCTCTTTCTTCTTAAGGCTCTGTGGTCTCAGCTTCTTCCAATCTCAGCTGTAGGCTGCCATGGGGCTCAGCTGCTCTGTTCTCTTCAGCTGAAAATTATCAGGCAAATGGCTCATGTGTCTCAGGGCCCCAGCATCAAAATTCTCTGTACTTCCATGTCTATGGAACTATGTTTTCCCCTCTGTGTATCTCCTTCTGTGTGTTTTCTTGAGCGAGTGCCCATTTTTATAGCCCACCAAGGGGGTGGGGACTCAACTCTGATGATGCCCTAATGACATGGTTGAATCAATGTCCTAATCCTGATTTAATCAATTAAAAATAAACCATCTTGATTTAATATACCCAATGGGTAACACCCCCGGAGGAGCAGACCAGCTCACAAACATAATCTATGTCTCTTTTTGGAATTCATATATAATATCAAACTTCCATACCTTGAAACTCTTTTGGGTGGTTTTCTGTATAAGATGTAAAATTTATAACTTTGATTATTGTTTTTTTTTTCTATATGGCCATCTAGTTGTTCCATTTCCATTTGTTTGAACGATTATGTTCACTTGAAAATATTTTCAGGGGTCTATATATGGGCTATTTTGTTCTTTTCTTTTTTTGTGTGTGCCAAAGTCAGCCAAAGTCACTCTGTTAATGTCGTATTGTAATAAGAATTGGAAAAAGGCACTCGGGATCTTCATTTTGTTCTTCTTCAGTGTTTTGGATGCTATTCTAGGTGTAGAAACCATTCACAAATATCTACAAATTACATTTCTGGGATTTTGTATAAGAACTTAAAAATATTGAATCTACCCACCATGAAAAAGGAATATTTCTCCATTTATTTAACTTTAAAATTTTTTTCAAGGTTTTTATAGTTTATGGGATAAAGATACTTACATATTTTTTTTTAGGTTTGACCAAAGGGATTTGTTGCATGTGTTCACTTTTATAAATGCATTTGTCTGTGTGTTTTTTTATTTCATTGTTCATTGCAGGGAAGGGGAAATGAATTGAGTTTTGTATATTTACCCTGTACTTTTCTTCTAATTATTTGCATAGGTTCTCATCAAGGCATTTGACATTTAGCTCCATTTCCTTTGAACTTGCAGATTTATAGCACTGAAAAATATGAAATTTAATTTCAGAGATTCTGATTGTGGCCTGAAGGGGGCGCCTGTCCAGAGCAAAACAGGGAACTCCCAAGTTTCCTTTCCTGCACAGCTTCCACGAGAGAGAGACTGACTCATCTTTTTGACCCAACTGAACCTCCGACCAAGTGAAATAAACCTGCCTTTTAGGGCCCAAGACGGTCGCTTTGTCCCATGAGGATGAGGGCTTCCTTGTGCGGTACCGACGCGGGAAGATCCAGTGGCCATGGAACAACTTGTGCCCCGTCCATAGTTCAGCCATAAGTTTTCATTAATATCAGCCTCCTAAAATGTCTTCCCCAGGTCCCCCTCCTTGAATGTGTTACATCAATGGTTTGTAGTTTTCAGGTAACAAATCTTGCACTTCCTCAGTTAAATTTCTTCCTAAATAATTTATTCTTTCCGGTGCTGTGGTAAAAGAAATTGCTTTATTAATTTTCAGATTGCTTGTTGCTATGTTACAGAAATACAATAAACTCTTGTGGTGCTTTGTGGATTGTTTATTAGGTGTGACAGTATTTTGTGAATTCTAGAGGGTTTTTTATATATAAATCATATCATTTCTAAATACAGATCGTTTTCATTCATCCTTTCAAATTTGGATGCATTGTCCTCCTTTTTCTTGCCTTAATTGCTCTGGTTAGGACATCTTTGACAGTAGTGAATAGCAGTGGCAAAAACAGCATCTTGATTTGTCCCTGATCCTGTCAAGGAAGATTTATAGTCTTTCACCACTATGACGCTAGCTATTTAGTCTCACTTTGCTTGGATTGTTTGTTTTTTGTATTTCATCATGAAAAGGCATTGGATGTTGACAAGTGGTTTTTCTGCAGCAATTGGCATGTTCACATTTTTTCTTTGTTGAATTAATGTTGCATGTTGCTTTGCTTTTTAAATGCCTTTTTATTTTTAAAAATATTTTTATTAGAGATGTAGTTTTGTGGTAAAATCACGAATAAACTATGAGTTCCATATAACCCTTTCACTGGCAGTTTTCCCTATTATTAACTCTTGGCCTTAATGCAGTATTTTTGTTATAACTGATGAAATAGCATTATTAGAATTATACTCTTAAGTGTATGCCATAGTTAACTCTAGGGATTTCTGTGTTGTATAGTTCTATGTTTGACAGTTTTATTCTGCTAACATACTTAAAATTTTCCATTTACTTACTTTCAAATATGCAATTCAGTGATGTTATTTACATTCATGATACTGTCACTGCCATCCACTGCCAAACTTGTCCATTACTCCATAGAGAAACTGTACCAATTAAACCATGACTCCCCATTCCCTACACCCACACTAGTCAAATACCAGTTCATAGGGAGAGTAATGCTTATGACAGGAGGCCCAGCTGTAGCCTTAAAAGCTGCATCACAAATGTCTGCCCTGGATACAAACCAACCAGGTAACAATTACTGAGCTCAGGACCCAGGATCTCAGGAGGATACAATCTAAGGTAACTGCTTGACCATGTCACTACCTAGATGGGGCTGAGGATGCACAGTCCTGCCTGCTCTTAGTCCACTTGCTAGCAATCTTCCTCTATCCTTTCCCTTTCCACATCATAATTTTTGAACTCTTTATATTTCCCCCCAATTAGTGCTAGAATTCTAGAGTTCACCTTGAAAACTACAAATTCCTAAAATCAGAGGTCAAAATAAGCCTTAGCATGAGAACCAGAAAATATTCCCTCTTTCTCCAAAAACTGGCAGAAGTGGTCCTTAAAATTGTGATTTTTAAAGACACCCACATTTCAGAAGTTTTGCTGTGCCCTCTAAATGCCCCTTCAATCCTCATCCCAGGTGTCTCTGTTCCTCTCTGTTTATTGATATTGAAATGCACATCTACTCTGCAACATGGGGATTTGTGCGTTCTTTCAGCAAACCAGAGAAGGATGGATGACCCTTAGAACTTTTCACATGTCAAAAGCATGATGACTCACAAGCCTTTTTTAACTTAAGGAGGAAAGAATGAGTTTGTATTCATTTTAATTAACACAGGAAATGAAGAACAAAACTGCAATTCCATGCTATCGTAGAAGCAGAAATTTAATGTAATATTCTTGTCAAGCACTTGCTATTTACAAAAAAATAGTATCCCTGCCCAAATGGTTAGTTTTTTTTTTTTTTGCATTTTATACAGAAATGAATTACCCTGCCACCTCTCTTCCAAATCCTCCCTTCTCACTCATTCTTGTCTCTTTTGTCCTAAAGCCCAGAAAGCAGTGGCCCTTGGCTCTTGCAGGGACCTTAGATTAAACATCAATGGATCAGTGCTGGGGCCCTCCTCACCAACTGGAAGAGGGTCCACAGCTCCTCTCTCAAGGGAGGGCTTGGTTTGGGAGAGGGAGAGACTCCTGCACTCTCTAGCTCATTAGCAACTGCTAGAGAAAGCACTACAATTGACTCTAGAGATGCCTCTAAAATTTGAGCTACCTGCAACCCAGAAGCTGCATCTGGAGCTGGATCTGGTGGCAGAGGTGGTACTGCAGGCAAGTCTAGCTCAAGGTCTGGTTGTAGGCCTGCCTCTGGAACTAGTGCTTGAGCTGCAAAAGGAGAAATGTTCACCCACATGACTTCTACCCCATTGCTTTCAAAACAGCAAAATATCCCACTGCCTTTGAGAATCCCAAGCCCAAACACCCAAACACAGAAACCCTCCAAGACTTTAGTCCACTAGATGTGCGATCTAAGGTTACTTCTGTCTTTGATTCTGGTCAAACACCAGGCCCTGAGACTCTTCACTATGTCCTGCCCCCCAGTTTCCCCCATCACCTGCCCAGGGGCACCCACCACTACTACTGCTAACCCTCTGCCTCTGCCTCATGGTCTGTGCTTGCTCATGCTGTTTAAGGAGAAGCTGAGCAAACTGCTCCAGCTCTGATCCAGGCAGATTGAGCTATTGGTAGGTCAGCAGCACATGGAGGTCCAGAAAGTCTGGGCACTGTCAGAAATCCTCAGAGAAATCATACAGCCAGGTGTTGAGGATGAAAGAGATGGTGCTGGGCATAGTGAGGAGGGAAACAGAGTCAGAGGTCTGGCCTTTCCTTCCCACTGTCCTCCTACAGCACCCCTGGTGGAGCTGGTCCCCAGTGCCTGACCCTGATCTTCAACAAGTCAGGCTCACCCTCTCTCCCACACATCAACCACCCTTTGGCTGTCCTAGCAGAAGCAGGCATGGTCGTTCAGCAAAGGTCTAGGAAAGAATCTCAATTTTAGGGCACCCTCAATCATTATTCTTCCCAGTTCTGCCTTTGAAGAAAGCATGACATACTTTTCTGTCTATCTTTCTTGGCCCCTCTCCCCATAGAAATACCAATTTTGTAAGGGCTGGCAGGGCTGTGTCTCCTTTGTTCATTTCACCTTGATCTCAAATATCTTATGAATATGAGATTAAGCAGAGTATATCCTCATGCCTTTCCCAGGGACTGTTGTTGCACCTCAGTCTGTAGCTGAAACTCCAGTGTGCTGTGTTATTCTACTGTGTGTGTTCATCTTCCACTGAAAGTATTCTCCTGATAGGTGTGGAGAAAGCCTTGCTCAGTCTTACTGCAGCTGAGTTCCCTTGATTGAAATTTGTGAATGTGTTGCTCACCACAACTCCCTTTTTGGGACCATGTTCATGGGGTGAAGAGTATTGGGTGGGGAAAACAGAGCTGGAAATGGGCTGTGGTGGGGATTGATTCTTCCAGGGACTGACCCTGAGACCCCAGCCTCCCCTTTCCTCCTCAGGGGCACAGGGTCTCATCCAGAGCTCTCTTTGAGGTCCTTCTTTCTACAGGCAGAAGTCCTTAGACCTGAATCCTCTACGGAGTATCATCAGATGTTTGGGACCCAGGATCCAGCTCAGCCCCCTCCAGAGCCTCAGTCTCTCAATACACATTGATGCCCACTGTTCATTGGAGACAAGAGACCCTCATACTTGTCCCAAAGTCTACTCTGTTTTCAGTTAGTCCAAGCTTCCACCATCCCCTCAGTATTTGGGAGGATACATCCATTCCTAGATGAGATCATTACTTCTAATGTACTGTGTACATTAACTGCTTATGATGGGTGTTGTGGAACCAGAATGGTAGCCCAGGGGAAAGGAATTTGTGTTTCATTTATTTATTAAATTATGCCAAATGCCTACAGATGTGCTTACAAATAGTAGGCCTCAGTATATTACTTTTTGAATGAATGAACCTCAAGCAGAACCTTCCCAGATAACTGAGAGGCCCTGAGTCTCCTCCACCAGCACTCAGGGGCCCTTTTTTTGCTATCCAAAGGATGGGGGCCCCAGAGATGGAATCTCAGATCTTCTTTAGAAATGGGAAAATATATTTGCCCATGGCCACAGAGAGGGGTGAGTCAGAGCTCTTCTTCATAGGAAGAAGAAAACACCAGAAACCCATTTTCCAGAGCCAGGCACTGGTTGAATGCTTTCCATGACTTATCCCTGTTAGTCCTCATATTAACACTGTGAAGTTTGTCCTCTCTCAACCCACTTTTCAGAGGAGCCAGCTGAGCTCAAGGAGGTAAAGTGACATTCCCAAGATAAACTGCTAGTATGTGGCAAATGGGTGCCTGTGCTGGGGTGAGGTGCTCACATTGTAAAGAGAAGGTACAGGACCTCTTGGATGGTAGTCAAATCTCTGTAGCTGCAAAGGAAGTTGGTGATGAAGGAGAAGTTCCCATTCTGGAAGGCAGGCACCAGGTATCCCACCACTGTCTCTAGCCTGCCAGCTTTTATTTCCTTCATCATGTTAGTCCTGGCCAAACTCAAAGCTGACACATTTCACACTGATGCTGGGACAAAGGTGACATGTGTGATTCTTTTATCTGCTGTGCCACCAGATTAACAAAGGGTAAATAATGGTAATACCAATGGCTGGCTTGGAGTAGGGAAGTCTCCATCTTCATAGATTGCTCTTGGTAACTTAACTGAGATGGCTTCTTTTCTAAGTTATCTTCTCTAATTATTAAAATTTTATTTATGCACATACTTCAGTCCAGCATCACTGTTTCTGGGGGCTATTCTGAGTGTGTGAAGAGCATTAGAATAGAAAGAGAGAAACATGATCTCTATGTAGTTCTGTTGAAATACAACCAAAAGGAAACACATCAAGTGCCATCAGAGGTTAAATATCTATGACAAAAATATGTGGTTAAGCACATCTGTTTGTGAACATTCTTCAGTCCAGACCCTTGGTCTCAAGGGGTTCACTGTGAAATGTTCCTCAGGATAGGAATTTACAGAAACAGGGATATATAGTAATATCCCCTTACCCTCATTTGGTAAGAACGTTCTTCTAGGCTTGATGATTAGTGATATTAGATAAGTTGTGTAAGGACAGTCAAACACAGGATACATAGGTCAGATAATAAAAACAACCAAACAATCACAAAATGCAAAGAATGTCATGGTTCAAAATGAAGTAAAAATATTATAAAACTTCTTTTTTGGTATTACTTCAAAGAATTGGGAGAGTGGCTACATGAACAAGTCAGGGACTGGGCAGTTGGATTTAGGAAGTGATGTCAGCTCAGATAACTTTGTGAGTGGGGCCCTGGATTAATAATCAGGAAAACCCAGGGAGGGAGCTTGGGGAGTTGCCAGGCTGGGGTCTGGGAAGCCCCCCTCACTGTCTTTGGACCCTAGGTATAGAGACCACTCTGCACTCTATCTCACCTTTGGCATGCACTGGCCCTTACTGTTGTGCTTGCTCTTTGCATGATGACATGGTGTATATGATTCTATTATCCAGCTTCTCACCAATTTTTCTGGGTGGATCTTTTCAAAGACAGTGCCCAGCAGCTAGGCCTGGAAGAATTAGCTTCCTGCCTGGCTATAACCACAAGGGGTGATCCCACATATTGTTCTTCTCCCCATATTAGATACAGAACCCTCTCTGCACAGACTTCCCTCAGGAATGTAAACAACAGGTTTTGCTTAACATCTGGTTAGGTTTTCCCCATGCCAACTCTCCCCTTCCTGCCCTGGCAGCCCTGATCTGGGTATGAACATTATAGGTCTACCAGGATCCTATCCCACCAAGAACCTGCTCCTGCCCTAGGCCTGACCACCCCCAATAGTCCTCCACTCCACACACACATGCTGGGGTGAGAATTGCTTTGAGACTGCCCAGACAGGATCCCAAGTATTTACCTGGTGTTCCTTCCCCTGCCCTGTGTCACCATAAGTTTCCTTTTGGTGCTTCCTGCTAAATGGCAAGATGTTTCTGTGGTGAAGTCTTAGCCAATGCCTGCAGCTTTGGAAAAGGTTCTCACTTTGTGTTTTACTGAGGTGAGAGCCCTGGGAAGCAGGCAAACAAGAAAATATCTTGTTCTCTTGAGCATCTCTGCTCAGTTGAGCTTAGTAAGTGGCTATGTCTACCATGTTGGTAACTGGTAACCAGGTTTCCATGTTCTGTTCCTTTAGATCTCCAAGAAAGTGAAGTTCCTTCCTGGGGTGTCTTTACATGTGCCCCCACCTTGGGTAAAATCTGACCTAAGGCCCCTCTGGGTTGCTGACTCTCCTCTCCCTTGTCATCTATTTAAATCTACGTTTATACCAACATAGTCATTCCTACAGGCATTAGGAAGGCCTGAGAATTTCAAGACCCCAGTATTGAGTAGGTAGAGCTCTGTTCAGACCTTATTCCTTCTCCTACCACTTCTGTTACCCTGGAAAAGGCATTGTGCCTCCTCTTGGGTCTTCCAGTCTCCCCACCTGAACCATGAGGATCATTCTAGATTGTATGGAAGTTTAGCAGATGTACATGCATCGTCTCTATAAGTCTTGTGGAATTGTGTTACAGGAACCTAATATATGAATTTAGAGATAGAGGAATTACAAGAAGGTATGGGAGGCAGCAGTAAATTCAAACTAAAACAGGGCTGGTTCCTGTTGATGTACTATTGGGAAAGTAACTTCCCTACTTGGTTTCATTTCCCAGTCCACACCATGGTATCCTTGATATTCAATAAAAATCATAAATCATCATCCTCTGACTTAAAATGCTTCAATGACTACCCATGATGTTTAAATCAGATTAAGTGCCTCGTTTAAAATTATGTGGTAGGCAGCCTGTAAATGGCTGCCAAGGATCTCTGCCTCCTAGTGTACACATCCTTGTCTGGAATTAGTGACTCTCTTCTAATCAATGGAATGTGGACAAAGAGATATGTCACTTCCAAGTTTTATAAACAAACCATCTGTGTCCTGCTAGGCCTCTATTTCCTTTTGTTCATATGTATCTACATCTATCAATATTTCTATCTATATTTCTTTCTCTTACTCTCTCTCCTTCTCTCTTATCCCTCCCTGTGGGAAACAAGTTGTGATGTGATGGGCTGCCCTTTGCAGAAGCCCACATGGTAAAAAACAGAGGGAGCACCTGAAAAACTATAAGGGACACAAGCCCTCAGGTGAAACTAAAACCTGGCAGTAACACATGAGTGACCTTGGAGTAGATCCTAGCTCAGAAGAGCCTCAGTTGAGACCACAGTCTCAACCTGGGAGGGGGTGACAGATGTTGCTAGGTACCTCCAGGTTAGGAGAGCTGGGTCAGAGTGGGCCTTGATTTGGCAGCAAGTAGATTGTTGGAGACAGCCAAGATCAAAAGTGGGGATACAGGTCATGGTGGGGTCACAGACAGGTCATGGACACTTGGTGAGCTGTGAACTGGAAGGCAGTAGGCTAGGACAGTCAGCTGGTAAGGGGCTGTTGTCAGTTATCCAGTTGCAGGTTGATGGAGTTTTGTCTGCTCTAAAATTCTGAAGAGGAGGCATGCTTCAGTGTAGCTACATGAGCCTCCAAATGCAGAGACGTGAAGAAGAGGATGGCAGAGATTACAAGCATGAGAAGGACTCCAGCCTCCACTGCTGCCTTGAAGATGGAGGGAGATGTGGAAAGCATAGAAAGAAACAAAAATTTCCAGTCTCTGAAATGATTTTAGATGTGGGCTTTCCCTAGAACCTCCAGGAAAAAGCAGTCTTGGGGACCCCTTGATATTTGCCTGGAAAGACTAGAATATGAGGTACACTCACCCAGACTACTGACACACAGAAACTGCTGGGTAATAGATGAATTTTGTTTAATTCCATTATGTTTCTGGTAACTTGCTTGTTGTTTAAAAAAAAAAGAGAAAGAATACAAGCTACTTGATGGACTTTCAGTGAGTGAAATCATAACAAAATAGGATATCTATGAGCCTAGTCTCTATTCTTTTTTTTTAATTAGAGAAATGTTTGATTTATAGAACAATCATGCATAAAATATAGGATTCCCATATACCGTCCTACCATTGACAACTTGCTTTGTTTTGGAATTTTTTTACAATTCATGATGATGGCACATTTGTATAATTTCATTATTGAGTATAGTCTATGGTTTAATTTAGGGTTCACTGTTTGTATAGTACAGTTCCAAGGATTTTTAAAATTTAGAAGAGATTTATTTATTTATTCCCCCTACCCATACCCCTCCTGTGTCTGCTTTCTGTGTCCATTTTCTGTGTGTTCCTCTGTGTCTGCTTGTATACCCATTAGGTGGTTCCAGGGACCAATCCTGGGACCTTCTGGAGTGGGAGAGAGGTGATCATCCTCTTGAGCCACCTCAGCTCATTGTTCTGCTATGCCTTCTTATTGTTTCTCCTATGTGTCCCTTATTGCATCATCTTGCTGCACCAGCTCTCCACACTGGCCGGCACTCCTGGACAGGATGGCATTACTGCATGGGGTGACACTCCCGTGTGCTCTGGCACTCCGTGTGGGAAAGCTCAGGGTGTGGGCCTGCTTGCCTTCATCAAGAGGGCCTGGGCATCAACCCCTGGACATCCTATATGGTAACCTGGAGCCTAACTGCTTGAGCCACATTCATTTCCCTCCATGGATTTTTTGCAAAATATTTTATTCTATTGCTTTCTATACAATCTAACGTTTCCCTTTTCAACCATATTTGGATACTTATTTCAGTGCTTTTAATTACGTTCACAATCTTGTGCTCTCATCACCACCATCTAATACCAAAATTTTATTGTCAACCCAAACAGTGTCCCTCTACAACATAAACCTTAACTTCCTCTTCCCTCTCTCTACTCTGTCCCCTCATATCCTACATTACAATTTCTGACTATGTGTCCATTTATCCTAGTTATTTCATATCAGTGAAATCATACAATGTTTGTTCTTTTGTGTCTGGCTTATTTCACTTATCATGATGTATTCTAGGTTCCATCATGTCATTGCATCTGTCAGAACTTCATTCTTATTTATGGCCCTCTTCACCTTTCTATCCTAACTGGTCACTTTCCTCTATAAACATTCTATTTAATATTCCATGACAGATAAACAGGCCAAAAGATATTTTCTGACAATGGTCACTAGAAAGAGCTATTTTATAAAGTCTAAGAGAAAGTTTTCTGCTAAGAGGTTGCCATGGATTTGTTGCATTGGCATTCTGTCACATGTTCTAGTAATGGTCCCTGATCTCTGAATCTGGAGACTCTAACCAACTACTGCAGACTTAACCAAAGAATTAGGCAATGAATGGTTGTCTAAGGTTCCCTTATGTTTAGTAAACAGTGACCTGGCCACCCTGTCAGTAACTTAACCTTCTGTGGTCCTGGTGATAGCCCAGCTTAGCACCTTGGGCAAGAGACTTGCAGGAGTAGAGGACAGAGCTGTTCTGTGCAAGGAAGGAAGACATGAGAGCTGTCTCTTCCTAAGCTTATGAGAAGTGAGGGCTTCCTGCAACCAGATGGAAGGGCAGCAGGTAGTGTCAGAAGGGGATATTGTCTGAGGATGGGAGGAGAGTTAAAATAGGAGGTGTGTGTGTTTGTATATGTGTGGTCATGCTTGTGTTGGTGTATGTGTGCATGCATATGTCTGTGTATCAGTCCAGGGAGATTTTTTTTCCCCCTTTGGTAGAGAAGTTTTGAATTTACAGAATAATCATATATACAATATAAGATTCTTGTATACCACCCCACACCAATACCTTGACTGGTATGGGATATTTGCACAATTGATGCTAGCACATTTTTGTGATAGTAATATTAATTAAAGTTCATAGTTCAACTTTGGATTCACTGTGTACTGTAATCCTTTATTTTTTTAACATTTTAAATAAAAATTTTAATTGTCTTTTTTTTATAAAGCTATGTAGATCACACAAAATGTTACATTAAAAAATACAAGAGGTTCCCATATACCCCACTCCCCACCCCCCTCCCAATCCTTCCACATTATCAACCTCTTTCACCAGTGTGACACATTCATTGCATTTATTTATTTTTTAAATTCATTTTTAAAAAAATATTACATTAAAAAATATGAGGTCCCCACACAGCACCCACGAACCAGCACCCCACTCCCCCCACAGCAACACTCTCCCCCATCATCATGACACATCCATTGCATTTGGTGAATACATCTCTGAGCATTGCTGCACCTCATGGTCAATGATACACATCATAGCACACACTCTCCCACATTCCATCCAGTGGGCCATGGGAGGATCTACAATGTCTGGTAATTGTCCCTGCAGCACCACCCAGGACAACTCCAAGTCCCGAAAATGCCTCCACATCTCATCTCTTCCTCCCATTCCCCACACCCAGCAGCAACCATGGCCACTTTTTCCACACCAATGCCACATTTTCTTCGATTACTAACCACAATAGTTCATGAATAGAATATCGGTAAGTCCACTCTAATCCTTACTCTATTCCTCCATCCTGTGGACCTTGGATTGGTTGTGTCCATTCCACATCTATGTCAAGAGGGGGCTTAGATTCCACAAGGATACTGGATGCAATCCTCCTGCTTTCATTTGTAGGCACTCCTGGCTCCATAGTGTGGTGGTTGACATTCGTCAACTCCATGTTAGCTGAAAGGGGTAAGTCCAATAAACCAGAGTATAGGAGCTGAAGTCTGTTGAGGCTTTAGGTCCCCTAGATATATCTTAAACCCCAACACCAACTACAATTCTGGTAAAGTAACAGGAAGGCTTGTGAAAAGAGATCACATCTGAGTCTAGCTCCATCACGCAGAAACACCAACCCCAAAGAAGGGCCAACTGACATGGCAGTGAACTCCATCTGCCATGACCATAAAACCTGTGGGTCTCTGTAGCCCTCAGAAGAACCAATACCTGGGGTTGTATCTACTTTATCTGTCTCTGAGACTCTGCTCAGGTGTGCATAAGGGCAACCCCTCTCAACCTCCAGGCTCTTTTTGAGAGACTCATAGCTATATAAACTCATTTTTCCTTTCCATTTCCCCCTTCATTTAGGGCAAAAAGCATTTTTAACTCCTGTTATTATATGTTGACAGGGATATTCTGCTGGACTGAGTTGAACCTTTTATTCAAGGTCATTTTCTAGTTACGTCATCAGCTGGTACTTGGTAGTGATCCCTTGGTGCCAGGGGTCTCATCCCCAGGAGTCATGTCCCACGCTGGGGGGAAGGCAATGCATTTACATACTGAGTTTGGCTTCTAGGCTGGCCACATTTGAGCAACACTGATGCTCTCAGGAGGGAAATCTTAAGCACACTGCTGCTCTAGACCTTGCTCTTATTTCAGGTGCACAGGCTCACAAGCATAGTCATTAGTATCAGGGGCTCATTGTTGGAACCTCATTCCTTCCTGGGCCTTGCTGTTGCACCCAGGGTACTGTTGCTGCTCACCTAGGCAATGCGACAGAGCTCCCCTGGCCAGGAATCCAGCACCCCCCCCAGCTGTTGTTTTTAATTGTTTCCACTATGAATATATCCAAACATTTCCATGCACCCCAGACACAAACTTTGTATAACTCCCAGTCAACCATATGTCTCCTGTCAATAACATCACACACTAGTATTCCTCTGTTGCCATTATGGGACCACTCTGTGATCCAAAACTTCCTGAAAGGCGAAGCCCAATGTAATGCCAGGTTCCCTTAATAGTAAAATGGAATATAGCAATGAGTTTAAAAGTTAGATATAGAATACATATTAATTTGGAAAAATTCTACATCCTATCTTTTTCTTTTCTTTTTTTCTAATTATTAACATTATCTTCACAAGAGTTTCAGATCACAGTAATTCATATATATTATATACAGTACTCCTACATATCCAATATAAAACCTTTTCCCTTCCACAGCAATAATCTTTTAACATATTCATACCATATTTACTGAAACTGATGTACAGAAATTAAGACAATAGATGCCAAACAAAGTAACATTTGTGTTTACATTGTGGTTTATATTTTAGGCTATATGGTTTTCTAAATTTTTAGTTACCCCATGTTTTATATTATGATTTAGATTATTAGCCTATCAGCCCCTATATGTTTTTGGTGTAATATTACATGTTTTATATCCATCCTTGCATACTCTTGTGAAACACTTCTATTGCCCTCACAGTTACATTGGTTACATCTATTCAATACCTATTTCTCCTTCCCCTCAGGGCCCACAGTGACAGTCAGTCTTCATTTTTTGAAGAGCCATGTTCAGAGATACTTGCAACACTGTTGAGGGCTTGGCATGCTCAAATGCACTAATACACTGGGAGCCACCATTTTTCTTGAGAGATACAGTTCCCTCTATTTGATGGCATCAGTCACCCACCCTCCCCCCAATTTCTTGGGCAATATTACCCATCCGCCCATCCCTACCCCCCTCAAGCCCACAAAGCCCCACCCAAAGGTAACCCTCTGCCCCCATTTTATCCCTTTGGTGTACACATACTTACCTCCAGCTTATCATAGATTTCACCCATGTAGATGTCAGCTTACATCCTTCCTCTACCCCCTGACTCCCTGTAAGACTATCTTCCAGTCTCTAGCTCTCTGAGGCAGCTTGCTTATTTCATATTATTGAGGTCATGTAGTATTTCTCCTTCAACGCCTGGGTTGCTTCACTTAACATAAGGTTCTCAAGATTCATCCATGTTATCAAGTGTGTTTGTAGTGTATTTATTCTTAAAGCTGAGTATTATTCCATTGTATGTATATACCACATTTTAGTGATCCACTCACCTGTTGATGGGCATTTGGGTTGCTTCCAACTTTTGGCAATAGTGAACAATGCTGCTATGAACATTGGTGTGGATATAAGGTTTGTGTCCTTGTTTTCAGTTCTACTGGATATATACCCAGCAGTGGAATTGCTGGGTCATATGGCAAATCTATGGTTAGTTTTGTGAGAAACCACCAAATTGTCCTCCAGAATATTTGGATCTTTCTGCATTCCCACCAGCAGTGGATGAGTGTTCCCCTTTCTTCACATCCTCTCCAGCATTTGTCTTCTTCTGTTTTCTTCATAGATGCCAATCTTGTGGGAGTAAGACGGTATCTCATTGTAGTTTTGATTTGCATTTCCCTGATAGCTAAAGATTTGGAGCATTTTTTCATGTGCTTTTTAGCCATTTCTATTTCTTCTTTGGAGAAGTGTCTATTTAAATCTTTTTCCCATTTTTTAAATGGGTTGTTTATCTTTTTATTTTCAAGATATAGGAGTTCTTTATATATACAAGTAATAAGTCTCTTATCAGATATATTGTTGCCAAATATTTTCTCTGATTGTGTGGGTTCCCTTTTTACTTTCTTGACAAACTCCTTTGAGGTGTAGAAGGCTTTAATTTTGAGGAAGTCCCATTTATCTATTTGTTCTTTTGCTGCTCGTGCTTTTGGTGTGATATTCATGAAGCCATTTCCTATTACAAGGTCCTGTAAATGTTTCCCTACACTGCTTTCCAATATCTTTATAGTTTTGGCTCTTATATTTAGGTCTTTGATCCATCTTGATTTGATCTTTGTATAAGGTGTGAGATGGTAATCCTCTTTCATTCTTCTACATATGATTATCCAGTTCCCCAGGCATCATTTGTTGAATAGGCCATTCTCTCACAGTTGAGAGGGTTTGGTGGCTTTATTGAATATTATATGGCTATAAAAATGAGGTTCTATATGAGAGCTTTCAGTTTGATTCCATTGGTCTGTGTGTCTCTCCTTATGCCAATACCATGCTGTTTTCACTACTGTAGCTTTATGGTATGTTTTGTAGTCAGGAAGTGTGATTCCTCCAATTTCATTTTTCTTTTTCAATATGTCTTTGGCTATTCAGGGCCTCTTTCCTTTCCAAATAAATTTCATAGTTAGTTTTTCTAGTTCCTTAAAGAAGGCTGTGTTGATTTTTATTGGAATTGCATTGAATGTGTAGATTAGTTTTGGTAGGATAGATATCTTAATAATATTTAGTCTTCCTATCCATGAACAAGGAATATTCTTCCATTTATTTAGGTCTTCTTTGATTTCCTTGAACAGTCTTGTATATTTCTCAGTGTATAAATTTTTTACATCTTTAGTTAAATTTATTCCTAAATATTTGATTTTTTTATTTACTGTTGTAAATGGTATTTGTTTCTTGATTTCCTCCTGATCTTGCTCATTATTGGTGTACAAAAATGCTACTGATTTTTGCGCATTGATCCTATAACCTGCGACTTTACTAAACTCATTTATGAGTTCTAGAAGCTTTGCTGTAGATCTCTCTAGGTTTTCTATATATAGGATCATGTCATCTGCAAATAATGAAATTTTGACTTCTTCCTTTCCAATTTGAATGGCTTTTATGTCTGGTTCTTGCCTCAGTGTTCGAGCAAGTACTTCTAAGACAATGTTAAATAGAAGGTGAGACAATGGGCATTCTTGTCTTGTTCCTGACTTTTGAGGGAAGGATTTTAGGATTTCTCCATTGTAAACAATGTTGGCTGTAGGTGTTTCATATATACTTTTTATCATGCTAAAAAATTTCCTTGTATTCTGATCTTTTGGAGTGTTTTTATCAAGAAAAGTTGCTGTATTTTGTCAAATACTTTTTCTGCATCTATAGATATAATCATGTGATTTTTTTCCTTCAATCTGTTTATATGCTGTATTACATTGATTTTCTTATGTTGAACCATCCTTGCATACCTGGAATGAATCCCACTTGCTCGTGGTTTATAATTCATTTAATGTGTTGTTGAACACGATTAGCAAGTATTTTGTTAAGTATTTTTGCGTCTAGGTTCATTAGAGAAATTGGTCTGTAATTTTCCTTTCTTGTGGTGTCTTTGTTTGGCTTTGGTACTAGGGTAATGTTGGCATCATAGAAGGAGTTAGGCAATGTTCCTTCTGTTTCAATTTTTTGGAATAGTTTCAGCAGGTTTGGTGTTAGTTCTTTCTGTAATGTTTTGTAGAATTCACCTATGAAGCCAACTGGCCCTGGGCTCTTCTTATTTGGGAGGTTTTTAATGATGGATTCTATCTCTTTACTTGTGACTGGTTTGTTGAGATCATCAGTTTCTTCTTTCATCAGTATGGGCTGCTTATGTTTTTCTAGGAATTTGTCCATTTCCTCTGAATTGTCATTTTTGTTGGAATATATTTTTTCAAAGTATCCTCTTATGATAGTCTTTATGTCTGTGGGGTCAGTGGTGATATCACCTTTCTCATTTCTTATTTTGTGTATTTGCATCTTCTCTCTTTTTTTCTTTCTTAGTCTCGCTAAAGGTTTGTCAATTTTGTTGATCTCAAAAAACCAGCTCTTGGTCTTGTTTATCTTTTCAAGTGCTTTCTTATTTTCTATTTCATTTAGTTCTGCTCTTATCTTTGTTATTTCCTTCCTTCTTCTTCCTGTTAGATTACTTTGTTGTTGTTTTTCTAATTCCTCCAAATGTGCAGTTACTTCTTCAATTTTTGCTCTTTCTTCTTTTTTGATATATGAATTTATGGCTATAAATTTCCCTCTCAGTACTGCTTTAGCTGCATCCCGTAAATTTTCGTATGTTGTGTTATCATTATCATTTGTTTCAAGGTAGTTGTTAGTTTCTTTTGAGATTTCCTCTTTGACCCACTGTTTTTCTAAGAGTGTACTGTTTAATTTCCAAATTGTGGTGTTAACCCTTGCAAATTTCCAGCTTCACTCCACTGTGGTCAGATATATTATTTTGTATTATTTTGATCTTTCTGAATTCATTAAGCCTCTCTTGTGGCCTAGCATATGGTCTATCTTGGAGAATGATCCATGTGCGCTTGAGAAAAATGTATATCCTGCTGTGTTTGGGTGTAATGATCTATATATGTCTATTAGATCCAGCTCCTCTAATATACTGTTCAAATGTTTTGTTTCTTTAGTGATTTTCTTTTGAGATATTCTCTCCAGAGTTGATAGTGGTCTATTAAAATCCCCCACTATAATTGTAGATGCATCTATTTTTTCACTTTGTTTTTCCAGTGTTTGCCTCATGTATTTAGAGGCGCCCTTGTTAGGAGCATAAATATTTATGATTGTTCGATCTTCTTGACAGATTGTCCCTTTTACTCAAATGTAGTGTCAGAGGCGGGGCAAGATGGTGGCTGAGTGAACTTTCCTGATAGTATCTCCTGCAGGGAGGCGGCTGGGCGGTGTTGGAGGCTCTTCGGGATCGGGCTGTTTTGGGATTTTTACTGGTCTGGAGGTGTCTGGACATCAATTTGGTTGGAAGGTAACAGATAGGATACATCTGTAAAATATACACGGAGTTTCCAGCTGCCTGCAGAAAGTTCCCTCCTTGGGTGGGTGAAGCCACAGCATTGGGCACTGCCATGGCACGGGGAGCCACCAGGTTGGTTTTTTTCTTTTTTTTTTGGAGGCTCTGCAGTACTGGGGAATTCATGGGCCCTGGGCGGCCTATTGGGGGGTTGATGGGATGGGAGGCACTTGAAGACAGATTTGGGCAGACAGATGGGAGTTTTATGGCAAAGTGGGGAGAATTTTTGATTGCAGACACAAACAATAGTGCTTCCGCCTAGAGCCACACACCCCGCAAGGCAGGCTGCTGATCTGCAGTGGTCTTAAAGTGATAGCAATAAAGAGACGCCACCAGGGTCTGGTAGGGTGGGAGACGTTTGGAAGCTGATTAGGGGAATATTTTGCAAAGCATGGGAATTTCGGGTTTGGACTCTGTTATTAGCGTTTCCGGCCAGAGCCCCTCCCCTGGACCTGGCTATTGATCTGAGTCATTAAATTGGCTGCAGCCTAGAGGTGCCCTCAGGTGGCCGTTCCAGGAGATCACAGGGTGGGAGGGTTCCTGAAGTCAATTGGTGACATATCCACACAATAGACCCTAGTGAGTGAGTGAATTGTAGGGTACAGAACACAGGATAGAGCTTGTGGATGTGACCTCACCTATAGGGCTGGCACCCACCTGCGGGGATCACTGAAGGCTGTGATGCACTGTGGTGCTACCAGGCTTCCTGTTAACCGGACTTGAGGTTGCCAGATCTGAGTCCCCTGGACCCAGGTGACCCACACCCCAGAGACTCACACCTCTTATGTCCTCAATATCTCAGACTTTCCATCCCTGATTCCACCATGCCCTGAGGTTCATCTGAGGTCCTTGAATGTCCTAGCCCTCAACGTTTGCACTTTTTCTTTCTAGTTTTGTTTTGTTTTGTTTTTATTTTTATTCTATTTTTATTTTTTGTTCTATTTTTTTAATGTTCTTATTCCTGGCATTGTATTATCCCCTAGACATTTATCACAGCGTACCCCCAAAGTCTTTTTTTTCCCTCTCTCTCTTGTCCCCCATCTTCTTCTTATCCTATTTTATCTTAACTATACAATAGGTGCTTCAGGAAACACCTCACATTTGCTGGGTTTCCTCACTCATCAGTGCCTCATTTCTGTGTGAAAAAATTTTGGCTATCTACACTATCCCCTTTCCCCTACATATAGATCCTCCATCATCTACTATCTCTCCTATATTCCACCTCCCTTTCTTTGATCCACAAAGTGTCTAACTCTTAATTTCTAATACCTTTGTTTTGTTTTCTGTCTGGTATCCACTCTTGAAACTATTACCTTTCTTTTCTCTTTCCCTCTCTCACAAAAACAATAGCTTTTTAGTTCATACCATATTCCTCCCATATTCAGTTGTCTACCTCATTATAGGTACTCTACCTACTGCTATAAATCTACACAATTTACATGAATCTAACCTCCATCCTCCAAGAACTCATATTGTTGCTTTGTTAACATATATCACCAATACTACTTTACACTTTCTCCTTGCTTACACAATTGCCTTTCCCCGGCACTAATACTTTCCTTTAAAGTGAACTTAACCAGCAATAAGAAATTAGAATAAGAAGAACAAAGTGACAAAGAGAAGATATAAAACTTATGCAAAAACAACAGCTAATTAATCTCCAAGACTAGACAAAGAAGCTAAGGAACTGATTAAACTTGTCAAGATAAAATGATGACCAGACAGCAACAAAAATCTACAAACCAAACCATTAATCAGGAAAACATGGCTGAATCCAATCAACAAACTAAAAATCAGGAGGAGGAGCAGAACTTCTCACAAGCAATGAAAGATCTCATATCATTTATAACCGACAAATTAGATGAAGTAAAGGAAGAGGTTAACAACATGAAGACAACACTTGGAGGGGAAATTGCAGACATATGCATAAAGATAACAGATATGATGGAAATGAACACCACAATTCAAAAAATCAAAAATACACCTGCAGTAAATATCAGCAGATTAGAAGAGGGAGAGCAGAGAATTAGTGATGTCGAAGACAGTGCATCAGAAATCAAACAGATAGTAGAAGTGGTCGATAAAAGATAGAAAAAATCCAGGTAGGACTTAGGGACCTGAATGATAATGCAAAATGCTCAAACATACGTATTATAGGCATTCCAGAAGAAGAAGAGAAGAGAAAGGGGTCAGAAGGAGTGTTGCAGGAAATAATGGCTGAAAACTTCCCAAATCTACTGAAAGAGACAGATGTACATATCCAAGAAGCACAGCGCACTCCACTGGTCATAAACCACAACAGGCTCACCCCAAGACATATATTTGTCAGATTTACCAATGCTCAAGACAAAGAGAAAATTCTAAAAGCAGCAAGACAAAAGAAAACCATCACATACTAGGGAAGCTCCATAAGATTTAGTGCTGATTTCTCATCTGAAACCATGGAGGCAAGAAGGCAGGGGTATGATATAGTCAAGGTACTAAAGGAAAAAAAATTCCAACAAAGAATACTCTATCCAGCTAAACTAGCATTCAAAAATGATGGAGAGTTCAAAATATTTGCAGATAAACAGAAACTGAAAGAGTATACCAACAAGAAACCTCCCCTTCAAGAAATTCTAAAGGGAGTTCTGCAGGAAGAAAGGAAAAAACAGGACAGCAGAGTTGGAGGAGAGTGTAAGACCAACAAAAAAGACAAAAATAGAAGGGAAAAAATACAAACAAAATATGACAAACAAAAGTCCAATCAAAGCATGGCTAACACAAAAAATTCCTTGATAGTAATAACACTGAATGTCAACAGATTAAACTCACCTATCAAAAGATTCAGACTGGGACATTGGATAAGGAAATATGACCCACCTATATGCTGTTTACAAGAGATGCATCTTAGACCCAGAGACTCATGGTGGCTGAAAGTGATTGGTTAGAAAACAATCATACAAGAAAACAACAACGAAAAAAAGGCAGGAGTAGCTATAATAATATCAGACAAAATAGACTTCAAATGTGAAACAATTGTGAGAGACAAAGAAGGATACTACATTTTACTGAAAGGGAAAATCTGTCAAGAAGATCGAACAATCATAAATATTTATGCTCCTAACAATGGTGCCTCTAAGTACGTGAGACAAACACTGGAAAAACTAAGCGAAACAATAGATGCATCTACAATTATAGTGGGGGATTTTAATACACCACTATCAACTCTGGACAGAACATCTCAAAAGAGAATCACTAAAGAAACAAAGCATTTGAACAATATATTAGAGGAGCTGGATCTAATAGACATATATAAATCATTACACCCAAACACAGCAGGATATACATTTTTCTCAAGCGCACATGGATCATTCTCCAAGATAGACCATATGCTAGGCCACAAAGAGAGGCTTAATGAATTCAGAAAGATTGAAATCATACAAAATAATATCTCTGACCACAGTGGAGTGAAGCTGGAAATTTGCAAGGGACAGAGGCTCAGATTTCACACCACGATTTGGAAATTAAACAGCACACCCTTAGAAAAACTGTGGGTCAAAGAGGAAATCTCAAAAGAAATCAATGACTACCTTGAAACAAGTGATAATGATAACACAACATACCAAAATTTACGGGATTCAGCAAAAGCACTACTGAGAGGGAAAATTTATAGCCATAAATTCATATATCAAAAAAGAAGAAAGAGCAAAAATTGAAGAACTAACTGCACTTTTGAAGGAATTAGAAAAACAACAACAAAGTAACCCAACAGGAAGAAGAAGGAAGGAAACAACAAAGACAAGAGCAGAACTAAATGAAATAGAAAATAAGAAAGCACTTGAAAAGATAAACAAGACCAAGAGCTGGTTTTTTGAGATGAACAAAATTGACAAACCTTTAGCGAGACTAACAAAGAAAAAAAGAGAGAAGATGCAAATACACAAAATAAGAAATGAGAAAGTTGATATCACCAATGACCCCACAGACATAAAGACTATCATAAGAGGATACTTTGAAAAACTATATTTAACCAAAATGACAATTTAGAGGAAATGGACAAATTCCTAGAAACACATAAGCAACCCATATTGATGAAAGAAGAAATTGATGATCTTAACAAACCAATCACAAGCAAAGAGATAGAATCAGTCATTAAAAACCTCCCAACCAAAAAGAGCCCAGGGCAAGACAGCTTCACAGGTGAATTCTACAAAATATTCCAGAAAGAACTAACACCAATCCTGCTGAAACTATTCCAGAAAATCGAAAGAGAAGGAACATTGCCAAACTCCTTCTATGATGCCAACATTACCCTAGTACCAAAGCCAAATAAAGACACCACAAGAAAGGAAAATTACAGACTAATTCCTCTAATGAACATAGATGCAAAAATCCTTAACAAAATGCTTGCTAATCTTATTCAACAACACATTAAACAAATTATACACCACGACCAAGTGGGATTTATTCCAGGTAAGCAAGGATGGTTCAACATAAGAAAATCAATCAATGTAATACATCATATAAACACATTGAAGGAAAAAAATCACATGATTGTATCTATAGATGCAGAAAAAGCACTTGACAAAATACAGCACCTTTTCTTGATAAAAACACTCCAAAAGATCAGGATACAAGGAAACTTTTTGAACATGATAAAGAGTATATATGAAAAACCTACAGCCAACATTGTTTACAATGGAGAAATCCTAAAATCCTTCCCTCTAAACTCAGGAATAAGACAAGGATGCCCATTGTCTCTGCTCCTATTTAACATTGTATTAGAAGTACTTGCTTGAACACTGAGGTAAGAACCAGATGTAAAAGGCATTCCAATTGGAAAGGAAGAAGTCAAAATTTCATTATTTGCAGATGACATGATCCTATACATAGAAAACCCTGAGAGCTCTACAACAAAGCTTCTAGAAGTCATAAATGAGTTCAGTAAAGTTGCAGGTTATAAGATCAATACACAAAAATCAATAGCATTTCTGTACACCAATAATGAGCAAGATCAGTAGGAAATCAAGAAACAAATACCATTTACAATAGTAAATAAAAAAATCAAATATTTAGGAATAAATTTAACTAAAGAGGTAAAACTTATACAATGAGAACTATATAAGACCGTTCAAGGAAATCAAAGAAGACCTCAATAAATGGAAGAATATTCCTTGTTCATGGATACCAAGACTGAATATTATTAAGATGTCTATCCTACCAAAATTGATCTACACATTCAATGCAATCCCAATAAAATTCAACATTTTCTTTTTTAGGAACTAGAAAAACTATGAAATTTATTTGGAAGGGAAAGAGGCCCCGAATAGCCAAAGACATATTGAAAAAGAAAAATGAAATTGGAGGAATCACACTTCCTGACTACAAAACATACCATAAAGCTACAGTAGTGAAAACAGCATGGTATTGGCATAAGGAGAGACACACAGACCAATGGAATCAAACTGAAAGCTCTCATATAGAACCTCATTTTTATAGCCATATAATATTCAATAAAGCCACCAAACCCTCTCAACTGTGAGAGAATGGCCTATTCAACAAATGATGCCTGGGGAACTGGATAATCATATGTAGAAGAATGAAAGAGGATTACCATCTCACACCTTATACAAAGATCAAATCAAGATGGATCAAAGACCTAAATATAAGAGCCAAAACTATAAAGATATTGGAAAGCAGTGTAGGGAAACATTTACAGGACCTTGTAATAGGAAATGGCTTCATGAATATCACACCAAAAGCACGAGCAGCAAAAGAACAAATAGATAAATGGGACTTCCTCAAAATTAAAGCCTTCTACACCTCAAAGGAGTTTGTCAAGAAAGTAAAAAGGGAACCCACACAATCAGAGAAAATATTTGGCAACAATATATCTGATAAGAGACTTATTACTTGTATATATAAAGAACTCCTATATCTTGAAAATAAAAAGATAAACAACCCATTTAAAAAATGGGAAAAGATTTAAACAGACACTTCTCCAAAGAAGAAATAGAAATGGCTAAAAAGCACATGAAAAAATGCTCCAAATTTCTAGCTATCAGGGAAATGCAAATCAAAACTACAATGAGATACCATCTTACTCCCATAAGATTGGCAGCTATGAAAAAAACAGGAGAATACAAATGCTGGAGAGGATGTGGAGATAAGGGAACACTCATCCACTGCTGGTGGGAATGCAGAAGGATCCAACTATTCTGGAGGAGTTTGGCTGTTTTTCAAAAACTAACCATAGATTTGCCATATGACCCAGCAATACAACTGCTGGGTATATACCCAGTAGAACTGAAAACAAGGACACAAACTGATATATGTACACCAATCTTCATAGCAGCAATGTTCACTATCGACAAAAGTTGGAATCAATCCAAATGCCCATCAACAGATGAGTGGATCAATAAAATGTGGTATATACACACAACGGAATACTACTTGGCTTTAAGAAGAAATACACTACAAACACACGTGATAACATGGATGAATCTTGAGAACCTTATGTTGAGTGAAGCAACCCAGGCATTGAAGGACAAATACTACATGACCTCAATGATATGAAATAAGCAACCCACCTCAGAAAGCTAGAGACTGGATAATAGGCTTACAGGAAATTGAGGGAAGGAGGAAGGATGTGAGCTGACGTCTGCAGTTGTGGAATCTATGATGAGCTGGTGGTAAGCATGAGCAAAAAGAAGGGATAAAATGGGGGCAAGGGGTTGCCTTCGGGTGGGGCTTTGTGGGTTTGAGGGGGTCTGGGGATGGGCGGAGGGGTAATATTGCCCATAAAATTGGGGGGAAGGAGGGGCAACATACGAACATAGGAGAGTATCAGGTGTTGATTTAGAGTAAAATGCTAGGAAAATCGTATCAAAATATAATTAGTAGGGTTACCTGTTTAGGATGTTCAGAGGGGATGGTCTGATGTGGAACGGACTCCTGGGGAATGACTGAAGGCTCATTTTGCCAGGGTAGGTTGTACCATTGGATAGAGACCCAAGAAGTGAGAGTTGGGGCGGACCCACATCCTGGGGAGGACTAATGCCATGAAATAGAGAGAACTGTATCTCTCAAGAGAAAGGGTGGCTCCCAGGGCATTAGGGCAGTTGAGAAAGTCAGGCCATGAACACTGCTGCAAGTATCTCTGGACGTGGCTTCTCGGGAAATGGAGATTGGCTGTCGCTGTGGGCCCCAAGGGGAGGGGAAAATGGATGTGGAATGGATGGAACCAAGGTAAATGTGGGGGCAAGAGAGGAATTTCATGAGAGTACACAAGGATGAATATAAAACATGTAATAGTACACCAAAAACATATAGGGGATGACAGACTAATAATGTAAACCCTAATGTAAAACATAGGATAACTAAAAAATTTAGAAAACTGTATATCCTAAAGTATGTACCACATTGTAAGCACAGATGTCACCTTGTTTGAACGCTATTGTTTCAGAGTCTGTACATCAGTTTCAGTAAATATGATATGAATAAGTTAAAAGATTATCACTGTGGAAGGGAAAAGGTTTTATGGTGGATCTGTGGGAGTACTCTATATTGTATATATGAATTACTGTGATCTAAGACTCTTGTGAAGAGAAGCTCAATAACAGAAAAAAAGAAAAGAAAAAGATAGGTTGTTGAAATTTTTCCAAATCAATATGTACTCTAGATCTAACCTTTAAACTCATCGCTATATTCCATTTTACTAGTAAGGGAAACTGACATTATATTGGGATTCACTTTACAGGAAGTTTTGGATCACAGAGTGGTTCAACAATGGCGGCAGAGGAATACTGGTATGGGATGTTCTTAAAAGGCTATATATGGTTGACAGGGAGTTATACAGGGCATATGTCCAGGGTGCATGGTAATGTTTAGATATACTCATAGTGGAAACAATTAAAAACAACAGCTGGGGGGCTACTGGGTTCCTGGCTGGGGGGGCTCTGTCATGGTCCCTAGGGGAGCAGCAGCAGTCCCCCAGGTGCAACAGTAAGAACCAGGAAGGAATGAGGGTTCAATAGTGGGCTCCTGATACTAATGGCTATGCTTGTGAGCCTATACACATGCAATAAGAACAAGGCCTAGAGTAGAATTGTGCCTGGGAGTTTCCTCCTGACAGCCTTCATGTTACTCAAATGTGGCCAGTCTCGAAGCCAAACTCAGCATGTAGATGCAGTGCATTCCCCCCAGCGTGGGACATGACACCCGGGGATGAGCCTCCCTGGCACCAAGGGATCACTACCAAATACCAGCTGAAGATGCAACTAGAAAATGACCTTGAATTAAAGGTTCAATGTGGATCAGCAGAATATCCCTGTCTACATATAATAACATGACTTCAAAATGCTGTTTGACCTAATGTAAGGGGGAAATGGAAAGGAGAAATGAGTTTATATGGCTCCGAATTTCTAAAAAAGAGTCTGAAGGTTGTCAGAAGGATTGCCCTTATGCACAACTGAGCAGAGTCTCAGAGACAGATAAAGTAGATACAACCCCAGGTACTGGTTTTTGTGAGGGATAAAGAGACCCACGTGTTCTATGGTCATGGCAGATGGAGTTCACTGCCATATCAGATGGCCCTTCTTTGGAGCTGGTGTTTCTGCGTGATGGAACTGGACTCAGATGGGATCTCTTTTCACAAGATTTTCATGCTACTTTACTGGAATTGTAGTTGGTGTTGGGGTTTAAGATATATTTAGGGGATTTGAATCTCTGGACTGACAATATGATAACCACGCCCTGAGCCTCAACAGACTTCAGCTCCTACACTCTGATTTATTGGACTTACCCCACTCAGCTAACATGGAGTTGAAGAAGGTCAACCACCACCCCATGGAGCCTAGAGTGCCTACAACTGAAAGCAGGAGTGAATCCAGTATCCATGTGGAATCTAAGCCCCCACTTGACATAGATGTGCAATGGACACAACCAATCCAATGTCCACAGAGAAAATGTGGATTTGGTGTGGGAAGGGTGGCCCTGGTAACTGCTGGGTGCAGGGAATGGGAGCAAGAAATGAGTTGGGGAGGCGTTTTTGGGACATGGAGATGTCCTGGGTGGTGCTTCACGGACAACTAGGGGACATTGTAGATCCCCCTAGGGCCCCCTGGATGGAACGTGGGAGACTGTGGGCTATGATATGGATGATTGACTATGGGGTGCAGCGATGCTCAGAGATGTATTTACCAGGTGTAATGGATGTGTCAAGATGATGGGAGAGAGTGTTGCTGTAGGGGGCATTGGGGGTGGGGGTGGTGGGTTTGAATGGGACTTCATATTTTTTGAATGTAATATTTAAAAGAAAAGAAAAGAAAAGAAAAGAAAAGAAAAGAAAAGAAAAAAGAAAAAAAATGTTGTGTTCTTCTTTGTCTCTCACAATTGTTTCACATTTAGAGTCTATTTTGTCTGATATTAATATAGCTACTTCTGCCTTTTTTTGGTTATTGTTTGCTTGTATGATTGTTTTCCAGCCATTCACTTTCAACCTCCATGAGTCTCTGGGTCTAAGATGTGTCTCTTGTAGACAGCATATAGATGGGTCATATTTCCTTATCCAATGTCCCAGTCTGATTCTTTTGATAGGTGAGTTTAATCCATTGGCATTCAGTGTTATTACTTTCAAGGAATTATTTGTGTTAGCCATATTTTGATTGGGGTTGTGTTTGTCATAGTTTGTTTGCTTTTTTTCCCCTTCTCTTTTTGTCTTTTTTGTTGCTCTTACACTCTCCTCCAACTCTGTCTGTCCTGTTTTTTCCTTTATTCCTGCAGAACTCCCTTTAGAATTTCTTGAAGGGGAGGTTTCTTGTTGGCATACTCTTTCAGTTTCTGTTTATCTGTGAATATTTTGAACTCTCCGTCATTTTTGGATGGTAGTTTAGCTAGGTAGAGTATTCTTGGTTGGAAATGTTTTTCCTTTAATACCTTGAGTATATCATACCACTGCCTTCTTGCCTCCATGGTTTCAGATGAGAAATCAGCACTAAATCTTATGGAGCTTCCCTTGTATGTGATGGTTTTCTTTTCTCTTGCTGCTTTTAGAATTTTCTCTTTTTCTTGAGCGTTGGATAATTTGACAAATATATGTCTTGGCGTGGGCCTATTGGGGTTTATGAAAATTGGAGTGTGCTGTGCTTCTTGGATATGTACATCTGTCTCTTTCAGTAGATTTGGGAAGTTTTCTGACCTTATTTCCTGCAACACTCCTTCTGACACCTTTCCCTTCTCTTCTCCTTCTGGAATGCCTATAATACATATGTTTGAGCACTTTGCATTATCATTCAGGTCCCTAAGTCCTACCTGGATTTTTTCTACCTTTTTATCGACCACTTCTACTATCTGTTTGATTTCCGATGTACTGTCTTCCACATCACCAATTCTCTGCTCTGTCTCTTCTAGTCTGCTGATATTTGCTGCAAGTGTATTTTTGATTTCTTGAACTGCAGTGTTCATTCCCATCATATCTGTCATCTTTTTGCATATGTCTGCAATTTCCCCTCCAAGTGTTGTCCTCATGTTGTTAACCTCTTCCTGTACTTCATTAAATTTGTCGGTGATAAATGTTCTGAGATCTTTCATTTCTTTTGTGAAGTTCTGCTCCCCTTCCTAATTTTTAGTTTGTTCATTGGATTCAGCCATGTTTTCCTGGTTACTGGTTTGGTTTGTCAATTTTTGTTGCTGTCTGGTCATCATTTTATCTTGATGGTTTTAATCAGTTCTTCTTTGTCTAGTTTTGGGGATTAATTAGCTGTTGTTTTTGCATAAGTTTTATATCTTCTCTTTGTCACTTTGTTCTTCTTATTCTAATTTCTTATTGCTGGTTGAGGTCAATTTAAAGGAAAGTATTAGTGCCAGGGAAAGGCAATTGTGTAAGCAAGGAAAAAGTGTAAAGTAGTATTGGTGATAAATGTTAACAGAGCAACAATATGAGATCTGGGAGGATGGATATTAGATTCATGTAAGTTGTGTTGAGTTATAGCAGTAGGTATAGTACCTATAATGAGGTAGTCGACTGAATATGGGAGGAATTTGATATGAATTAATAAGCTTGTATTTTCGTGAGAGAGGGAAAGAGAAAAGAAAGGTAGTAGTTTCAAGAGTGGATAACAGACAGAAAACCAAACAGAGGTATTAGAAATTAAGAATTAGACACTTTGTGGATCAAATTAAGGGAGGTGGAATATAGGAGAGACAGTAGATGATGGAGGATATCAAGATGTAAGGGAAAGAGGATAGTGTAGGTAACCAAAATCAGTTCACACAGAAATGAGGCAGTGGAGGATGAGAAAACCGAGCAAATGTGAGGTGTTCTCTGCAGCACCTATTGTATAATTACGTTAAAATAAAATAAGAATAAAATGAGGGATGAGAGAGAGAAAAAAACAGGAAAAAAAGAGAAGAATGGAAGAAAGAAAAAGGGGGTGGGCAAAGGGTGGGGAACAGGCAGGGGAAAGAAAAAAGAGATATACACCAATCACAATTGCAACACCAACAGCAACAACAAAAATACCCTAAATAACTGGAAAAAAAAAAAGACTTTCGGGGATACACTGGGAGAAAACACTAGTGGATAAGGCAATGTTAGCAATCAGGAAATTTAAAAAAGTAAAAAATTTAAGATAAAATGAAAATAAAACCAAAAAACAAAATGAAATAGAAAAGAAAAAACGCAAGCGTTGAGGGCTAGGGCATTCAAAGACCTCAGATGGACCTCAGGGCGTGATGGATTCAGGGATGGAAAGTCTGAGATATTGAAGACTCAAGAGGTGTGAGTCTCTGGGGTGTGGGCCACCAGAGTTTAGGGGACTCAGACCTGGCAACCTCAAATCTGGTCAGCAGGGAGCCTCAGAGCACCACAGTGTAACACAGCCCTCAGGAATCCCCACAGTTTGTTGCCAGCCTTATGGGGGAAGTCAGATCTGCAAACTCTATGTTATGTCTGAACCCTGCAATTCACTCACTCACTGGGGTCTATTCTGTGGATATATCATCAATTCAACTTCTGGACAGCTCCCACCCTGTGATCCCCCAGAACGGCCACCTGAGGGTGCCTCTACACTGCAGCCAATTTAATGTCACAGATCAGAAGCCAGGCCCGTGGGTGCGGCTCCAGCCAGAACGCCGACAACAGAGTCCAAAACCGGAGTTACCAAGCTTTGCAAAATATTCCCCAATCGGCTTCCAGACATGTCCCCTGCCCTTGCCACACCCTATAACAACCTTCCAATTACGTCCCTTTATTGCCAGCAATCTAATTCCACTGCAGATCGGCAGCCGGGTTGTGGGGGCGGGGCTCCATGTGGAAGCGCTATTACTTGTGTCCGCAATCAAAAATTCCCCGGTTTGCAACAAAACCCCGTTTGTCTCCCCGAATCGGTTGGCAAATGCGTCCGGTCCTGTCAACCCCCTAACACCCCGCCCAGGGCTCAAGAATTCCCCAGTATTGTCTACATAGAATATTATGACTTTAAAATGCTGTTTGATCTAATATAAGGGGGAAATAGAAAGGAGAAATGAGTTTATATGGCTATGAGACTCAAAAAAAAAGAGTCTGGAGGCTGTCAGAAGGATTGCCCTTATGCACAACTGAGCAGAGTCTAAGAGACAGATAAAGTAGATACAATCCCCAGGTATTGGTTCCTTTGAGGGCTAAAGGGACCCACGGGTTCTATGGTCATGGCAGATAGGGTTCACTGCCATGTCAGATGGCCCTTCTATGGAGCTGGTGTTTCTGCGTGATGAAACTGGACCCAGAGGGGATCTCTTTTCATAAGACTATCATGCTACTTTACTGGAATTGTAGTTGGTATTGGGGTTTAAGATATATTTAGGGGATTGAATCTTTTTACTGACAATATGATAGCCAGGCCCTGAGCCTCAACAGACTCCAGCTCCTACAATCTGAATTATTGGACTCACCTCACTCAGCTAAGATGGAGTTGAAGAAGGGCAACCACCACACCATGTAGCCTAGAGGGCCTACAACTGAAAGCAGGAGGTTTGCATCCAGTAACCATGTGGAATCTGAGCCTCCTCTTGACATAGAGGTGCAACGGACACAACCAATCCAAGGACCTCAGAGAAAAGGTGGCAATGGAGTGGGAAAAGTGGACATGGTGGCTGATGGGTATGGTGAATGGCAGGAAGAGATGAGATGTGGATGTGCCTTTGGGACTTGGAGTTGCCCTGGATGGTGCTTCAGGGGCAATCACCGGACATTGTAAATCCTCCCAGGGCTCACTGGATGGAATGGGGGAGAGTGTGGGCCATGATGTGGATCAATGACCATGAGATGCAGAGATATCCAGAGATGTACTTACCAAATGCAATGGATGGTGTCATGATGATGGGAGTGAGTGTTGCTGGGGGGGGGAGGGGTGCAGTGGGGGTGGTGGGGTCGAATGGGACCTCATATTTTTTTAATGTAATATTTTTACAAAATCAATTAAAAAAAAAGAAAAGAAGTATGACAAACATAAAAAATAAATAAATTAAAAAAAAAAAAAGAATTCCCCAGTACTGCAAAGCCTCCAAAAAGCGTGACCACAGTGCTGGTTCTGCGGCTCCACCCCGCCCAAGGAGGGAGCAACCCCTGTGCAGCTCTCACCTCCGTGCAATAGAATTTCAATTATATCTTATAGACTAATCCTCTCCGTTACCTTCCCACCAAATTGATGTCCAGACACTTCTTGCCCTGCAAAAATCCCAAAACAGCCTTGTCCTGGAGAACCTCCAAAGCTGCCCAGCTGCTTCTTTGCAGGAGAGACCGTAAGGTAAGCTCACTCAGCCACCATCTTGCTCCTACCGAGTCTGGAGAGTTTTAACAATTCAAAACCTGGTGGACTGATTATGCAGAGACTCAGCTTGCTTTTAATAGAGCCCATAATGTCCCCATTGCCTTGGATCAGTTAGTGGGCGTGGGGAATTGGGTGGGAGTATGCTGAGAGTTGCTATTCCAAGTTAGCAACCCCTGCTGTGGGCTGCTACTCTAAGTTAGCAACCCCTACTGTGGGCTGCTACTCTAAGTTAGCAACCTACGAGGACCGGGCGGGCTTCCACGGCTCGGCGGTGAGCCCCTAGGCCAACGCATAGGCCTAGGTTCTCCAGGCGTGGGGGACGCGCGGTAAAACCACGGAGACAGCCTGTGAGAATGAGCTAGTCTAATTTATTGCGGAAATACACTTGATTATATAAGGTCGGGTCAAGGGAGGGGTAGGAATTGGGGCGGGTAAACTACGGGGCGGTAGTGGATAGGTGGAACTGTGCAGGCAGCTATGAAGTAGGCGGTGATTAAGAAAGGGGGCAGATTATGAGTTGGCTAAGTGGACGGGACTGGCGGGAAGGATAGCAACGGCTGGAAAAGGGAGATAACAAAGGCTAGGAGGAGGGGTGAAGGGAGGCAGCAACAATTGCTCCTTTTGTTTTATAAAAAAAAAAGGTGTGAGAGAGTAGAGGGATGGGCTGTGGAGGGTGAGAGAAAAAGAGGGCAGGATTGACTGGCGATGGGCAAATGACATATCATTTGGCCAGAATGTATGCATAGCCCTTAGGGTTGGTGCGTGCCGGTGCTAGACGAAATATCTAACATGATGTTGCGCATGCTTTTTTGGGGTGGATAGCGCTGTGGCTAGCTTAACTGCGAAGAATTCTCAGACGTATAGCAATAAAGGGGGGTGGAGGGTGCACCCAAGCCCTTTACGCCGAGGGAAGCGAACCTGTACCGACGGTTAAAGTCAGAGAGCTTCACAGCAAGCAGCTTCACAGGTGGGATGTACAGTGGGAAGGGGGGTGAGGACATGGTCGAGATTGAGGAATGGAATCAGAGGTAGCAAGACGTTGGTAATGGATTTGAACAAATGAGGAAAATACACTGTCAGCATGATCTTTGGCAAGGCGGATGATTCGTCGAATGGCCCAAGGACCAACGGTGAGACCTAGGATGATGAGCAGAACTGGGGTTAGTAACGGGAGGAGATAGGGGAGGAGGGGCTGCAGGAAGCCCCAGGAACCAGCAGTTTGGGCTCGTTCAAGTCGGCATTGGTTGAGACCTTTTTCAAGTTCTTTTAAGCTGGAGTCTACTAAACCGGTATAGTTGGCATAGACACAGCATTCTTCTCCCAGAGCTGCACATAGGCCACCTTCTTTGAGGAGGAGGAGGTCAAGGCCTTGGCGGTTTTGCAGGACAACTTCTGAAAGGGAATTGAGGGAGTCTTTAAGATATTTGACTGCATCTCGGAGGTAGATGATATCAGAGTCTACTGCTTGTCTGAGGTTTTGGAGGGCGGAGGCTTGTGTGGCTAGGGCTGCAACACCAGTGGCAGCTCCAGCTGTAGCTAGGAGGGAAGTGACAGTGAGTACAGCAGTAATAGGTTCGCGTTTGTGGAGGTAAATAGCTTCTTGAGTGTGGTCAAAGGCTTCAAAGAAATGTAGAGGAGTGTGATAGATGACTCGAGGCGTGAGGAGGATGAGAGCACATGTTTCTTTGGTCTTGTTAAGTGTGGCAACAGATAAGCATGGGGTAAGTCCGGTGGAAGAGCAGAGCCATTGGGTGGTGTTTAGGGGAACTAAGTATTTGGCAGAGATGTTTGGGGAGGTATAGTTGGTACAGGCAGTAAGGCTAGGAGTGTGGGAAGAACGGGGGTGAATGCATAAACCTTTGGAAGAGATGTGCGTAAAAGTGAGTGGGACATGAGTAGATTGATTCCAATTGCAGGAAGAGGGGGAATCGTCGGTGGAGGAAGTAAAGAGTGGTGAAGGGATAGCAAGTGGATCATAGAGGGGGAGGCTGGGGGAAAGACACAACCAGCAAGAGCGAGTGAGTTTGGGGTGGGAGGCGTTGAGAGAGGAATAAGAGGCATTTAGGAGTTTGAAGTAGGGACTAGAGGGGATGAGAGGATGTTGTTGTATACCTGAAGCGGGGGGGGGAAGTGGGGCTTGTAGAAGGGACGACGGCGGCCGAGGTGGAAGAGATTTTGAGGGGAGTAGATGAGGACGGAAGAAGGTGAACAATGGGTGAGGGAGGAGGGTTAAGGATGTGGTTGGGACCAATAGCAGAGGGTGGGGTGGAGACAACACGCTTTTGGATTTCAAACAAAGCGCCACGATCATACTTGCTCATATACAACCGGAGTCCATAGGGGCAAGCGGCCAGCCATGTATCGTCGTTTGGGTTTTTTACTGTCAGCGAAATGAAGTCCCAACGGGAATTGTTGGCTACTTGGAGAGAGAGATACGGGTCTCTGTTGGGGGCGCCGGACCATCCATGGGCCATGGTCACACATCCCCAAGAGGGACAGTAGAAGTGTGATGGGTCATGACAACCTCGAGCACTAGCAGGACAGATGTAAAAACCAGACACAGGGTTAAATTGAGGGCCAAGGAGACGATTGTTTTGAGAAAGCAGGCATGCTGTATTCCCACCTCGACAGGATGAGGAATGGTGGAAGCCTACTTTTGCTTTTTTGATGTTACTCACTTGGCATTCGGGACGGAAGGAAATTCCAGCAAGAGGGCAGATGTGCGTGAAAAAGGAGGGAGCGACACTAGTAACATTATAAGCGAGAACACGTTTTTCTGGAAATGTCTGCAGGGTCCAGTTGAATGGCTGATGGGAGGAGGAGCTTTGGGCAGAGGAGGCTAGAGACAACATGAGAATGAGGAGATGGATGAGGTAGGGGAGGGTAGGGGAACAGGAGGCGGAGGTATGAACAGAGTGGGCTCGTCGGAGGAGTTGGAGAACTTGGCGTTCGATGGGGTCATCATCTTCAAGGGAAAGACGGCTTAGGCGGCGGGCAAAGAAACGTTGTCGACGTCGTTCGCGGCGAGAAAGAGCTGGTGTGGTTCCCATGGACGACGGTGTTGGAGAGGTAGACTCGGGTGAATTTACCTGGGGGCGTATAGTGGTCATGGGAGAAGGACGACGAGAGAGGTGAAAATGCCAATTAAAAGTAGAAAGGCGACAGCGAGGAGGAGGCGTTGACGGAGGTTCCAATCTGTTGGGGCTGTAGCTGCGAGGCAAACAGCTGAGAAGATTGTTAAGAAAATGAAAATTACAAGAAAGAAGCAGAGTAAGAGTGGGTGCGAGGGGAGCTTGAGGAGCATCTGCACTGAGAGTTCTTTTCTGATGAACTATAAAGCACGTTTTGGTGAAGGTCAGGCACTTTTCAACGGCGGGTTGCGGAGGTAGCAAAGGCTTTTCTTGTGGAGTATGCAGAGTTGGGTCCTTTGAGAGATCTGTAATGACAAAAGAAGGAGAAGAGAGCCCTCATAGAGGAGGGGCAATCAGGAGAAAGAAACTCAGAGAGAGCACTTATTTAAATATAAGCATTTCAGGGAGGGGCTGGTTGGTGCTGAATTTGAGTGAATGGGGCGACATCTGGGCCTCCGCTGTCAATGTTGTCTCTCACAGAGGGCATAGGGTACTTATCATTAAGGGGAACCTTGGGGTCGGTGGCAGGCCTGATATAGCGCCCAGGAACCCAGAGTGGTTGTGGCTCAGAGTCTGGGAAGATACAAGCAAAACCTCTCCCCTGTGCTAGCAAGGGAGCCGGGTCCTACCAAAGATTTGTGGCAGGGTCTTTCCAGTGAACAAGAGGGACTTGCGAGGGTTGCCACATGGGTCCCCAATGTTTGTGGGTTGGGGAAAGTCCCTTGTCATCGAAGGTCAGGAGATTGTGATGAATAAGGCAGGCAGTGATGACGTCAGCAGGGGCTTTATGGGGGGAGGAAGCTCTTTCCTTTTGAATGAGTAGCTTGAGCTGTTGGTGAGTGCGCTCAACAATTCCTTGCCCTTGTGGATTGTAGGGGATGCCAAAATGGTGTGTGATGTGGTACATTTGTATGAAGCTGGCAAAGGTGGCACTGCGATAGGCTGGTCCATTGTCGGTTTTGAGATCCCAGGGAATTCTCATGAATAGAATGGCTTGTCGGAGTGCTTTGATGCAATGTTTAGCGCTCTCTCCTGTGAGGGGCACAGCGTAGCACAGGTGCAAGAAAGTATCAACTGCAACATGAAGATACTTAAGGCGTCCAAAGGCGCTAACGTGTGTGACGTCAAGTTGCCAGCGGGAGTTAGGCCGTAGGCCGCGGGGATTAGCTCCGCGAGGCTGCAAGGGTCCAAGAGGCAGCAAAGGTGCACATGTTTGGCAGGAGCGCACAAGATGTTTACATATTTCAATGGGGAGGTCTGGGAAGAGCTTTTGAATGGATCGCGCTGAGAAGTGGAATTGAGAGTGTAGGAGCTTAGCTTGGTTGACAAAGTCTCCCAGTCTTGTTTTGTCAGTGAGGTTTTCTTGAATGGCAACTGGGCATACATGGCGGCCGGATGCTAAAGCGTCGGCGAGGGCATTTCCTTGAGCTAGCGGTCCTGGCAGGCCAGAGTGACTTCTGATATGAGCAATGAACCAGGGTTGTTGCCTTTCTTCAAGCAGTCGCTGTACAAAAGAGAGTGCTTGGTCAATAGTTAAGTCACTGGGTAGGAAAGTAGCAAGCGGGAGGCTGCGACACACTTGTAAAGTGTATAAGCTGTCTGTGAAGATGTTAAGAGGCTGGTCCGGGTAGAGATTGAGGACTGCGGCGACAGCTAGAAGTTCACCTGTTTGGACAGAAAAGTCATTAGCAAACACCAATTGTCGTGGCTTAGGTTCTCTTGGCGTATATATGACAGCAGCGAATGCCTTTTTTGAAGCATCGGCGAAAGCAGTGATGGCAAAAGGAATTGGCTTTTTTGTGGGCAGCGGATGGAACGGGTTGGAAAATGCTAATTGAGATACCCCTTGTAGTAGTGGATGATGCGGATAGTGATTGTCAAAAGAGCCACGAAAGAATTCTATTAGGCCTTGCATTTGGGCATTATTCATGATGAGAGAGGTAACTTCTTTTGCATCAAAGGGCCAAACGATGGTGTGTGGCGGGACGCCGTACGTTTGTATGGAGAGAAGTACTAAGTCAGTGGCTAATGTGATCCAAGCCCTTGTAAATGGGCAGATTTTTGGGAGTTTACTTTTTGACGTGTGTAGAAAAAGAAGAGGACTATCTTGCCATAGGAGACCTGTTGGGGTGACTGGTGTTGGCAAAACTAAGGCAAGGATTGGGAGATCGGGAGAGAATCGCTCTAGGCGGCATTGCTGGAGTGCAGCATTTACTTGTTGGATGGCTTCTTTGGCAGCTGGGGTGATGGTGATGGGGCGAACGACTGCAGCGGATGGACTGCACTTAGTCTGCAGGAGCTCGAAAAGGGGTTGCATTTGCGCTGTTGTGATGGGGAGTGCTGATCGAAGCCAATTGATTTGTCTGCAAAGCCGTTGGAGCTCAGTCAGCGTCATGTGATCAGAAACATGGATTTGCGGGCTGGTGGGCCGAATATATTGATGAAAATGAAAGCCTAAGAACTGGAAAGGTGGCTGGGGGTTGACTTTGTCAGGTTGCACTATTAATCCAAGACTTGAAAGGTTTGTCGTAACTGCAGAGAGTAAATCATTGAGAAGTGTGTTAGAACTTGCTGCTAAAAGGAGGTCATCCATATAGTGGATGATGTATGTGTGCTCTGGATGGAACTTAGAGCGTAGCGGCTCAATGGCATGATTGACATAGAGCTGACATATAGTTGGACTGTTCCGCATGCCTTGTGGTAGTACTCGCCATTGGAATCGAAGCGCTGCACCCTGATTGTTGGTGCGTGGGACTGTAAACGCAAATCGTGGACAGTCTTGCGGGTGAAGGGGGATAGAGAAAAAGCAGTCTTTGATATCGATGGTGGCTGCATGAAAATGCTGAGGGACTGCAGTGGGATGCGGGCAACCAGGCTGAGGTGATCCCATTGGCTTAATATGTTTGTTAATTTCTCGAAGGTCATGAAGGAGGCGGAACTTGCTCGTGTTCTTTTTATTGATGACGAAGACTGGCAAATTGTAGGGACTGGTAGACGGCTCAATATGCCCTGCTTGTAGCTGTTCTTCAACGAGGGCAGAGAGAGCTTGCAGTTTATGAGTTGGCAAGGGCCACTGCTCGACCCAGATGGGCTCCTCTGTGTCCCATTCCAGAGGGATAGGGTCAGGTCTTGAGATGGGAGCAGTGGCCCCTATAAGGGGGGGGGGGCAGCGCAGCTATGAAGGCTTCTGTGGTGATTCGAGCTTTTAGCTGGCTGAGTACATCTCTTCCCCACAGGATGGTTTGGACTGAAGAAAGGACGAGTGGACGAATCTGGCCTTCGTGACCTTCTCAGTCGCTCCAATGCAGAGGCTGGGAGGTTTTCCAGGAGGTAGCAGCTCCCGTGGCACCGATGACTTGAGGGCCGGTTTCGAGGGGCCAATGATTGAAGGCGGCGATTTCAAAGGGAATACAAGAGATTTCAGCACCAGAGTCTAAGAGCCCTTCAAGCCATTGTCCGTTTATTTTAAGCTCTAAGGAAGGTTTTTGGTGATGTTTGATAGGCATTGTCCACATTAAGGTTTTGGAGCTCTCTGGAGGGCCTCTTGGGGGAGGGGCTGAGGCCTGCCCCGCTGGAAGTTTAAAGGCTGGGAGATACGCTGCGATGAGCGGCAATCGCGGGCCCAGTGATACCCCTTGCCACAGCGCGGGCATGGTGTGGGGGGGCCTCTTGGTCTGTGCAGTGCTACGGCAGGGCTGGGAGCTGCCTGTTGAGGGCACTCGCGGACAAAATGACCGGGCTGACCGCATCGAAAGCAGGCAGAAGTGGAGGCAGATGACACAGCCATGGCGGAAGCGAAGGCAGCAGTAAGTGCTTTAGTCTGTGGGTCAATATCTCGACAAGCCAATACCCATTCATGTATTGGCTTATCACGGATAGGAAGAATAACGGCCCGGAAGGGTGCAAGGCACCCATCGAGAATGAGTTCTTTTGCTAACACAAACTGAGCATCTTCATTAGTAATTTTCCGCTGGCATGCTTCTAAAACGCGTGCGACAAATGCTGGAAAGGTTTCTTGCGAGTTTTGAAGCATTTGCGTAAATTTGGTGGACTGCTTGGTAGAAACTAAAGAGAACGATCGCTGGACAAGAGCTTTTACTCGGTGCCAAAACCCTGGATCTATGTTTATATAAGAACGAGGGTCAGCATAGTTGTTAATTCCTGTGTAGGCGTCAGCTGGATCTTGGATACCCGCCTGGACATTTTCTACCACTTGCTTATCAACAGCTACTTGATAGTAAGCACGCCATTCAAGGAACTGGCCTGGCGGAAGGATGGAACGGGCTAGAGAAATCCAGTCATAAGGAAGAGCAAGTTGAACCCCTAACTCTTCTATTAATTGTTGGACATATGGGCTACCTATGCCGTCTTCTTTAACAGCTTTGTGAAGAGTTTTAACTTCTTCGGCTGTGAAGGGAAGCCAAGTCTGAGGGCGTTGCTGTGTGGGCAGCGGGTTGAGCAGGTATAGCTGGGGGGCGGGAGAATGTGCTTCGCTAGAAGCAGGTGGGGAGCTGCTGCCATACGGTGGTGGCGAGGGATGAACGGTAGCGGGAAACAGATGAGAGAATGATGGCTTAGCAGCGTCAAGGCAGCAACAAACTGGCGGCGGGATATTTTTGGGCGCTGGACAAGATGGCGGAGCGGCGACGTCACTTTTAGGCGCCTGCCAAGATGGCGATGTAGTTACGTCATTTTTGGGCGCCGGCCAAGATGGCGGCGAAGTCACGTCATTTCTGGGGGCCGGCCAAGATGGCGGCAAAGTCACGTCATTTCCGGGGGCCGGCCAAGATGGCGGCGAAGTCACGTCATTTCCGGGGGCCGGCCAAGATGTCGGTGACATTATGTCCGGGGCAGGGCCGGAAGATGACGAGACAGGGAGGGGCGGGTAAAGGTGAGAGGAGGCGCCTTTGTTCCCGCCGGCGGGCTCGGACATAGGTGAAGAAGAAGCCGGAAGTGCGCCATTTTGGGCAGAGGTGGAAGAAAAAGGAGAAAGTCCGCTATTTTGAGGAGCTACTGAAGCGGCTTCTGCGGGCCGTGGGGAGCACGGGCGGGGAGGTTCGCGCTCGAGAGCGGCGGCGAGCTGGTCAGACAGAGAATTTGGGTCGCCAGGATCATCAGGCTCATAGTCATTGGGTTGCTTAACTGATTTGTCTCGGATGGCTTCTGGCGGTGCACCAAGAAGACAGGCGCGTATGGCTACTAGAGCAGGCAGCAGGCCGTGCGGAAAAGACCGCTTTTCATGCTCTATGGCGGAGGTGACTCGATCTATGAGTCGAGAGTATGTGTCTGGGCTCCAGAGCTGGCAGGTGGCGAGCCACGGATTAAGAGGGAGTAGCAGGTCCCAATATTTTTGGAGCTGTTTTAGGGAAACGCGGACTCCATTGGTATCAAGCAGGGCGGCTAAAAGCCGAACCTGAGGGGTATGGTGTGAGGAGAGAGAGGTGCCCATAGTGGGAGAAGAAAAGACGGCGATGGGGTCCCTACCTGGAGAGCTGAAATGGTCGCCAGTAGACAGCAGCAGCAGCAGAGAGGGGCCGGAGGGCGGTGGAAGGAAAGGATCCTGGATGAGCCCCCTGCTGAGAGTTGCTATTCCAAGTTAGCAACCCCTGCTGTGGGCTGCTACTCTAAGTTAGCAACCCCTACTGTGGGCTGCTACTCTAAGTTAGCAACCTACGAGGACCGGGCGGGCTTCCACGGCTCGGCGGTGAGCCCCTAGGCCAACGCGTAGGCCTAGGTTCTCCAGGCGTGGGGGACGCGCGGTAAAAACCATGGAGACAGCCTGTGAGAATGAGCTAGTCTAATTTATTGCGGAAATACACTTGATTATATAAGGTCGGGTCAAGGGAGGGGTAGGAATTGGGGCGGGTAAACTACGGGGCGGTAGTGGATAGGCGGAACTGTGCAGGCAGCTATGAAGTAGGCGGTGATTAAGAAAGGGGGCAGATTATGAGTTGGCTAAGTGGACGGGACTGGCGGGAAGGATAGCAACGGCTGGAAAAGGGAGATAACAAAGGCTAGGAGGAGGGCTGAAGGGAGGCAGCAACAGGAGTAGATCAGCAATTAACAATGAATGATCAAGCTATCACACAGGTCCATCAATGTTGCTTAAGGTAATGGGGAAAAATTGAGGTTAAAGGCCAGCCTTTGGTGTCATTTCAAAAAATATTACAAGGCTCTAAAGAAACTTACCCTGACTTTATCACTCAGCTACAAGAGACTATCAAAAAACAGGTCAATAATTTAGAAGCTGCTGCTACTATTTTGCAGCTAATGGCTTATGAAAATGTTAAACAGGATTCTCAGAAGACTCTTGGGAATATGAAAGGTAAAGTGGATTTTACTGGATATATTAAATTGTGCCAGGATGTAGGGATCGAGGGCCACTATGTTACAATGAGGTCTCAGGCTATGACAGGAATAAAAATCATAAGAGGTTCTCTGGGAAATGTTTCAATTATGTAAAAATTGGTCATATGAGAAAAGATTGTCAGAAATATAAGTCTGAGAGAAAAATAATGCTGCCTGGACAAAATATTTCTGCTCAGAAACCATTTGAGCCATTGCCCCTGCTTCCCTAAAGGAAATGATTGGGTTTGCCTTTGTCAGTCTAATTATCATTAGAATGGCACTCCCTTGTAGGGAGACTTCCAGCAGGGCGTGATGCTAGCACTGTTCCAAAAGGGGTCTTCCCATTCAGCAGAGCAATTCCAGCACTCCCCTATAATCTGCAGTGCCCTTGACTTATCCTCTGCCATGGCAGGAAATGCAGCCATAAATTTTCCTATGGCAGAACCTGTTATTTTGCTTCCAGGGGATACCCCTGTCTCAGTAAAAATGGGAATAAGGGGAACTTTACCAATTGGCATGGTCAGACTTCTCCTTGGGAGAAGCAGTCTCACCTTCTAGGGAGTTAGAGTGCATACAGGAGTAATGGATTGTGGTTATTAAGGAGAGATTCAAGTTATCACGTCCACCTTAGTTACATGGAAAGCTGATAATGGAGATCGCATAGGACAACTGTTGTTCCTCCCTTATGTTCCTGTAGGAGCTAGTGAGAAAGTCTGAAAGAAAAATGGTTTTGGAAGTACAGGAATAAGAGGAGAATTTTTAACTGAAAAGATTTTAGAACCTCATTCTCTTTGTGAAGTAATCATTCAGAACAAATGGTTTAAAGGACTTATTGATACTGAAGCTGATATTTCTATTATTAATTCTAACCATTGGCCCTCTGCTTGGCCATTACAAAATGCATCTATTTCTGTTGTGGGACTTGGCACTCCCAGAGTTCTAAAACAGAGTGTACAAATTTTTCATTGCCTGGGACCTGATGGACAACATTCTACCCTGCAGCTGTATGTTGCAGACTTACCTATTAATCTCTGGGGATGTGATCTATTAGACCAATGGCAGGCTGAAATTTATATTCCCCGGGTTAGCCAATATAGTAAACAAAGTTCACAATTAATAAGGAAACAAGGGCATATTCCAGGGTTAGAACTGTGTAAGCACTGCCAGGGAATTTTTTAACTGATAGATCCCACAACTCTTGTAATGGTGAAGAATCAAGATATTCACCTTTTCCATAATGGGCACTGTTCAATCCAGTCTCCTTGAACCACACAAACCCATTCCTCTTAAATGGACTACAACCTCTCCAGTTTGCATTGAACAGTGGCAATTAACCCTAGGAAAATTGAAGACACTTCATAAATTAGTTAAGTAACAGATAGATAAGGGGCACATTGAAGTATCTTTTGGTCCTTAGAACTCTCTGGTGTTTTCAATTAAGAAAAAAATCAGGCAAATGGAGGCTTTTAACAGACCTCCTAGTAGTAAACCCGGTCATTAAACCTATGGGTGCACTGCAGCCAGGTTTGCCCACACCAGCTATGATCCTTTGTAACTGGCCACTTGTTATTGATTTAAAGGATTGTTTCTTTACAAAATCTTTGGGTCCCAGGAGTGCGAGAAATTTGCATTCTCAGTGCCTTCTTTCAAAACGAAGATCCCATGAAACTATTTCAGTGGAAATATCTTCCTCAAGGAATGCTTAAGAGTCCCATAAGTCAAGATTTGGGGGCTAAAGTCTTAAATCCAGTCAGACTGGCTTTTCCTTCTTGTTATAGTATACATTATATGGACATCGTTCAAACTTGTCCATCCTGTCAAATTCTTAATAATCCAAAACAATTGTACCTGGAGTAAATCCCCATGGTTTAACTGTTAATTCTCTGTAGCAAATGGATGAAACTCACATCTCCTCCTTTGGAAAATTATGCTATGTTCATGTCTCTGTGGATACCTTTTGTGGATTCATTTGGGCTACAGCTCAGAGGGGAGAAACTGCTCTACACATAAAATAGCATTTGTTAGTTTGCTTTGCTCTAATGAGACTTCCCCAGTATCTAAAAACAGATAATGCTCCTGCTTATACAGGTGTCTCCCTTAAAAGGTTTCTAGATACTTGGAATATTTCACACACTACAGGACTTCCTTATAATCCACAGGGGCAAACTATTGTCAAGTGAGCAAATCAAACACTTAAACTCATGTAACAAAAACAAGGGAAAGGCAGAGACACCACAGGTGCAGTTATACAAAGCATTATTCACTCTTAATTTTCTTAACTGTGGAACAACCCTGGAAGGGACAGCAGCTGAAAGGCATTTCCAAACTAATTCTAAAACTCAAATCCAAACTCTGTCTGAGAAACCTTTCATTTGGTGGAATGATCCACTGACCAATAAATGGTCAGCAGTGAAGTTGTGTACTTGGGGAAGAGGGTTTTCTTGTATTTCTCCAGGAGATGGAGAACATCCTATGTGGCTACCAGCTTGTCAAATAAAGCCATACCAAGAACGCCAAGACACGACAAAAGTTCCTATGGAACCCAGAACCCCCGGTCATGCAGATGGTGAAACTGACACTGAAAACTGTATTGCTGGGCCCCATTCTGAAGGATAGAACAGCTTCACCACCCACCTGGGGGTGAGTTAAAAATCTAAAGTCAAGAAGCTGAACAACAGCTGACCAAGAGCTCAGGTATATCTTATATCAAGATTGAGTCCTTCCTACAGATTCTATGGTCATGGCAGATGGAGTTCAGTGCCATGTCAGTTGGCCCTGTCTTGGCGTTTGTGTTTCTGTGTGATGGAGCTGGACTCAGATGTGATCTTTGTTCACAAGCCTCTCCTATTACTTTTAGTGGAACTTTAGTTGGTGCTGGGGTTTAATATATGCCCAGGAGACCTGAATCTCTGGACTGACCATGTGAAAGCCAGGCCCTGAGCCTCAACAGACTTCAGCTCCTACACTCTGGTTTATTGGACTTACCTCACTCTGCTAACATGGAGTTGAAGGTCAACCACCACACCAGGGAGCCAAGAGTGCCTACAGCTGAAAGCAGGAGGATTGCATCCAGCATCCATGTGGAATCTAAGGCCCCTCTTGATATAGATGTGGAGTGGACACAACTATTCCAAGGTCCACAGGATGGAGGAATAGAGTATAGATGAGAGTGGACTTACTGATATTCTATTCATGAATTATTATGATTAGTAATTGAAGAAAATGTGGCATTGGTGTGGAGAAAGTGGCCATGGTGGCTGCTGGGGGGAGGGAATGGGAAGAAGAGATGAGATGTGGAGGCATTTTTGGGACTTGGAGTTGTCCTGGGTGGTGCTGCAGGGACAGTTACCGGACATTGTATGTTCTCCCATAGCCCACTGGGTGGAATGTGGGAGAGTGTGGGCTATGATGTGGACCATTGACCATGAGGTGCAATGGTGCTTAGAGATGTATTCACCAAATGGAATGCATGTCTCATGATGATGGAGGAGATTGTTGTTATGGGAAGAGGAGTGGGGTGAGGGAGTGGGGGCATATGGGGACCTCATATTTTTTTAATGTGATATTAAAAATATAAATAAAGACAAAAAATAAAACAGGAAAAATAAATAAATAAAATGGGAGGAAAACCTAAAAAAAAAAAAATCGAGTCCTTGCCTGATATGTATGTTTAGCTAGTATTCTTACAAAAAGTGTTTAAGTGCCCCAAAAGTTTTATAGGCTAGAATGGCTTTACCTTAAGTATTAAATAAAAGAAAGAAAGGAAGATAGGACTGTTTTTGTATTTATCTGTTTGTTCCATGTCAGTGTATGTGTGGTAATTGTTTAAGCATGTGTTGTAATGGTTTTTGTGATACCTCCGGATGGTGATATAATTTGATAAAAAAAAATTTCTAAAAGAGCTCAAAAATACTATTACTATTACTACTAATAAGCACTTATAGTATCACCTAAGCTTAAAATGTTAATGAGATTTCTATAGTTGTAAGTCTTGATTAATAAAATGCATAGAGCAAGTTGTAAATGTATTGTGGTAGCATTCAGTGAGATAATGTTTTGTAAAAGTAAAATAATCCTGAATGAATACAAAACATGCAAAAACTGTGTGAAAGGGGCAACAACGGACTTTTGCAGTTCTTCAAGGCTTTCTGCCCTGGCCTGATGGCAATGAATCTGGATGCATAGAAGAAACCTGTGGCAGTGACTCTACTAAGAAACTTCAGAGACACTGGTGTCTTATGGGCCTGGAATAGGCAAACAATTGGGACAAGCTGTATGGTCCCTGCTACTCTATCAAATTCTTAAATGTTGTTTAGTTGGGTAAGACAGAACCATACCCCTGCTGTAATTGATGAAGTACAATGTTTTCTCATGATAATATAAATTGTAATTTTGTTGGAATACTAAAAATCTTTTATCCATCACTGAGATGTGTTAATTGGGAAAGATCCTTCATGGGAGTAGGAGGATCTCCAGCAGGCTGCCTTTAAAAAAAAGATAGGGGGAGAAGGTAGATATTGATTTAGCCTGTGAATTGGATATGGCCAGCACCAATTTTGGCTTTGTTGTGGAAGTCAAGGGAGGTTCAATTATTTGTGTTTAGAAAGGTCAGGACTCAGGAATAACATTGGGAAGGAAAAAGGATTTATTTAACTGGCTGGGCTCAGAACTTCTCATTCAAAATCCAAGCCCCGAACAAGATTTTTGAGTTCTTTTTATACAGAAGAATGTCCAGATGGTTCTTTGTTTCAGTGCTCAAAAGCTTGAATTAAAACATAATTTCCACATCCTAGGTAAGCAGTTAGCATGGGTGTTATACATTCTAGATAAGCTTTTAGGAAATTTGGTTTACATTCTCCCTGAATATGTAACATTTATAGAGTTTGCATTGCTAAACTGTTTTTCTGGGACTGGAGTTGTTGTCATGGTTACCAAGGGCAGGGCTGCAGTTCTCACTGTCCCAAACACACAGCTCAGGACACATACATCTCAGGTTATCTATGAAAAGATGACCAGTTACCCCACGCTCATAGCCTACATCAACTTTAGGTGGGGTTTGCGGCAAAGAGAACACTCTAAATGAGTACCCCTTGGGTTTTAGTCACAATTGTGGGAAAAGGCAATAAGTACAATAAAAAAGCAATGTGGCAGCATAGGAAGCCCTGTTAAAAGTGAAAGGCTTAACCCAATAGTGTCTAGTTACTCTGAAGACTATTCAGGGGTGGATTGCAAATACTAAAAGCAAGACAAAATTGATGGACAGTTGTGATTCACCCTCTATGGGGGGTGGATCTGTGGAAGAACATCTGGGACACCTGCCAGGAGTTACAGGTAACTGTCTGTCATGTTCCTGCCCAGTCCTCTAACATCCTTCTCAGGACTGTTGAGGCAGATGCCTCATGAAGATCTAGAATCATACAATTGAGACCTGAGAAGCAGAGTGACTCCATAGGAAAGGTGAACATCATGAGTACCAGACTTTGTTTTGCCTAGCCCAGCGGTTACAGCTGCCTCTTGTTCACCAGCAGTTTGTGGACATCACCCATGAGTGTCCTTCATGCTTACTTCAATGACTGACATCAGTCCCCTCCTGCTCTTAGGAAGGGCAAGATATGCTTTCACTGCTATAGACACTCTTATAACAGACCAGCTATTGTTTTCTGCTTGGAAAATGATGAACTAAGCTAATTCAACATTGAGTTGTGACCCCAGGCCCAATGAGGATGCTAAGAGCAGGACCAATGAAGACATTGAAATTGTGTGATAAACTTCCAGCTGCCCCACAGCCAAAAATGGGGAAGTAACAATAATTTGCCATAGCCTATGCCTCAAACTATACAAATTGGGGAAAATGAGGCCATTTTTGATTGCGTACTGGCCTATATAGCCTTGCTGGTAGGAAATATTAAGCCTATAAGAAATAAATAATCTGCTAGTTGAAAGTTTGTATAGTCTGGTGCAGTTATGGATTATGTATAAAATGCTGTTCTCTGATTTGATAGTTACTTAAACATTAAGCACACAGCAGGACCTTCAGGATATGAGGCAGTAAGAAACCACCAAATCTGCCTTCGTTGCTTTATAAAAACAAAAAGGGGGAGATGTGGAAACTGGCTTACCTAATTTGTCACTCCTGTTATTGTAAATGTTGCAGTTGCTTCCTGTTATTGTAAATGATGCAGTTCTGATAGCAAACAGCTGATCATTAGTTTCCAAATAAATACAATGTGGAAACTAGTGTTGAGGCTCTCAGTTTCAGAAGATGTGAAGTCCCCTGCTTCCATCTCTGTTTCCCCTCTTGTGTCTTTCTTTCTTTCCTTTTATTTCTTCAGTTCTGCATCACCTTCCCTTCGTGTAGACCTTTTGCTGAGCTGGTCTCAGCAGTCTAAAAAATATGAGATCTTTTTAATCTTGCCCAATTGAAATCCTGCTTATTAAAAGTAAGCACCAGGGAAGCGGGCTTGGCCCAATGGATAGGGTGTCCACCTACCACATGGGAGGTCCACAGTTCAAACCATGGGCCTCATTGACTCATGTGGAGCTGGCCCATGCACAGTGCTGATGCATTCAGGGAATGCTGTGCCAAACAAGGGCATTCCCAGTGTGGGGGAGCCCCATGTGCAAGAGTGCACCCCATAAGGAGAACCACCCAGCGTGAAAGAAAGTTCAGCCTGCCCAGGAATGGTGACACACACAGGGAGAGCTGACAAAACAAGATGATGCAACAAAAAGAAACACAGATTCCTGGTGCCACTGACAAGGATAGAAGCAGTCACAGGGGAACACACAGTGAATAGACACAGAGAGCAGACAATGGGGGGGTAGGAGAGAGAAATAAACAAAAAATAAATCTTAAAAAAAGAGTAAGCACCAAAAAATTAACAGCTAATTTAAAGTAAATGAAAATAACTTAAATTTGAAATTAATTTTTTGCAGTCACTTTCAGATGAAGTCACCTCCTTCAGATGCTTTGTTTTTCTTGATAATCTAGACTGAAGAAAGAGTAATTTATAAAAATTTCTATAACCCAAACTTTATATATATTCTGTTGTGGTATTACCAATATTATATAATAGACCCAAAGGCATTATGAATAAAATATTGCTAATTGTTTTTGAAAAAATGAAAGTCACCTATAGTGAAAAAACTGGATTCAAATGAATAAAGAAATATTTAGAAGTCATTCAGCTTTGAAATTGTCAGTAATTCAATGTCATGGGTCCTTTGAGAATGACCTGGGATTCAAAACAATAAAACCAATCTTGGAGGTATCAGGGTTGAAATCAATTAAGTCACCTCCAATCAACTGCTAAACTAGAGAATTTAATCAAAATAGATGAGAGATTATCTCTTCTAAGGGATCACTTCATTAAAAATATAGATGGTATCTTAACACTTGAACAATTTTTCAAATTCTCTCCAAAGTAAACATTTCCAAATGAGGTTAAAAGTGACTGCTTCGAAAACCACCCAAAGTTGATCATTGCCACAATTGATGAGTGGGGTGGCATACCAGAGGGTCACCTGTATTATGATCAAACCCAGGAGCTCACCAGGGTCTCCATAGACTCAGTGATGGGTGCTGAGCCACGTTCCCCAAGACACGTTCAAGTCCTGGTCCCTGGTACTGTGGGCAGGAGCTATTTGGAAGGATCTCAAAGGTCCTTTTAAGATGAGACCAGACTGAGCCAGAAGGACCTTCATCCTACAGGACTGGAGACCTTACAAGGAGAGGATCTAGAGAGTCAGACCCATGTGCAGAATTAGAGACCACAGGAGGCAGACAGCCATGTGATGAGCAGAGGCTGAGCTGCCAGTAGGATGCCCCACTGCAGAAATGCATGGCTGCTGACCCCTTGATTTTATGTCTTGCCTCCAAACCCTGAGACAATGAATTTCTGCTCCCTGTGATATGAGTCTCAGCACACCAGCCAGACTCAGACACAGATGAGGTTGGATCTCCTGCTGTAAAAATGGGGGAATGTAGGCACAAATAGATGACATGTCTTGCACTAGACCTTGGAGCTAGAAAACTGAGGAGCCAGAATTTTCCCAACCCTGGTGAATGGCAAGGTCTGTGCTTTCCCCATGATCTCAGCTGCTTCTCACTTGCAGGGTGACAGCAGAAAATGCTGGACACCAGGGTCATACATCCTTCCTAGGGATTTTTGTCCTTGAGTGAAAAAATTCCATTATTTGCAGTTCAGACCATTGGGGAGAAAGAGCATTGCAGTATCTAGAGTTCACTTGTGCCAAAATGTAACTTTCCTTATAGTTCCTCTTGAGGAAAGTAAAACACAAGTGTTGTTTGTGTATGCTAGAGATAATATAGGCAATAGCAATTTCTGTGACTATTATGAAAAAAACTGCACACCCCTCCCAAAATACAAATGCAGAGAGCCCATGAAAAAATGGTCACTTAAGGTGAGGGGAATGTTTCAATATCGTGAAGATGCCCATAGTGAATGAATCACCAGTGTCACTTAATCTGAAATGTTTTCATGTAAAAATCAGCCTGCTGGAAGTGCCTACATCTTAAAGGTGTCTGCCAGGCTCTTGGCTGAGGCCCCTTAGGGAAGCTGTTCATCATTCATGATCCTCACCATAAGGCCAGATGGGGGCATCACTGCTGTTTCTAGATGTCAGCACAATAGGGATGCCCCCCTTGGAAGGGGTCCCTGGACCTTTGGGGCCTGGGGCAAACCTCAGGCTGAAGAAATGTGCCCAAAGCTGGGGGCCTTGATGTTGGGGATGCCATTCTTCCTGTAGAAGTCAGGTCTCAGGAGGTTGGCATGGCTGTGGTCATGGTTCAGCAGCTGGTTGGAGTGATGGATGCACTTCCCACAGGTGGAAGATGTCAGCACCCCAATTTGTGCTCCTGTGGGGGATCATTGAGATTCTCCTGTCAGGAGGGGTCTGCCACTGTAGCTGCATGAATCCGCAGTTAGGAGCTTGGGTTCATAGAAGTCAAAATGAGATGTCACTGGTTAAGCAAGCAAGAGGGCATAATTCTCACAAGTTCACTTTCTATTGTCACTTAGAAATCTATCATTGCTGAAATGAATGCATTAGCGCTGTGTGTTCATGATTTTTTTCATTACATGTATCAAAACTCAAATGTAACTGATTGGGATGCTTTTTATTTCAGGTGAAGTATCATATCTGGACAAATTGAGTCTGGCACAACTGACACAACCGTATTTTCCTTCATCCTAGAATGTCCTTTCTATAAGGTAAAAACACAAAGTGTATGGCCTTATTTCACTGAAGATGAATAGTTTTCTTGTGCCCCTTCTGAAAACTAAGTCATTTCTCTTTTGACCTATCTCCATAACCTTATTAAAAGGGAAAACTTTCATTTACTTGGAGATAAGTGCAACAGGTAGCCTTTTCTTTGACAAATTGACCCAATTTCTCTCTTGTCCTATAGGACCAATTCCTGCTGTATGAAATTTCTAGACGGTTTCAAGTGTTGAAGGCATATGAGTCTTAGTATTCCTTGATTCACTTTGAGGGTTTTAAAGGATTTTAGCACACACATAGCCATTTGATAAAAAGGTCTGAATCTCTGAACTCTAAAAATCCTAAATATTTCTGAGTGCATTTTTAAACCAAGTCAGAAATTTCACTCGTGTCTGGTAGAGTTTAGTTTAAGTGGCATCTGTGCTGTAAAGATTCATTCTCATAATCTTTTACAGCACATCTCTTTTGTGTGATTGGAAATAGTGTCACCAGATTTTGTCATCTTCTGCTTTGTCCCCAAACTTGACTGAGGATCACATTCTTGATATAAGGTAAAGAAATGGAAAGATGTTACTCTTTTCTTTTAAAAAGTTAAAACACTACCAAGGCATATAAAAAGAAACACTAAAATTAGTTAACTCAAACCACCTCCCTTCCCTGAAATAACAAACTTGTAACTGTGCTTTCTATGACAAATGTACACAAATATATACACCAATTTTCTTTTCTTTTCAATGGATGACACTATTTGCATTTTATCATTATGCAATTTATCTGCAATTTATCGTTATGTCCAGTGTATCATAGAACTACTTTTTAAAAAAGATTTATTTATTTATTTTATTTATTTAATTATTTATTTCTCTCCCCATCCCTCCTCCCCCTAGGTTGTCTGTTCTTTGTGTCTATTTGCTGCATGTTCTTCTTTGTCCACTTCTGTTGTTGTCAGTGGCATGGGAATCTCTTTCTTTTTGTTGTATCATCTTGTTGCATCAGCTCTCCATGTGTGTGGCACCATTCCTAGGCAGCCTGAACTTTCTTTTGCACTGAGAAGCTCTCCTTACAGGGTGCATTCCTTGCATGTGGGGTTCCCCTACATGGGGACACCCCTGTGTGGCATGGCACTCCTTGTGCACATCAGCACTGCACATGGGCCAGCTCCATGCAGGTCAAGGAAGTCTGGGGTTTGAACCATAGACCTCCAATATGGTAGATGGATGCCCTAACCACTGGACCAGGTCCACTTCCCCATAGAACTTCTTCAAGGGCAATGTGTGTGGATCAAATACATTCTTTTTCCAAGTGGCATAGTATTTTATGGGACTTACTCCCCCATTCCCCAGCTTACAAGCTTTCAGGTTCTTTCCATCTTCAGTCTCTATCATCAGTGCTGTAGTAAACACCCTTGCATGTCATTCTACTGGGGTCCATGTTCCTTTAATGTGCAGGCTAGAATGCTGAGTGGGATTACTGATGCAATGTCAGTAGATAGTGACTCTGAGTGGTAGCTATCATGTCTCCCCATCAGTGAATAAGGGTGGTTGTGTCTCCCCCACCTCCACTGCACAGTGTTGTTAGTCCCTTTAGCTTTTGCCACTCAGTTCAGTGGAAAAGGGTATCTTGTCATGTATTTAAATTGCATTTAAATGAGCAATAATGAAGTTGAGCATTTTGCCAAACGTTTGTTGGCCATTTGCATTTCCTAGGAATTGCCTTCCTGCTCCTTATCCCATCTTTCTATTGGGTTGTTTGTGTTTTTAAACTTTGTCTGAGCAAATCCACAAGTCTTTTAATGCCTCCTGTCATTCCCATCATGCATAAGATTATTTCACCAGATATGTGTTAGTACAAGTACTTTATTAATTTTACCCCATGGAATCTTTAATCCACCTGGGATTTATTGTACAGGTATGCCTCAGAGATTGTGCAGGTTCAGTTCCATACCACCACGATAAAGTGAGTTCAATGCATATTTTGGTTTCCCAGTACATGTATACTATAGTCTTCTAAGTATGCAATACTTATTATTTTTTTAAAATTTATATGCCTTAATTAAAATGTGACACAGAAGAAGTGAGCATGTGCTGTTGGAAAACTGGCACTGATAGATTTGCTTGACACATGATTGCCACAAACCCTCAGTTTATTTTTTTAAAAAAACCAATATCTGCAAAGTGCAATAAAGCAAAACTCAGGAAAGGAGGTATGCCCTCGGTCGGATGTTTGGTAGGAGTTTAACTGTTCTTTTCTAGATATATAACCAATTCTCCAGCACTATTTATTTCATAGTAATACTTTATTTACTGAATTGAAATGTCAGTTTTATCATTTTTTCTTGGATTAAAAAATTTAACTTAGTGTCCTTCAGGTCCTTAAAGCAATTCTGAGTGTTTCAGAGATGTTTCTTGAACTTGACAATATTGTCATGATGTTTATTTTTCTTTCTTACAGTGACAACTTTTAAAACACATTTTAAAGTATTTTGAGCTATTAGACTTGAACTATAACAAGGATATTTTTCATTGCCGTATTAAGAATATCAGTGGTAAGTTCTGGAAAAATATCTCTTGTTAAAGTAACTTTGCATCAAACTTTTAGGCATAGGTAACTCACTACCTTTGTTGTAGAGGAGTCAGATGTACATGATAGTGAAGGCCAGGACATGAGAACTCTGAGAAGGAAGTGGATTTATTTTGACTGGCCAGACTGGGCAGACTCCTGTCCTAATAAAAACTGAACCCCAAATAGAATTTTTCAGTCCCTTTTATACAGAGGAAATAAGAGTAGGGAGACAAATGGTGCTTGTACGCAAAAAGACTTTTTGTTAGTTTCTCCAAGTGTTTTATCTGAGTATTAGATAGGTTATTTCCCCCAAGTAAACTTGATTTAACACATATTTCCCACATTCCAAGCCAGCTTGAATTTAGCATATCCTCCACATTTCATCTGGATGCAGCCTTGAATACACATTCAGTCTTACATCCTTTCTGAACATTCAAAGACTGTAGGGCCTATATTACTTATTTGGATTTCTAGAGACTAGGTACACTTGGAAACAATTTTGAATTTATGCACAGTCTATGTTACCTTCAATTTATTCTCTGGTTTTCTATCTTATTTTTCTCTCTCATGTTAGCATATATGACTTTTATGGTCTCAAACTTCTTCCTAAATATCAAGTGAAATCATTTCTTATGCCATGCAATTTCCTGGAGACCCCAGTGGATTTTCACCTTCATAAATCTGTGGTGATTGGATTGGTTGACGTCTGAGGAGCAAGATCCTACTTTGCTTCCAATGTGTTAACACCCTATTGGTATAAAATAGGTAAGTAGTTGGGGGTTTGTTTACAGAACTTAGTGGTTGCATTTTCTTTGGGAGATAGATGGAGCTTAGTAGACATAGAATGCAAAATGGAATATTCCCTCCCCTGTATGAGGCTATAGAATGTAGAAAGTAGAATGTAGAATATAGACTGTATTTGAATCCAGCTTGCCACAGATTAGCAAAATGTCTTTGCATAGTGTATTTACCCTTTTTAACCTTTTTTTTTGTTTGCTTCCTTATCTGTAAAATGTGAGTAAGAAGAATACTGACCTCAAAGACCTATGGCAAGAGGGAATAAATGAGGGAATAACACAATAAGTGCTCATAATTATCTAGCTGCTCTTTTATTCTAGGCCTTCACTGTCCATTATAGTATCCACTAGTGCAGATGGCTACTTCAATTTAAATTAAACTTAAGTAAAATTTTAATTCATTTCCTTAGTTGTATATCACATTTCAAGTGCTCCAAATCCTCCTGTAGCTAGTGGCTCCCACATTAGCACAGATGTAAGCACATAAATCATCCCAGAAATAGCTACTAGACAGTGCTGACTGTGAGTCCAAGTCCTTCCTTTCATCAATTAAAATGTCATCTCAAAGAGGACTGGCTACAAATGACCACATGTTCTGCCTCTCCTGCTCTCATGGCCCTTTTTACAGAAGGAATGGCATAAACCAGAGGGCTGGGAAAGAAACTCCAGCCACACTCCCTGGCCACATGTCATAGTCATGGGGCACTGGGGTCATGGGTTGCATTAGCTGTTGGGAGGCGCTGGATGGGGTCATGGGTTGCATTAGCTGTTGGGAGGCGCTGGAATAGATGGGTGTGTTGAGCCACTTAGGTGTCTAATTTTGCTGAACTTAGAGGATTTTCTACATTGTCTGAATTGAAGGTGTGCCATCATTTGTGAGGAGGAGAAAGTATGTGGTTCCTACTGTGCCCCTGCTAATTTGATGACCTACTCCTTGCTTTAGTGCAGGAAGCTTCCCTAATTTCAGATGAACAGGCTTGTTCTGGAAGCCAACTGAGTGAACATCTTCACCCTCATTTGGTTGTGGTCATTACTTTGCAGCTTTCAGTCCTGTTCATAAATACAGTTTGGAAGAAATCAAAACAGAACAAAGAAGTAAAGGAAGATAGTGTTTCTGAGGGTATCACATGAAGACATTTTTCCTTTCTTCTCTCACCAGATATTGAAATTAAATTAGATAAAGAAGGATTTTTATTACCACTTACAGTTGATGAAGATGTACACAAAAGATAAAGAAACTGTTGTTGCTTTTATGTTACAAGTCCTGTTGAGGTGAAGATCTTTCATCTTAAAAGGATGAAAAAAATAGATGATTCTGGAAATTAAAACTACTTTCCAGGATATGTTTTGTGGAAATTCCTTGTAATATTTTATAAACAGCATCATCAATAAAGCCAAGTACTTTTTCAGTAGACTAAAGAATAACACATTTGTGATTGATGTGAAAGTATTGACCATTAGGAGTAGTTAAATCCTGAGTAAACTTTGGAAAAAAATAATATTTTGGATTGTTTAAAAAATAAATTTCTCTTTGATTTTTTTAGAGTAGCACTATGCATTAATGGCCCAAAAAGATTTTGTTTTAACAGCAAAAACTTACTAGGAAAAGAGGCTATTAAAGAATGGCACCTCCAATTACTTGGTTCAAGTTGTTCAGATATGGTTCCATTCCTCCCACCTCCAAAGTAATCCCTAATACAAACTTGCTTTCTCCATGATCCTAAATAGTCTGCTAGCTCAGTGGACTAAGAATCTTATATCTCTAATTTAAGTGCCCACTTTGTTAATTAGGCTTTTCAGGATACTTGATATTTTTATAAATCTTTGGCTTATGGTTTGAAACACAGAACTTTCAGACCTTCAGTTTTCCAAAAGCAGAGTGTACCTATATTCTTCATAAACTATGCTCAACTCTGCTTTTGGAGTTACTAAATTATTGTAACATTTGTTTTAATTTCCCCCTCATGTAAGGGTAAGAATGGACAAGATGAGTCACTAAAACCAGTATTTTCATCACCACCCAATGCCAAAGGCCTTATTGTTTCCTTTGTAAATTAGTTAATAAAGCATTACAATGAAGAGAGACTAGAGAATATAGATGAGTTTCCCCAGTTCTCTAAGGTAACAGTGCTAGTCTGCTCTCTGATTTCCTCTCTGGCTTATTCTTGTCCAGTTTGTCTTGCACACCCCCAGATTAATCTTCTGAAAACACTTATCATGTCAGCCGGTGATCAGAAACCTTGTGTGAGGGGTGGGTATGATTGGGGGGAAATCTTCTAAAATGTAAATCATGAGTGAATTGCATTGTATTTAGCAAAGTACAGATGCCTCACTCTCCCATTATGGTCAGGCTGAAGCTTGAGGGGAGAGCAAGGCAAAGCAGGCTGATGTGGAAAGGGCTGCAGAATTAGGAGACTGGGTTTCTACGACTGACTGGTTCCAAGGCCTTGGACAGGGAAAGGAGCTGCTGTTTACTTTTCACTGCCTCTGTTCTGAGCTCTGTGCTAAGCACTTGAGAACAAGGCTTGCATGATTCCCAGGGGCCTTGGACTTGGGCAGTGTTCCCTCTCTGAGTGGGAACCAGCTTAGAGATGGTCAATGCCTGACCTGTTTATCACCAGGAGTGAAGATGAGCCTTGGACTAGTTTGAGCAGCAATACATCAGAGGACTGGGAATCTGCATTCAGGAGTCAGGCGCCTGGGGTTGATGTCAATGTCTTGTGCAAATGACACTTGGGCCTTGTTTCCAAATGACTAATCATCAATAAAGACAAAATGAGTTAATACACATAAAAACACTTAGAAAAAAGCCCAGCACAAAGTAATCATAGGGCATATTAACTACTAATAATGTCTGCATTTTTACCAGTATTAGGGTTTTCTAAAGAAACAGCCAACAGGATAGGTATTCATATGTAAATAGGAAGGGATTTGTTAGTGGAATTAGCTCAGTGACCCTGGGGGTGGGCAAGTTCAGATTTTCTGGGGCAGGCCATGCATTTGAAACAGCAAAGGGGATAACTTCCTTGGGAGAGCATAGAGAAGTAGAGACAGGAGTTGTGACTGATGAGAGCCTTGGTTTTGCTTTAAGACCTTCAGCTGCTGGGATAATGGTGATTTGGGCTATGGGTGGGAGGCTGCTCATCTATTCATAAATAACCTAAACTGTATGTGTCCTGAGCTGTGTGTGGGGGACAGTGAGAAGCTGTAGCCCTGTGCTTGGTAACCATGGCAACAACTCCAGTCCCAGAAAATAATTTAGCAATTCAAACTATATATACATACCAGACAGTCCAGAAAGACTCTGACAATAGTGATGCCGAAGCTTAATAAACTTAAGCTTGGCCTCAAGGGGGGATATAATATAGCCTGTGCATGAATTCAAAATTATCTAATTCTGTATCCAAGTGTGCCTAGAAATCTAATTAAGTAATATAGACCTTTTAGACTATGAATTTTCAGAAAGGATGTCTAGTCAAGGTTTCATCCAGATGGAATGTGGGTGATACATTAATTCAAACTTACCTGGAATGTGGGGAATATGTTAATTCAAAACCTATCTGGTACTCAGAGAAACATTTAACTAACAAAGAAAGTCATTTTCTTTCATAAAAGCACCATTTAACTCCCCACCCTTAAATATTTTCTGTATAAAAGGGAACCCAAAACTCTATTTGGGACTTGGTTTTTATCAGGATGGGAGTCTGCTGAGTCTGGCTAGTCAAAATAAATTTTCTTCCTTCTCAGAATTCTCATGTCCTGGCCTTCAATACCATATGCACTCTACTTGTTACTACATATGGGGGCTCATCGAGGATATGCTGAGAAGGTCAGAGGCAGCAACGGTTGTTTGCCCCCTCCAGGATGTCTCTGAGAAGGTTGGGAGGGCCTGGGTCAAAACCAGCCCCTGGTGCCCCTGGACACCTCATTTGAGTCCAGAAAGAGGTTGTGGACTTTGCTGGAACCCTCCTGGATAAAACTGAGGTACTGGAGCGTTTGAGAAACACTGAGAAAGAAGCAAGGAGCTTTGCATGTTGGACAGGTAAGAAGACCCCTGGGGGCATAGCACAGGGAAAGCCTAATTCTAAAATTAGGAGGGAGCCTGATACACTCACTAAAGGAGGAGGCCCCAGTACTCCTGAGAATGCATGAAGAAGCCATCTCCTCCAGGTCGGGAAGGAAGAGAAAAAAGGAAAAAGCCTGGTGTTTGGGTTTGTCTAACTGCATGTTAGTATCTGGTTCTGGTGTTGTCTCCACTGAGGTAATGAAGGCTTGATTATAATAAAAAAGGATGTCTATAGGTTTGAGTCCTAATGTCCTGGAAATTGGTCTGGATTTTGAAAAACTTGGTTACAGGGAAATGAATTGGTTTTCTGGTGATGCTTGATCTGGGTGTAAAGTTAAACAGTAAAAAGGTCTAGCTGGAATCTTTTGTTATGGTGCTGAATTGCAAATGAATTCTCTTTGTAGGCAGCAAGCATAAGCAGGAGAGCCTGTTCAGATGTTAATTTTAAGTGTTCTCTCTCTCTAAAGTTTGTAATGCTGTGGGGGCAGCTATGCCAAAGAAAATATATGTAAAAATACTGAATCAGATAGATAAATTTTATGCTTCTGTTTGTCTGCTAAATGCTAGTGTTATAATTGTGTAATTATGTAAAGTGGTAAAATTTGATTAAGCTGGAAACTTCCCTTGCCATTGGCAAAGGAGTGAACTGATTGTAGTTTATAAAGCAAAACCGCACCATCTGAATGTGTGTGTAATGCTCTGCTGTCTTGACTCTCTGGGTCTGCCCATTTGCCAGAGCTCAGGGATTGTCTGTGTTGGTGTCTGTGCCATACACCCAAGTTTATTGGAGTTGGCCCAGTCAGGGTGGCTGATGGAGCTAGTAACTTGAATCATAACTCTGCCGAGGTGGGGGTCCCTGGGAAAGGTACTATTGAAAAGTTCTTTCAAGCCATTTTAGTAACCTGGAACTTGCTCCCATCATCTTATCTCCCCTCCTCCCTTTAGGAGGATGCATAACAAAAGTGGAGAGCTGGGAAGGAGGAGCAGCTTGTCCCTTTCCAGTGAATTCGCACCTTCTCTTCACAAGCCACACTCCTATCAAATCACTGTTCTACCTGGAAGGGGGGAAGTAAAGGAAATCTCTGTCTTTGTAAGTGTATGTAGAAATGCTTTAAAATGTTTAAAACTGTAACCTGGTAAAATACCTTGGTCTAAAGGAAAGAGGCTATTGCTTGAAAACAATAAACCTCTAACCACTTGATAGCCCCTTTAATAGTTTGGCTTGGAGCAGTCAGCAGTAAGGGTCATGAAATATTGCAGAAAAAAAAAAACAGGAAAACTATGCAGGGTTATTATTAATAAGGTTCTTGTAATTTAGTTAATAAAGGTGTCCAATTTATCTTAAGGTAAAAACCTACTAAGAACTGCAGCTAATAATTAGAATCATTTTATAAATACTCATATATATATATACATAAAAGTTGGTAGCTGGGGTTATTACAATGGAACAAATGTAGGCTGGATTTCAACTATTGTAATAGTAATTGTAGACTGCATTTATTTTCAATTCCTACAAATCTGGCCCACCCCTTACAATTCAACTTAATAATTAAACTGTAGAAACTTATAATTAAATTAGAATAAAGGGGGTTTATGCATTCCCTTTTGTGCCATTCTAATTATTTTTTGGTCTTCTCATTTCCTCTTTACCCTTTTAAAGGAAAAACTGTCTTTTTACTTAACTTTTAAAATAATATAAATTAATTCTAATTAATTATCTCCACCAAAAATAAAAAATAACTTACAAAATTTTCCAAAATAAGCAATATTTTTCCTAGGGTACCAGGCCTCACTGAACAAACCCCCATCTCAAAGAAAAAGAAATAAGTAAAACTACCTGGTTTCTTTCCAGTCTAAACAGAAGCCCAAATGCTTACCAGGTTCCCTCCAAACAGTGATTTTATCAGGCATTGCCACCACCTCCACCCCACTCCCAACCCCATTGCTGGCACTAGTACCTGGTACATAATAAGCACTCAGTAAATAAATTAATGTGCTTAAAACCTCAAGGGAAAATTACTATAAAGCATTTCCTCTAATTGTTGTCTTAACACATTCATATGTATGTGTGTATATGTATATCATCTATATTAATGCAATGTTACCTGTCACATTAGAGGGTTTATGGCTGTGTGCACCAGTGTTCAAACTGCAAATATAAAAATGTTATAGCACTTGATCATATATATATATATATTATTCCATGTTTGTAACTCTTTAATTATAAACAAAGGTAGAAAGGGAGGTTTTAAATAACAAATTGTGGGAAGCAGACTTGGCCCAGTGGTTAGGGCATCCATCTACCACATGGGAGGTCTGTGGTTGAAACCTCAGGCCTCCTTGACCCTTGTGGAGCTGGCTCATGTGCAGTGCTGATGCACACAAGGAGTGCCATGCCACGCAGGGGTGTCTCCCGTATAGGGGAGCCCCACACACAAGGAGTGCACCCTGTAAGGAGAGCTGCCCAGTGTGAAAGAAAGTGCAGCCTGCCTAAGAATGGCACTGCCCACACAGAGAGCTGACACAACAAGATGATGCAACAAAAGAGACACAGATTCCCGTGCTCCTGACAACAACAGAAGTGACAAAGAAGAAGCAGCAAATAGACATAGAACAGAAACTGGGATGGGGGGAAGGGGAGAGAAATAAAAATAAATCTTTAAAAACATAACAAATTGTTGTTTCTGTATCAAACTATTTATGTCTGCCTATTTGCTCAATTTATTAAAATTAAAGATGCACTTATATAAGTAATATATATATATTTCTAAAACCCAAATTAAACTAACAATACAAAAAGCTATGTAAAATCTAAATATACAAAACTATTAAAAGGCTATAAAATCCTCATTAAATTATAATTAAAACAGGTTAAATAATTGCTTTATATTCCAAAGCCTAAAAGTTAGTATGCTTTTAAAATTATTCAGTTTTAAAATTATCAAAAATAAGAGGTTTTACACCCCTGTAAAAAGAAAAACAACATTCTGTATTTAATCAGTAACAATTTCAACTTGTTTGGCTTAAGTATTATCTTTTAGGTTTATAGAACACCAGATTAATAGTTAACATTGTATGTGTTAAATATTTAAAATAATGGAAACTGTAAACCCATGTTTCATAAAATTAAATTAAGTGTAAAACTTCTCCCTCTCTCTCTTAGATGCGTGGAGTAAATTCCATTGGTTGCTAATTGTAATCTGGAGTAAATTTGCCAGTGTATAATTGTGGTCAGTTGTAAAAAGTTTGTAAAAACATCTTCCAAACTGAAACATTTAAATTGCTCTAGTTTTAAAAGCCATTGTTAACTAAAACCTGATTTTCTATTAATGGCAAAAAGTAAAATCATAGTAATAAAGCTTGTCTAAAAGTCACTGCAAGGTGCATATTTAAGCAAATGGTAATGAAAAGCTACCTTGATTCCATTAGGAATCTTCCATTTTCATTTTAACAATGAAAAACAGTTCTTTCCTCTGTTACTAAAGTAAAATACCTCCTAATGTCTTCATGGTACAATTGTAAAAGTAAGCAGTCATTTAATATGTAACATATTGCATTAAAAATATTTAAAAGTATAGGCGGCAGACTTGGCCTAGTGGTTAGGGCATCTGTCTACCACATGGGAGGTCTGCGGTTCAAAACCTGGGCCTCCTTGACCTGTGTGGAGCTGGCCCATGCACAGTACTGATGCATGCAAGGAGTGCCATGCCATGCAGGGGTGTCCCCATGTAGGGGAGCCCCACGTGGAAGGAGTGCACCCCATAAGGAGAGCCACCCAGCATGAAAGAAAGTGCAGCCTGCCCAGGAATGGTGCTGCACACATGGAGAACTGACACAAGATGATGCAACAAAAAAGAAACACAGATTCCCATGCCACTGACAACAACAGAAGCAGACAAAGAAGATGCAGCAAATGGACACAGAGAACAGACAACCGGGGTTGGGGGGTGGGGAAGGGAAGAGGAATAAATAAATAAGTCTTTTTAAAAATGTTTAAAAGTATAAAGATCAAAAAATAAACATCAACATTGTCAAAATCTCTTGCATTCAAACCAGGCCTTGAATACATTACAAATTGCCTCTCCATAAAAGTTATTGGCTAAGATGGTCACTAACTCACCAAATAATAAAAACATTTACTACATTAGACCCCTGGTTGTGTCCCTGAAGTCAATAGAAACTATGTTGCACTTTCAAACTCCTGCAGCAGCCAATGATGCCTCGGTATAATGGATATTGCCTCCAGACTGGCACTGTTCCAGAGAGCACTGTACACCAGGCCAGTAAAATACTGAAAATGCTCTCTAGAATCAGCAATGCTGCGACTTGCTCACTTTGTGAAGAACATGCTAAGTGGAGCCATAATTACCAGATTACTCTAAGTAAAAATTTAAACACAATTGGCTTTATGGCCTGCTCCCATGAAGAGATAACATGTAAAGTATTATAAACCTGAAACTTAAACTACTAATTGCAGCTCAGAATCCTTATGCATTAAGTAATACATTAATTAATATTAAGTGCTGTACTTTTATCCTGTTCTAAATATAAGACTAATAATTATAATACTATCTTTTCCATTCTGTACAAAAGTACATTAAACATGTTAAATTCCTGGTAACTTCATTTTCTAAATAGTTAATAAACATGTCTATAAAATAAGCTGGTGATCTTAGCTGAAAATGGGGCCTCCAGTGCCTTGTAGGTAGCCAGTTAATTGGTGCCAGGCTCAGCCATTCCACTACTCTACTGTACTCTACTATGTAGCAAAACCAGGCTTGCTTGCTAGTGATAAGTCACCTATTGAACAGACTTACCAAAAAAGTACAATTAAAACCAAAATGTAAAAAACTTTATTCTGTAGCTCTGATCACTTCCACAGCTAACAACTAAGAGAATTTCCAAGTTGGTGCACTAATCCTACATGGAACCAAGTGCCCAAAATGTGCCAATTCATCAAAAACACCTGCCAAAGCATGAGTGCCAATCATTTAATAACCTGAAGTGCATCTTCAAAACAAAGCTAAGTAACAAATATGGTTATCTATTACAATTTCTCCCTGAAAATAAATAACTTAAAATATATGTGTGTGTATGTATATATATGTGTGTGTGTGTGTTTGTATACTGTTTCCCATCAACTTTCAAAAGGGGTGCCATTTTTCTGGGCACCTAACCTTGTCTACATCTGTAATCCAATGTCCTCTTTTAAAAACAGGTATTCCAAAACTCTAATTGAATTTGTTTCTTTCACATCTTATTAACCAGATAAAAACTTCATACATCTTCAAAGAGAATGCCAGATCTGTCTTCCTCAAGTCAAAATAAACTAACAAATTTTTATACTTTGTTAGGTAAGGACTACAACCCATAGCCAGGAGAAAGTAGTTACAAAAAAACAATCATCTCCCTTCAGCACCCCTTAAGATTAAAGGTGTAAACTCACTAAGGGTAAAATAAAATTAATAGATGGATCTGGAGCCTGGCAAGAAATCCATGTAAACACAAATAACCCCCAGAATGACTGCTAGGGGAACCCATCCTCAGGACTCTACTGTTCAGAACAAAAACTTCTTCTAAAAACAGGATCAACACTGAATGCTACCCAGGAAATTTGTCTTTATGTTCTCATTGAAAAATTAATAAAATAATCAAAACAACAAAGAGCCATCCACCTCATAACTCCAACAATAATTATGCCAAAGCCAAGCAAATTACGCTTCAGCATAAGGGGGGAAAATGATGTGGGCTATGGGTGGGAGGCTGTTCATCTCTCATAAATAACCTAAGCAGTATGTGTCCTGAGCTGTGTGTGGGGGACAGTGAGAAGCTGCAGCCCTGCTTTTGGCAATCATGGCAACAACTCCAGTCCCAGAAAGCAATTTAGCAATGCCAACTCTATATACGTGCCAGTCAGTCCAGACAGACTGACAATAGTGATGCAAACACCTAATGGTCTAAAGTCATCTAAAGAATGCCCTGACAATGGCCAGCCAGGGCTCACATCATCAATTGGGCAACAACTGGACGGTGATGAACATCACACAACCCCATCATGCTGCAACTTTTTAGAACTCTTTATCTTTACTTTTTAGGTGTTTTTATCTTTAGCATAAAAGATATTGAAACTTTATGAGTTCTAGAGCTCTAATGGAAAGAGACAAATAGAAACAAATAAAAGATTGACCAGGAGAGAGCTGCAATTGATTCAGATGTGTTCATATATCCAGGAGAATAGCTGCTCACTTGGGGGCCAGACTAAAAGGATTCTCATATCCCTTGGAAACCTGTGAAGTAATATGACTTACGGTCCTTATAGCAGTGCACGACTTTGGGCCTGAGCCCCATTTTGGATCATGCTATGCCTCAGAAACACTTCAACAGTCTCTCCTTGCTGCAGAAACCAAGCCTAGCATCACTTCTGCCTTCTCTGAAGTCTCATGCCCCACCTTGCTGCCCTCTCCCAAACCATCCACACCTCTAGTCTATCTTCATTGTTTCTCAGCTCATCCTTGGTATGAAAGTAAACCCTGAGTTTACAGTTTAAAGAGGGGAGACTTGCCTACATTGCCACACACATCAGTAATGTGGTTGTGAATACTGTGAAGAAAACATGCAGCCTAGAACATTCCTCCACCCTCTCCGCTCATGTCCTCATCTGTCATAGCCTTTCCTGTGTTGCCCTTTTAGTTCACTCCTCCATGGAGCCCTTGCCTCATCTGGATTTTCCCTGTGCACTTCATGCATCCATCAAATAAGGGATTCCCTCTTGGAGGTATTGTGCGAAGTGCTCCTGGGTAAAGGAGAAAAGAGCCCCTGTGCTTGCCTTAACAGTTGTGTGGGACAAATCGATAAGTGAGCTGACATTCCAGTGAGATGCATTTGGCATTCTGGAAGCTTGTGCAAACCTCCACGGTTGTTCAGGAGACTCCAGGCCTGCCTGGGGAGTGAGGGGGAGGCCCTTGGGTGGGTTCCTGAGCTGCAGGCTTCTGTGGATGGGAGCATCTGAGGCATGGTGCTGGCTGCAGCACACTGTGCAAAGCATGGAGTGAAATTTGGCCTGACAAAGCAGGTGATGAGGCTGGTGCTCATTCTGCAACTACTAAAAACTTTTCATCCTGTAAGCATGCATGTGCATATTATGAAAAAAATTAAACTACTCAGTATATGACTGCTGCTTTCACTGACCATCCCACTACAGGAGGATGAATTTGATAAGTTATGTTACATTCCAAAGTCCAATCCTTATGACCTGAATCCTCATTAACTATTTCTAATATTTCTATGGACACAAGCCAAATTGATGATAATGCTGGGGTCATCTGACTTTCCTCATATAGTATGCCCACCAAGTCTGTAGTGGTGTTAGACAAAGCAGGTGGGATAGGTGTCTGTGGGCCTATGAGGTCCTCAGACACAAGGGTGCTGCCTATAAGCCGTAGTACACTGGTGGGTAAGGGAACTTGGGGAATGCTTGTTAGATGGAAGAAAGACTATGGAGGAGATGAAATCAGCATAGCTGTGAGAGTCCTGGGGAAAAAGAGCATTCAGTTCTCTCCAAAAATGCTACGCCACCACAAGTCCTCAGGTTGCAAATCCAGAGGGGATTTTGTCCAGAGGGGATTTTGGCTCATTGGTGAACTGAGCATCTCTGGAGACTGAGATATCCCCAAATTGCAAATAAGTGTAGTCTAGGTAGGGTAGGATAGTAAATGAAACACACCATGCAAATTGCTTAGTGTACTTAGTGCAGCAATTAGTGAAGGGGAATTCTCAGTCAATGGAGGTTCTATCATCACTGCTCATAGAGGTGCTAGGGTGCTTTCTTTTCCAGTGAAACTTTATTGACACAGGTTTGGTGAAGGTCCATGTAAGGAGCTATAGGCAGAGCACAGACTGGCTTGCTGGGTCATACTTCTAGGGATGCCATAATTCTAAAGTTCTCTACTGCTAGGGGTGCTGTACTTCTAGGGGTGCTGTACTTCTAGGGGTGCCGCTGTGAATGTATGGTTACTGCTTCTGTTAATTAGCATCAAGGACATGGTACTGAAAAATCTCTAAAATCACTGGCATTTGAAACTTTGCTGTCTTAACTCTTATCCATTGCCTACAAGATGAGCCACAAAGGTCATTCTGACTCCAAGAAGAAGACTGACTTCCAGCCACAATGCAGAGCTTAAGATAAGGGTGTCGGGGATGAGCCTCCCTGGCAACGAGGGACCACTATCAAATACCAACTGATGATGCAACTGGAAAAGGACCTTATACGGAAGGTTCAATGCGGATCAGCAGAATATCCATGTCTACATAAAATACCATGACTTTAAAATGCTGTTTGACCTAAAGTAAGGGGGAAATGGAAAGGAGAAATGAGTTTATATGGCTACGAGTTTCTAAAAAAGAGTCTGGAGGCTGGCAGAAGGATTGCCCTCATGCACAACTGAGCAGAGTCAGAGAGACAGATAAAGCAGATACAACCCCCAGGTATTGGTTCCTTTGAGGGCTAAAGAGACCCATGGGAGTTATGGTCATGGCCGATGGGGTTAACTACCAGGGCAGATGGCCCCTCTTTGGAAATGGTGTTTATGTGTGATGAATCTGGACTCAGATGGGATCTCCCTTCATAAGACTTTCATGCTAATGTGCTGGAGGTGCAGTTAACGTTGGGGTTTAAGATATATTTAGGGGATTTGAATCTCTGGACTGACAATGTGATAGCCAGGTCCTGAGCCTCAACGGACTCCAGCACCTACAATCTGATTTATTGGACTTACCACACTCAGCTAAGATGGAGTTGAAGAAGGACAATCACCACACCATGGAGCCTAGAGTGATTACAACTGAAAATGGGAGGATTGCATCCAGCATCCATGTGGAATCTGAGCCTCCTCTTGACATAGAGGTGCAATGGACATAACCAATCCAATGTCCACATAGAAGAGGTGGCATTGGATTGGGAAAAGTGGACATGGTGGTCGATGGGTATGGGGAAGGGCAGGAAGAGATGAGAGGTGGAGGCGTCTTTGGGACATGGAGCTGCCCTGGATGGTGCCTCAGAGGTAATCACTGGACATTGTAAATCCTCACAGGGCCCACTGGATGGAATGGAGGAGAGTATGGGCCATGATGTGGACCATTGTCTATGAGGTGCAGAGGTGCCCAAAGATGTACTTACCAAATCCAGTGGATGTGTCATGATGATGGGAACGAGTGTTGTTGGGGGAGGAGAGGGGGGGTGGGGGGGTGGGGTTGAATGGGACCTCACATATATATTTTTAATGTAATATTATTACAAAGTCAATAAAAAAAAAAAGATAAGGGTGTGCTGGATGCAGCATTCCATGTTTATCTTACCTTTGTAGTTTCTGAGTCCTTCTCAGGCCAGGCCTAATAAGAACCCTATGACACACAGCTGTGATTTGCTTTGAGTCTATGCCATCCAGCTTCATTAAATTTTACCTAGACCTTCCTGTGTCAGTTTGAATTCAGTGAAGCCCAAAAAGAGATTATATTTTTGAACTAATCCATTGCTATGGGTGTGAGAGCCTTTGATTGCATTGGATTGTTAATGGTCCTTGACTGGATTACTTCATTAGATGGCTTTGGTTAGACTACATCAGTGAGGCATGACTCAGGTTGGGTCACCACCCTCTTGCTGGGCCTTATATATGTGCAGACACAGAGGAAGAGACACACAGAGAAAGGAAGCCACCATCTTGATCCATCTCGATCCTGCCACATGAGAGAGAAGACTGCAGGGAAACAGAGAAGCCCCTAGAGGCTGAGAGGGGTCCTGGAGTCTGGACTCTGCAGAACACAGAGGCACGGAAAGAGGCCCCCAAGAGGCTGGGCCCACTTAGAAGTTCAAAGCTAAGGAGATGAGCCTGCCATGTGCCTGACTGTCCACAGCTGAGCCCCAGAAGAAGGTGAGATTTGTGGAGAAGGCAGGGACCTTGGCATAGGTTACCTACCATCTTGCTTCACTACATGGCAGGCCACCAAGATCTCCAGCAGCTAATTTTGGTGAGAAAGCATCTCTGATGGTGTCTTTACTTGGACACTTTTTCAGGCTTGGAACTGTAAGTTTTACTCTGATAAACTCCCCATTATAAAAGCCAATACATTTCTGGTACTTTGCATCAGCAGCCCTGTGGTAAAGTAAGACCTGCCTGTCTCCCAAACCTGACAGTAACTCTGTCTACTCCTCCATTTGGATGCCTCTTCATGCCTGTGGTGTGTTGTGCAGTCTCCTTGGCTGCACCTGTAAAGAAGCCTAACATTCTGGACTGCAGATTCATTCCTAACATTCTAGGTCATTGGACTTTAGCTATGAAATTTGCCTTAATATAATCCTATCTCTCAGGAAAAAAAAGCATCTCTCCAGGACCTCCCACAGACCCTGGCATTTAGTGTGCACTATTTGTGGGTTGAACTGATGATATTTGGAGTTCTGGTGTTTGCAGAAAACACTATCTCTTACCAACTCTACTCTTCCTATCTTTTATTACAGAAAATTGTGAACATGTCCAGCAATAGAAAGGATAACACAATGGATCCCATGTGTCCTTTCATTCTGCATGAACAATTACCCAAATTTCCCAATGCTTCATCGACTCTGTTTTTCTTTTCTTTTTTTGTTACTGGACTATTTCTTGAGAAATCCAACCCATCATTTTATCCTAAACACTTTAGTATGTATCCATAAACAATAACTTTTTCTTCTTTTTTATCTAACCATTGTGCCATTATAACTAATAAAATTAATAATTATTTCTTATATTCAACTAATACCTAGCCCATAGTCTAAATTTCCTATGCTGCCTCAAAAAACATATATTTTTTATGTGTTGATTTGTTTGGGTCAGGATCCAAAGTTCACACATTACTTTATTTTTATTTATTTATTTATTTATTTATTTATTTAATTTATTTATTTTTTATTGATTTTGTAATAATATTACATTAAAAAAATATATATATATATATGAGGTCCCATTCAACCCCACCACCCCCACCCCACCTCTCCCTCCCCCCCAGCAACACTCATTCCCATCATAATGACACATCCATTGCATTTGGTAAGTACATCTTAGGGCACCTCTGCACTTCATGGTCAATGGTCCACATCATGGCCCATACTCTCTCCCATTCCATCCAGTGGGCCCTGTGAGGATTTACAATGTCTGGTGACTGCCCCTGAAGCACCATCCAGGGCAGCTCCATGTCCCAAAGACGCCTCCACCTCTCATCTCTTCCTGCCTTTCCCCATACACATCAGCCACCATGTCCACTTTTCCCAATCCAATGCCACCTTTTCTATGTGGACATTGGATTGGTTGTGTCCATTGCACCTCTATGTCAAGAGGATGCTCAGATTCCACATGGATGCTGGATGCAATCCTCCCACTTTCAGTTGTAATCACTCTAGGCTCCATGGTGTGGTGGCTGTCCTTCAACTCCATCTTACCTGAGTGTGGTGAGTCCAATGAATCAGATTGTAGGTGTTGGAGTCTGTTGAGGCTCAGGACCTGGCTATCACATTGTCAGTTAAGAGATTAAAATCCCCTAAATATATCTTAAACCCCAACACTAACTGCACCTCCAGCACATTAGCATGAAAGTCTTATGAAGGGAGATCCCATCTGAGTCCAGATTCATCACACATAAACACCATTTCCAAAGAGGGGCCATCTGCCCTGGTAGTTAACCCCATCGGCCATGACCATAACTCCCATGGGTCTCTTTAGCCCTCAAAGGAACCAATACCTGGGGGTTGTATCTGCTTTATCTGTCTCTCAGACTCTGCTCAGTTGTGCATAAGGGCAATCCTTCTGCCAGCCTCCAGACTCTTTTTTAGAGACTCGTAGCCATATAAACTCATTTCTCCTTTCCATTTCCCCCTTACATTAGGTCAAACAGCATTTTAAAGTCATGTTATTTTATGTAGATAGGGATATTCTGCTGATCCGCATTGAACCTTCTGTATAAGGTCATTTTCCAGTTGCATCATCAGTTGGTAGTTGAGAGTGGTCCCTCGGTGCCAGGGAGGCTCATCCCCAGGTGTCATGTCCCACGCTGGGGGGAAGGCATTGCATTTACATGCTGAGTTTGGCTTCGAGACTGGCCACATTTGAGTAACATGAAGGCTGACAAGAGGAAATTCCCAGGCACAATGCTTCTCTAGGCCTTGTTCTTATTTTAGACTTATCAGCTCACAAGCATAGTCATTAGTGTCAGGGGCTCACTGTTGAACCCTCACTCCTTCCCAGTCCCCGCCGCTGCACCTGGGAGACTGTCATTACTTTTAAGTGCTATGTTTAGATGTTTAGTTTCTTATTCTGTAACTGTACACCCTCCCTCATCTAGTTTTTATATCATCAGTTTCTTGGAGAAATTGAATCAGTAGTTCTCCAGAGTGCCCCATATTTTTTAAAATTTGCTGTTATTTCATTTTCTTCTTTATTTCTCTCTTTCCTATCAAACTGAAAATTAGATCCAGAGACTTGCATAGATTTGCGTTGAATTTTTCAGTCAAGGATACTTCACAGGTGGTGCTATTTCCTTTGTTTCATACCATAAAATCTAGTTGTCCCCTTTTACTGATAATGATTAAAGGTTGTTCAGTGGGCTCCTTTATTATCAGCCTTATTCCTTCATTATACAGATCCCCACTGTATCAATCCGCAATCTCCAGAGAACTACTACTGACAACATGTCTTATTTATGTTATTATATTTATATTTATTTATATTTTAAATACAATATCTTTATATGCTATATGCTTATATATTATTTATATTATTTATATATTATTTATATATCAATGTAATATCAGAATTGGCTTATGTAATCACGAGGCTAGGAACTTCAAATTCTGAATGGCAGTCTGAAAGCTGAAAACTCTGATGAAGGTGATTGTGAAGTCTGGTAATTCCATATTCCCTGGGGGAAGCCAATGGATGTAGGGGCAGAAATTCTTTCTGGTTTATGAAATTCTTTTTTGTTTTTTTTTTGTATTTTAAGACCTCTAGCTGATTGCATGAGAATTTCCACTTTGCTGAAAGCAATCACCTTTGTTGGTTGTAGATGCAATTGACTGCTGATATAATCAACTGGCTGTAGCTGCAAACTCAACTACAAAATACCCTCATGCTAATAACCAGGCCAGTTATTGCTTGACCACACAACTGGACACCATAACCTAAACAAGTTAACACAATAACTTGACCATCACACCTATTAAAGTCTCACTTAATTTTAGTATCTGTTCTAATGTTGTGATTGTTGTGTAGATCTATTTTTTGTTAGGAGTTGAAAATAAAAAATCCTAGTGTTATCATTCCTTCTATATTAACTCATATTTTTATATAAAGAAGAAATTTCTCCCATATTAGCTGTTTGTTTACTCAGAAATAAAATTTATACAGAAAAAGCAAAATAAATGCTTCTCTTTTCAAAGAGTTGGTGGACCAGGCAGTTGGTTTAGTTTGAGAATGTTTATGAATCATACATTTTTTTATATTTGATGTGTGCCAATCTATTCCAGTCCTAATAAGCACTGCATTTTCAAGAGAAGGCATTTTTTAGATGTGTGTTATTTTAATGTATTCACAGGATATTTTCCCCCTTCTCTCCACTTCAGTGAAAAAAGGTTTCCAAGGTGGAGTGAAGAAGAAAGTGTGGATATTGCTCTGTTTCTCAGCCGCTGGGGATCAAAGGCTAACATGTTGTACAGTCAATGCCCTGTCTCAGTGAGTGAATGGCCCAAGAGTCCCAAGAAAAAAGCTCTTTCAGTGATATTGGGCCCTGTGTTGGTTTGAGTCTTTTGTGGACCATGAGAAAATAAGAACCATTTGGTTAGATTGCCCCAGTAGAGCATAGCCCAGGGTCAGTCTTAATCCTCTTAGTGGAGCCCTTTATAAACAGAGGAATCCCCAGACACATAAAAGAGCTGCAGTGACAGAGAGCAGCCTCCAGAAGTTGAAGTTAATGAACCCATGTGAGAGAAAAGACACATACAGAGCAGCCCAAAGCAGAACTGGCAAGGAGTCCCAGAGGAGAGGGGAGAGACAGCCAATGCCACTACTATGCCCTGCCATGTGCCTGATCATCCACAGTTCAGCTTGGGGAGAAAGTGAGACTGCAGGAGAAAGCAGAGTCTGGAAGGCTGCTATTCCATGTGGCAGGAGTCCAGGATCACCAGGAGCTGATCTTTGGGGAGGAAGCTTCACCTGATGTCTAGATTTGGACATTTTTCCCAGCCTTGCAACTTCAAGTTTCAAACCTAATAAATCCCATTGTAAAGCCACCCCATTTCTGGTATATTGCATTCAGCAGCAGCATCTGGCCATGGTACCCGAACCAAGTCACTTACCTTACTATTTCTCAGCTTTATAATAAACTAGGTAGTTGGAACCTAAAGGAAGCCCATGAGTTTATGAGAACGCATGATAAACATTTCTAGTGTGACATCAAGATGAGCTGAAGCCACAGCTAAGGTGACATAAAGACTATCTTGTTCAATTTCTCCTTCCATTCTCAAAAAAACAAGTAATTTCCATGAGTCCTTCCAAGCTTATATTCTGCCCAGGTGTCAGGAGTCAATGCACTGGATTCCATCTGCAATGTGGATATGGACCTCTTAAGATCCTGTGGAGCATCCCAAGTTCCTTCAGCTGGTAGCCACCCTTCCAAGGCATTTGTTTTCCTCTAAGCCATCTGCATAGGGTTGCCACATTTGAGTCTGGCCTGTGCCAGAGCAGTGCCCAGTGAGACCCTGAGTGGAGCTCTAAGCACTAACATGATGCTGTTCCCATGATGCTGGATGGGACTGGAAGGTGCACATCTCATACCACTGATGTAATTTGATAAAGAGACTGACTTGCTACACACTTAAGCCATGCTCAGTTTGCACTCTTGTACTATTAATTTCTCTTGTTCGAGAGTTGGATTTTTCTTTCTTTTTATCTTTCTCTTCCCCCACCATAGACATTGCAGATCTGGGAAATGTAATCAGATTAGGTTCATTAACCTCACGTTCCATTCATGTACATGGAATGTTGATAGGATCATGTGGGAAAAGAGTTTGAAAAAGAGAGAAACTAAAACCTCTTCCTAATTGATGCTAGTAAAGTTTGCCCTATCTGTTGCTTCTCTCTTGATGCCCTGCCTGCATTCTCTAAGTCTCCCATGGGATTCAGCCCCTGCTTGGGGCTCTTGAAAATAGCCTCTTGTGAGTAGATGCTCATATGTCTTTCATTCTCTTTCCCAGGACTTCTTTGATGCCCAAGGGGATGTTTGAGGGGAGCCTGCACAGCACTCAGCAGGAGTGTGCATGAACCACACAAGGACAAACCTCAGCCAAGGAGGAATGGGAGTGGGAGCTAAATGCTCCTCCAAGTTAATCCTCTAGTGGAAAATGCTGAGAGCCATTATCTTTACTTCTCAGAAAGCTCTGATCAATGTCGAGCTCCAGTGCCCCCACAGGCCCTCACTCCTGCTCCCTGGACTTACTTTCTGTAGCAGTTTGATATGGTTATGAATTCCAAAAATAGATACTGGATTATGTTTGAAATCTGATCTGTACTAGGGCATGGTTAACTTATGATAGGGCTTTGATTAGGGCATGTCATTAGGGCATTGAGTTCCCACCCACCAAGGGGTAGGGACTCACAGATACAAGGCATGGCAAAGGACAGAATTGAGTGTTTTTGATGTTAGAGTTTTTGTGTTGGAGTTTGATGACGAAGCCTTAAGCTGGAGCCCCGGGAAGTAAGCATAAGGAGAAAAGAGAATCCAGCCCCAGAGAGAAGCAAGCCCTGGGAATAAATGAACCTTGAATCCAGAGAGAAGCAAGACCTTGGAAGGGAGGAGCCCAGGAAGCCTGAACCCTCACAGCCATCAGCAGCCATCTTGCTCCAATACATAAAAATTGACTTTGGTGAAGGAAGTAACTTATGCTTATGGCCATGGTATCTTTAAGCTCCTACCCTAAATAAATACCCTTCATAAAAACTAACCAATTTCTGGTATTTTGAATCAGCATCCTTTTGCCTGATTAATACACCTTCCAAGGGAATTTCATGAACCCCACCCTCATCTCAGTCACAGCTTTCAGCAGGAGCCCCAGACATCACAGTGGTATTTGTACTTAGCATCTATTAGCCAAGTACCCACTGTATGCCAGATATGAGCCATCAGTATTGTCAGAAATATACTCTGCTCCCCAGAGCTGCCAACCTAGTGCAGAACAAAATGCCCCCTTCTGAAATTGAAGCTACAGTGTCACATCAAGATAGCACATTATATTTTTTACAATGAAATGATTTAAGTCTGAAGTTCCAGCTGAATTCAGCACACAATTGGTGCCATTTACTTCCAGATTCCCATATATGATACCAGATCATCTATGCAAGTCAATCTGTAATACTTAGTGACACCTCTCTCCTGTCTATATGATAGTTTGCAGAGGTAGCTGGAAATTATAAGAGCATTTTTTCCCTAGAGATAACAGAATATTTGCTGATGCTTTCATGAGGGCCTCTGCCCATGGGGGAAGGATGAGAGACTCTTCTTTATCTCAAGCATAGGAGAGGTGAAACTATGTCTCTAAGCTTCAGGAACAACATCTCCAAGTGGTCCCTGAGGTTGATGAGTCCCTGGGAGCATGGGAACATGGAAGGCTGGTACCTCGCTCTGGCCAACTCAGGCTGGACGTCTGCTTTGGCAGTGGAGCAGAAAGATGGGTGAGGAGTGCAAACAAAGCACACACGGATCTCCAGGAAATCATGTGGCTGTGTGCAAGACACATGGTACTGCACAGCAGTGTCTGAAATCCTGCCCACAGGACCTCTGGACCCCCAAGTCTACCTTAGCAGAGAGCTAAGGACTGAGGGGGCAAGCTATGGCACAAGCCTGCATCAAGGACCTGAAGGCAAGAAGCCCCCAAGACGGGTCCTCATTGATCTGGGCCTGAGAACACCCCCTCCCCTGCCTGTCCACCTGTACTCCCTACTGCCTTCCCCTTCTGGAAGCTGCACCTCCTTGTCCTCCCTTTCTGCCACCAACACATGGATGGGCTCAGCCTCAGATGCCTTTCCCTCTGCCTGGCATGACTGTTCCCCAGATTTCAAAAGTCCAGTTCCTCATTATCATTTGTTTCAGGTAAGCCTTCCTAGAGCTGCCCTAGTTAAAGTATTCCTAAGCCCTGTTTTGTTCCCCTTTTCCTTTTTATTGATAAACACACACATCCGAGGCTTTAGAGTTGAGTGAATTTTCAACAAAAGGAACGTACGTCTTGAACCAGCATTTGGCTCAAGAAACAGCAGAGCGCTCAGGAACAGCTCAGTTTTGCCAGATTTCACGTGGCTGGATTCGCTTCATGCCGCTGCACACTCACCGGCCAGTACCTTGAGCGCTGGCCCCTCGTGGTGACTGAGGCCCTGAAATATGGCTCCTTGAAATGAGTTTATATGGCTATGAGTCTCTAAAAAAAAAAGAGTCTGGAGGCTGTCAGAAGGATTGCCCTTATGCACAACTGAGCAGAGTCTAAGAGACAGATAAAGTAGATACATCCCCAGGTTCCTTTGAGGGCTAAAGGGACCCACGGGTTCTATGGTCATGGCAGATAGGGTTCACTGCCATGTCAGATGGCCCTTCTCTGGAGGTGGTGTTTCTGCGTGATGAAACTGGACCCAGAGGGGATCTCTTTTCATAAGACTATCATGCTACTTTTCTGGAATTGTAGTTGGTATTGGGGTTTCAGATATATTTAGGGGATTGAATCTTTTTACTGACAATATGATAACCAGGCCCTGAGCCTCAACAGACTCCAGCTCCTACAATCTGATTTATTGGACTCACCTCACTCAGCTAAGATGGAGTTGAAGAAGGACAACCACCACACCATGGAGCCTAGAGTGCCTACAACTGAAAGCAGGAGGATTGCATCCAGTAAGCATGTGGAATCTGAGCCTCCTCTTGACATAGAGGTGCAACGGACACAACCAATCCAAGGACCTCAGAGAAAAGGTGGCATTGGAGTGGGAAAAGTGGACATGGTGGCTGATGGGTATGGGGAATGGCAGGAAGAGATGAGATGTGGAGGCGCCTTTGGGACTTGGAGTTGCCCTGGATGGTGCTTCAGGGGCAATCACCGGACATTGTTAATCCTCCCAGGGCCCACTGCATGGAATGGGGGAGAGTGTGGGCCATGATGTGGACCAATGACCATGAGGTGCAGAGATACCCAGAGATGTACTTACCAAATGCAATGGATGTGTCATGATGATGGGAGTGAGTGTTGCTGGGGGGTAGGGGTGCGGTGGGGTGGTGGGGTCGAATGGGACCTCATATTTTTTTAATGTAATATTTTTACAAAATCAATAAAAAAATAAAAAATAAAAAATAAAAAAAGAAATACGGCTCCTTGCACGTTGACGCGACGCTGCTACGGACACACTGCGTTAATACAGGATGGCAATGATTTCCACCTTCAGCTTCCACTTCTGTTCCGCAGCTCATGGAGGGTTTCAGAAGCCGCGTGCGGGGGCGCCTGCACTTCCCTGGGACAGCCCACTTGGGACCGTCCACAAGCGCAAGGGCAAGAGCAAGCAGTCCGGGCTGAGCCCAGGGGGCGGCCACCCGCCCAACAGACGGGGCTGCTCGTGTCCCAAGTGGCCGCTCCAGGGACTCGCTGGGAGACTCGCTGGGAGACATCCCCAGTCCGGCTGGGCCCTCCATCCTGAGCCCCTGGCCCTGCGCCCCTGGCTCTGCTTCCTCCGCCTTGCGCCCTGCCCGCCCCCGCCCAGCTTTGTGACACAAGGCTGCGGTTTCCCGGCAACTGCCGAACGTGGGCGCGGGGCACCCCGCAAGCGGACTCGGTCGGTATCCCTGGCCGGGCGGGACGGACATGGTCTCGCCCGAGAAGCTGGACGCGGGAGGCCGGAAGGATGAGGAGGAGATAACCGCCGCCACGCTGCGGGGCAAGCCCCGGCCGCCGCTCATCTCGGCGCTGTCCGCCTTCGGCTACCATCCGACAGGGGTCTGGACACTGAGGAGCTGCAGCTACTACTTATGCCAGGCCAGGATGAGGCCGGAGGGGCGCGGGCGCCGGGAGAGGGGAGGCACTGCGCGGCGGGGGAGGCGGGGCTCTCCTGCCAGGGAGGGGTTGTGGCCAGGGCTAGGGCGAGGCTGTGCCACCCAGGACCGGGACTAGAGACCCAGCTGCACCCTCTGAAAGGGGCCTGGGGACCTAGCGGAGCATGGAGGCAGGGCCCGGGCAGGCTGGGGGATGCTTCTGTGGGGTGGGAGCACGACAGCATAGTTGGAATGGGCTACCAGGAAGATTGAGTGGGTGGGGGGGGGGGAGGAGGGAATGCTCGCTGGGGAGGAGGATTTGATGGGGGCTGGGGATGGAGGGGGCAGGGGCTGCTCTGTGTGATTGGTGGGACAGGTGACTGGATCACAAAGAGCAGAGCTTGTAGTACTGCGAGACATAGTGACACCCCCCTCCAGGAGCTGGAGGGACCTCACAGCAATCCGGGGGTCATGGACAGTTTGGAAAGGGTGCCCTGAGGCTGTCCAGCGTGGGAGATGCGGCCCCTTGAGTGGTCTGCACAGTGGTCCCCGGGCTGTGAATAAGCAACTAGGCCTGGGCCCTGGGAACCCTCTGGCTGCCTTCCCACCCACCAAGGAGAACCAGGATTAGGTCTGGCCCAGCCCCTCTGGGAAGGTGTGCATGGTGGGAAGAGTTCAGAGTCTGAGCAGCCAAAGCCCCCAAGAGAGGGTGGAAGCAAGGAAGAGAAGCATCTTCCTTCAGAGTTGTCCAGGTCACCCATTCCTTTCTTTTCAACATTGTTCCTGTACGTCCCCAGGGCAGCCCTCAGGGCATCTGATTAGAAAAGAGCCTTTGTTGGGGACCCTCAGCCTGGGGGACAGCTGGGCACCTGGGCTATCCCTCAGCCTTCCTGGCAGGATAGTGGGGCCAGAAGAGTGGCACATCACTTTCCTCAGGTTGCTGTCACAAGCGCCACAAACTGGGTGGCTAAAAACAACTGCTCTCTCAGCCCTGCAGGCTGAAGCCACAAGTGCATGGGCCAGTGCTGGTGGGTCTGTCCTAGACACCGGAGCTCCTGGCACTTGGCCAGCAAGCCTTGGGTTTTCAGTGCCTCCTCAGTCACCTTGTGGCATGCTCTTTCTTCCCATGGTGCCCTCCCCTCCTATCTGTCCATGCCCACACCCCTCCTAAAGACACCAGCCATACTGGACTAAGGGCCGGCCCACTGCAGTCAGCCTCATTCAGTTTAAATGATTCTGCTTGCAATAACTCTTTTGCAAAAAGTTCATGTTCCCAGGTACCCAGGATTAGGACTTCAAGGTATCTTTTTGGGGTACACAGTTCAACCCATAACACAATACAGATTCACTTGGAAAGGTTAACGGTGTATAAAATGATCTCACAAAATGCCTCCTTCCTCTCCTCCCAACCACAATAAGTAGCTCCCAGGTAAGTCCCCAGTTCAGGTCAACACTTGCTGGAGTACTGGTGGGAGGCCTCTTTAGTCTCATGAGCTTCGCTTCACACACAGAAGCATAGTTTCCAGTTGAAGCAAGCATGGCCCTCAGCCTGCCCCTGGGATGTCTCTTGAATCTGAGGTACCTCTCTGCCTGGCTTCAAGCATGTGGAAGGACTGGATGGAGGAAGGAAAGAAGGGGACTTCTAGGGTGGTCTGACATGGTATCTGTCTCTGCTGGCCATTAAAACAGGAGGGGATTGGAAAGCCAGTGAGTTGATAGTCATCATGAAATAATAGCTGAAAAGCCAGGACTCTTGGTATATGAAATTGTTCTATGCCGCTTTTTTGAGCAGATATAAAATTCATCTGGATTTTCAGAATAACAAAGACAGTTCATGTTTTGTTTGTATCTTTGAGGAATCCCTTTCCATAGCACCCTATCATGAACTGTAGACTGCTCCTCAATGGGGTATCACTGATGGAAGATACCACTGAGTACTGCACAGTGGGGCCTGTAGCTTCTGAAGCTCAAATGTGGAGGAAAAGCAGAGCAGAAACCCTGAACCCTATGGTCCAGGCCCAAAAGGGAGAAGGACAGAGTGGAACCTGAAGACTCAGTTTATCCTTCTGGATTTGCTGGTCTGATAAGCAGCCCTACCTTCCAGAGCTGACTGAACAAGGGCCAGAGAGGGCCCTGAGGTAGGAAGTGACTGGTTCTGTGCCTCATGGAGGGAAATGAGGAACAAGCCATAAGCATGCCTCTCTATATGACAGGATTGGCAAACTAAGGCCCATGGGTCAGATCTGGCCCCTGTCTGTTTTAATAAAGTTTTATTAGAACACAGCCACAGCATTCATTTCCCTACCATCCCTCTCTAGGACATCAGGGTTGAGTGATAGTGACAGAGCCTACAAGGCCAGGAGAGTTCCCACCTGGCCCTCCACAGAGAAATTTGCTGACTCCTACTCAAATGCCTTACTGCCTCCTGGAAAATGGAAATTGTCTTTAGAACAAATTCATTCAAATGGGATTTTATGTGTTTAAAGCATTTCAGGGCAGTTTTGATTAGCTGGGGTCACAGGCAAATTCAAGTCCTGAGGTTTTGGGTATGCCAAAAGGAAATGAGGCAACCAAAAAAATATTAATTAAAATCTAAAGAAAAGAGCCTTAAAAGCAACAAAAACAGCAAAAGGCATTTCAAAGTCCATTTGGCAAGCAAACCAATGTTCACACTGTGTTATTGAGGTTATGGGAACTGGTATCTAATCAGCTTCAGGGTTCCAGGAGCAGTTTCTCTGACCTTGGGATCATTGGTCATAAAGAGGGGGAATTCTGTACTACAGGTTTGCTGAAGGACTGAACTGCATTGAAATTCACTGCAGGTGATTTCAGGCCCTACCAAAGCTGATAAAATTACACCCTAAGTCAATTTCTGAGGAACACAGTTAACAGTGTGGTGGTTAACAGCCTGGGTTGAGGAGTCCCAGGTGGAAATATCGGCTCCATGTTGATTAGCTGTGGGGTCTTCACAAGTCACTGCCTCTAGGACAGATCAAACAGAACTGACCTCATGGAGCACTTATGTGAATGAATATGATTAATGTGCATAAAGTGGCTCAAAGTAAGCCCTGGGATGGTGGAGCTCTAATTACTATTATTGCCTTTGACTAGTGATGGTCAGTGCCCTTTTGCTAAGGGTTGGGCCCACAGGGCCAAGTCTTTCCTCCCTGATCTTGAGCTGTCAGAGATGCTCATGATAGATGCTTCAATGTTGGGGTTTAAATGAATGGTTCTGAGATGTTGTCATAGCAGCCTGGCAAACTGAGACAGCGATTAAAAGGACAGATAGAGTTCCCATGCCAAGGGGAGTGTGTGTGTGTGTGTGTGTGTGGCAGAGAGGTTCTGCTCAGTCCAGTCTTAGCAGCCCAGGTGGAAGGAGGGCCACCACTCAGGCTGTTGTCCTTTCAATGTGAAGTCTCCAGAGCCCCTGGCCATGGGTGCTTACATGCTTCTGCCTGAAGAGTAGCATGAAGTTCCTTGGCCATGTGGAAGCACCTAGCAGAGGAGCAGGAATGGTTACACCTCTGGGTGGCCAGGAGTGGAGGAGAATAGGCTATTGGTGCTGTCTACCACTCAGTTAACCCTGAAGAGCTTTCTGGGGTTGGGTCTCTGGCTCCACTGCCCACTGTTGGAAAGCCCTTGCTTCTCCTACCAAGTGCCCTTTCTCAACTAGCAGCTTCACCTGCAGTAGTGAGGTCTCCTCCACAGTCATGTCCATTTCCTACCCCCAACCCCACCAACCTCAGCAGCCCTCTTTCTGCACTGCCTTCTACTTTGTTCACACCTCAGTTATTTCATGATGGAAAACTGATGGTAGACAACAAGGGCCAAACCAGTATAAGGAAACACTGAATTTCAACAATACTCAAAACACAAAGGACCAGGGTGACATCAGGGGAGAAAGGTAAGCAGGGTTTGTTTTGCTTTGTGTTTTAAAGCAACATCCTGTGTGAAATAGGAAATCCCTTGAGAAAATGTCATAGTGAAATACCAATAAACCCAGAAGCTCTGCTTTGTTAGAGCATCTAAATCTGGATTGTTTTTATTAATAACATTCTGCCTCAGTCCATAAAGTAGTGAAAGAAAAAAAGAAAAAATGACGTAAAAAGTCAAGGTAAAGCAGATTTTTCAGTTTGGTTAGTTGTTGAAAATGGATGGTCGTTACTGAGACTGGCTGGTGATGAATATCATTTTCTTTATTTTTTGTGTAGAAGAATTCATTTTTGTTCTACAAAAGTTCTGAATATGCAAAATCCCCACAAAGAAAAGCTAAGATTCTGATAACATCCCCCAGCGTTGCTAAGGAAGACTATTCTGAGCTATGGTATGCTCCTGGTAACTAATCCAGGTCTTGGAAGGTAGGCATTGCTGCTTACTCATCTTTCTTACTTTAAAGAGAGTTTTAGAACTGATTTGAAGGAGAAGAAATGGGCATCTTTCTGTCATGTTGCATATCATACTCTATTATGCTGGGTTTCTCCAGCTTAGGGAACAAAATAAAGTACCACTTGCTCACACATTCAGTGTAGGGTGATTGCATGCTCTGTTCTTGAGTCTGTTCTTCCCCTTTAGGATCTTCCTCCCAGAATAAGAACCCTAGGGGCTTACTCAGCTCAGAGGAAAGCACAAGCCCAGCCTTTTCCCTGAAGATCTTGTTTCCCTGTTCCCCTGCTGTTAGTGCTTCTCCCTGCTGGCTGACCTATCCCCTGGGCTGGCCAAGGCCAGTCCCCCATGATCCCAATGGAGCACCACCAGGCTGGCTGCTCTCTCCACTTTGGCACCACCAGGCTTTCAGGTGTGAGGGAGAAGGGTGCCTCCCACCTCTCCTACAGGTGTCTGGAGGCCAGGTCTCTGTGTTGGACCCCACAGATGTTCTTCTGCCACATACACGTTCCACTGGTGGGCTGGTTGGGGAACTGAAGCCACAGATCTGACCAGGAGCCTAGCTTCCTTCAAAGTCCTTAATTCATTCGGCATATGGGGGTGATGTGAGAGTGATGGGAAGCATGCTATCTTTCTTTCTGCCCACTGGCCTCAAATGGGCTGGGTAGTACCTCTGAATCTCAGAGGGGAGGGTCTGGATTCCAGAACCTTATCTAGCAGAAGACCAAGTTCCTCCTTTGGAGAATTGACCTCCCATCATCGCAGCAGAGTGGGTGGGGTGCCTTGGGCTTCCTTGGGTTCCTGAAGAGCTTTCTGGTCTGTGGGCTTACCAGCAAAGTTTCCTTCAAGAGGACATAACAATCCTGGCTAGAGGCAACCTGCTGCCAAACAACTTCCTTCATTATGTATGTTAACACTAATGTGATCTCTGCATGGTGTATTACTTTTTTAAAAATGCTGAATTTTGTTTGATTTAAATCAGACATCTTTACTTTTTATATACTCTAGCAGTTTGATATTGTTTATGAATTCCAAAAATAGATATTGGATTATGTGTGTAAACTGGTCTGTTCCTCTGGGCATAACAGGTTCTATTAATTTCAGAGGTTTCACTTTTAATTTATTAAACTATGATCAGGGTTTTGAAAGGGCCATGTCAGTAGGATGTTGAGTCTTCATCCCCTTATTGAGCAGGGACTCACTGAGAAATGGACATGGCAAAGGAAGGAGTTGAAGTTTTGATGCTGGAACCCAGGGAAGTAAACACACAGGAGAAGAAGAGGAATGAAGATGACTCCATAGACATGGCAGAGGCCCCAGAAAGAAAGACTGATGGTCTACAGCTGACCTTGTGGAGAGACCAGAGCAGCCAAGTCCAGAAAGAAACAAGCCTCAGGGAGAGAGATAAGCCTATGCCAGTCTATAGTTGAGACCAGAAGAAGCTGGGAACATGGAGGCTGAAGAGGAAGCCTGAAACCTTGCAGAGATCAGCAGTCATCTTTCTCCAACATGTGGCAACAGACTTTGATGATGGACATAACTTACACTTTATGGTCTTGTGATTGTAAGAATCTACCTAAATAAGTCCCCTTTGTAAAGGCCAAGAGATTTCTGGTACTTTGCATCAGTACCTTTTGGTTGACTAATACAGATAGCCAAAGTGATTGATATTTTCTTTGTGATTTTTCCCCATTGCTTTGATGATTAGAAGGTCCTTAGAACTGTTTTCCCACTTACTTTTAAATATCCATCCAGAATTTTCTTTTGTCTACTATGAAATGGAAAGATAAAAGTTTATTTTTTTCCCCCAAAGAGCTATCCAATTTTCACAGTACCATACATTGAAAATTTTATCACTGGCCTCGGTTTGAGCTTCTTGTTAACCTAGGAGTGTAGGAGCCATATTGGAGGCAACACTTTCTGCAGAAGTGAAAGGCACAGTGGACCAGGGTACCCTGTGCTCACACCAGAAGTGGCTGAGCTTGAAGGCAGCTGCAGGAGGGAACTCAGGTATGGCAGGGTCATTCTGGCCGGTGGTGGCATGGGAGCAGGAGCCCTAGGCCCCTACTGGGAGGTTTTCCATTCTCCCCATCTTGTAAATGACTCAGAGCACAGGCACAGCAGGATTTCCAGCAGCCATGCAACACGTTCCTTTTGCATAGTGCCCCTGGAATTCTCAAGAACTTCAAGACAATACTAAGGACTGCCTTGTTGACTTTAGCAGGGTGGATGTGGACAACAGCCAGGCTGACTTATCTTCACATCTCCCCCATGAGGACCAGATGTCTTGCACAGGAAGGAAGGGTGTGAAGGGTTTGTAGAGGCTCAATTGAAGCTGCTTTCACCCAGTCTGAGTTGCTGGAGTCAGTGAGGATGGGGTTACTGGATTTTCCAACATACTCTGCATATGTGCTGCATTCTCTTAACTGTACCTTCTACCTTGGGCTTTGCAGTTGGTAGAAATGCTTCCTAGTGTTACTATCCAGCGGATAAAAAGTAATGCAAAAACAAACTTAGGCAGCATGGCATTAGCTTAGAGACCTGATACTCCCCAAATCCAGTGAGACCAAGTGTCTTCACTGTTGGGAAGATCTAAGGCAGCCAGAGTGATATACATGGCTAACCAAGGAAAGATTAAAGAACAGCTAACATGTGCATTTCTTCATCTTTTAATAGATAATGAGGAAGATGTACTTTCCCTTTAAGAACAAGATGTGATGAAAAAATGAAGGTATTAACAGCATCATTTTCTAGGCAACAGATGTATGAGAGTGTACAAATATTTTGTATTTATCATACACATATGTATTTATACATATGCATATATATGAGTTATATATGCATATATATATACGTGAATTACCAAGTATGATAGCACATGGTAAAGTTTTTTGTCTCTGCAGAGGGATTTGCCTGTACACAAATGACTCTTGGCTGACAACTTAACAAGTAACTCCTCTTCTGTTACACATTCTGAGGATTTGGGAATGGTTAATTTTTTCAAAAGCAGTAGAATCTTACTAAATACAACTTAAGAAATACTGTAGAAGAAGGCATGAGGGAGAAAAGTGGCACACAACCCATGCCCCTTGAGACAGAGCTCACTCTTTATTACTTTAACTTTGTACTCAAGTGATGGAGTCACAGACAGAGAGCTGGGGAGCCATCCATGGGAGAAAGTTGAGCATCAGGTGTTGCATTCAGGGGTTTGTGATCTTATTTGTTAGCTTGGGAAAACATTAGACAGAGCAAGTTATGGGCCCTGTACCACTTTTGGCATAGCATACAGCAAGGACTCAGTAAACATTTGCAGAATAAATGAGTGAATGATTGAATGAATAAATGAATGGATGCAGGAGGCAGAGCACAAATAAGAGAAAGAAGACAAATAAAAAATAGGAGTGAAGAAAAAATGGAAAAGGAAAGACATTGAGGGAGATAAAATGAGCAGAGAAGAAAAGAGGGTGGTACCACATTCTGGGCCCCTAGGCTCCAGGGGTGACTGCCATTGCTGGGCTGGACCTCGATCTCCTGCTCTGGGCCACAGCCAGTTACATTCTGAGGGAAGACCCCCAACCCTCAAATACGTGCTGCAGCCTGGAAACTCTAAGCCCCCGTGCTACATCAGGGACAGGTTAGTATCCATGTTTGATCAGACTTTGCTGACTCATCTTCAAATGAATACCTGATTTTCTTTCTCTTTTATTTTTTTGAGCATTTATTTTTATTATTTTTGAAGATACATGGATCACAAAAAATGTTACACTGAAAATATAAAAGGGTGCCATATACCCCCCACACCATCACCCCCAACTCCTCCCACATAAACAACATCTTTCATCATTGTGGCACATTCCTTGCATTCAGTGAATACATTTTGGAGCACTGCTGCACCATATGGATAATAGTTTACATTGTAGATTACACTCTCTCCCAGTACATTCAGTGAGTAAAGGCAGGATATATAAAATCTAGGATCTGTCCTTGCAGTATCATTAAGACAGCTCCAAGTCCCAAAAAATGCCCCCACATCACATCTCTTCTTCCCTCTCCCTGCCCTCAGCAACTACTGAGGCTACTTTCTCCACATCAGTGCTGCAGTTTCTTCCTTTACTAGTCACAACATTTCCATAGTAGAATATGGGCAAGTCCACTCTCATCCATATTTTATTCCTCCATCCTGTGGGCCCTGGGATGGTGATTGTCTGCTCCATCTCTATATTGAGGGGGCTTAGGTTCCACATGGATGATGGATGCGATTTTGCTGCTTGCAGTTATAGGCACTCTCGGGTCTCTCATATGGTGGTTTACCATCTTCACCTCCCTGTTAGCTGACCTCAGTAAGTCCAACAAACTATAGGGAAGGAGTTGCAACTCTGGCGAGGCTCAGGGCCCAGCTGGCACATGGACAGTCCAAAGATTTAAGTCCCCTGAGGATACAACAGCCCTAACACTAACCACAGGTTCAGTAAAAGTGACAGAAGAATCATGTGTAGAAAGGTCACATCTGAGTCCAACTCCATCACACTCAGGAACACAAATTCCAAAGTAGGGCCACCTGACATGGCACTGAATTCCAGATCCAACTACTATGACAATAGACACTGTGGGTCTCCTTAACCCTCAGGAGAACCAGTACCTGAGGTTGTATCTAATGTCACTGTCTCTGGGGTCCTGCTGAGGCATGTGTAAGCATGTGTAAGCATGACCACTCTGATGACCTCCTGACTCTTTTATGAAGACTTTCAGCCATATAAACTCATTTGTCTTTGCCATATCCCCCTTTTATTCAAGGTTTTTGATCCTACATGTGAACTGAGATATTCTGCTGGTCTGAGTCAACCCTTTTATTCAAGGTCTTTTTCTAGTTACATCACCAGCTGGTGCTTGGTAGTAAACCCTTGGTACCAGGAGGCTCATCCCTGGGTGTCATGTCCAATGCTGGGAATAAGGTAATGCATTTACGTGCAGAGTTTGGCTTAGAGAGTGGCCACATTTGTGCAACATGGAGGCTCTCAGGAGGTAACTCTTAGGCACCCTGCAGCTCTAGGCCTAGTTCATATTTCAGGCAAAAAGGCTCATAAGCATAGTCATCAGTATGAAGGGCTCATCATTGAATGATCCTTCTGTTGTTGGTCTTTGCCATTGCACTTGGGGGATTGTTGCTGTTCCTTTGGTGAATGTGATAGAGCTCGCCTGGCTAGGAACTCAGCATTCCCTCAGTTGTTTGTGACAGTAACTATTATGAAAATACTCAACATATATCCACATATTTTTATGTAACCCATATTCATGCCCTGTGGAATTCCCTCCTAAACATGTCCCCACCATCAATAACACCCCACACCAGCATTCCTCCATTACCATAGCTGAAACTTTCTGTGATCCAAAACTCCTTCAAAAATGCAGCCTAATTTATTGCCAAATACAATTAATAGGAAAATGAAATAGTAATGATAGGTTTAAACATTTGAAATAGAATACAAAGTAAGCTAGAAAAACTAAAATAAAGTAAAAACAAATTGGTGTATTAAAAAATGGAAAATATTATAAAAGCTTGTTTTTACATTTTGCCTTTCATCACAGCAATAGGTATTTTCCTGTATGAACAGTGGCTAGACAATTTCTTTCATTTCTTCCTCAGTGTCTATATCTTTTCTCTTTTTTTCTTATTTCTTTTCCTAATTTTTAATTTTACCTTGAAAAATTTTTAGATCATAATAATACACATATGCAATATAGGGAGCTCCAATATATCCAACATCAAACCCTGTTCCCCCTTCCCCAGCAATGATCTTTCTGTATGTTTATGTTATATTTGCTGCAGGTGATGTACAGATATTGGAACATAGCTATCAAAAATGGTTCCATATTGGTTTATATTATGATTTATATTTTAGACAGTACAATTTTCTAAATTCCTAGTTAACTTACATTTTACATTATGGTTTACATTTAGCCTATAGAATTTTATGCCTTTTTGTTGTAATTTAACATGTCCTATATCCATCATTGAATGATCTTGTGGAACACTTCCATTGGCCCCCTGTTATCCTGATTTCATCTATTCTACCCCTCTTTCCCCCTCCCCTCAGGGCCCACAGTGACAATCAATATTCACTACTTGAAGGACCAGATCCAGAGATACTTGCAACAATGCTGGGGCCTTGACATACTAGACTGCCCTAACCCATTGGGAGTCACCAATTCTATCAAGAGACACAATTCTCTCTTTTTGAGAACATCAGGCCTCCCCAGGATGTGGGTACACCTTCACACTCATCCTATGGGTCTCCACCCAACGATGTAACACACTATGACAAAATGAGCACTCACAAACTCTCTAGAAGCCTGACCCTGTGCCAGATACCCTCCCTTAAACACCTTAAACAGGTAATCCTTCTTTATTATATTTTCTAAAGAGTTTTCTCAACATTATAGTTTCAACCACATACCCAACAATATCCCATGTTCAACTATTCCCACAGCTCTCCCCCAAATCCTTGGACTATCTGGCCCATCCTCCCAAACCTAGCATACAAAGCCTCATCCAATTGTACCCTATGTCCCCATCTTATCCCTTCCCTGTACAAATACTTACCTCTAGCTTATCATAGATTTCACACATGTAGGCATCAGCTCATAACCTTCATAATTGCCCAACTTCCTTTAAGCCTACCATGCAGGCTCTAGCTCTGTGAGACAGATTGGTTTACTTATTTCATATTGGAGAGATCATGTAGTATTTGTCCTTCAATGCTGGCTTGCTTCAGTCAACATAAGGTCCTCAAGATTCATCCATGTTATTCCATGTTTTTGTACTGTATTTTTTCAGCTGAGTAGTATTCCATTGTATGCATATACCACATTCTATTTATCTATTCATTGGTTGATGGTCATTTGTGTTGATTCCAACTTTTGGCAATAGTGAATAATGCTGCTATTAACATTCGTGTGCATATATCTGTTTTTGCCCTTGTTTTCAGTTCTGTGTATATACAGCAGTTGAATTGCTGGGTCATATGGCAAATCTGTAGCTGGTTTTTTGAGAAACCCCCAACTGTCCTCCAGAATGGCTGGATCCTTCTGCATTCCCACCAGCAGTGGATGAATGTTCCCATTCCTCCATATCCTCTCCAACACTTGTAGTCTTCTGTTTTCTTAATAGCCTCCATTGTAATGGGAGTAAGATGCTATCTCTTTGTAGTTTTGATTTGCATTTCCCTAATAGCTACTGATTTTGAAGATCTTTTCATGTGCTTTTTACCACTTGTATTTCCTCTTTGGATAAGTGTCTGTTCAAATCTTTTGCCCATTTTTAAAGTGGGTTGTCTTTTTATTTTTGAGATATAGGAGTTCTTATATATGCAGGATATTAGTCTTCTATCAGATATATGGTTACCAAATATTTTCTTGCATTGGATAGGCTGTCTTTACACTTTCTTGCCAAACTCCTTTGAGGTACAAAAAGCTTTAATTTTGAGGAAATCCCATTTTTCTATTTTTTCTTTGGCTGCTTTTCCTTTGGGTGTGAAGTTCATGGAGTCATTTCCTTTACAAGTTCCTGTAAATGCTTGCCTACATTGTTTTCCAAGGTTTTTATGGTCTTTGCTCTTATATTTAGGCCTTTGACCCATCTGGAGCTGATTTCTGTGTAAGTTGTGAGATGGTAATCCACTTTCATTATTTTGTAAATGGATACTGGTTTTCCAGGCATCATTTTTTGAAGAGGCCATTCTCTCCCAATTGAGTGTGTTTGGCGGCCTTGTCAAATATCATATTACTGTATGTATGAAGATCTATACCAGAACTCTCAATGTGGTTCCATTAGTCAGTGTATCTATCCCTGTGCTAACACCATGCTGTTTTCACTACTGTAGCTTTGCAGTACGTTTTGAAGTCAGGTAGTGTGATTCCCCCAATTTCATTATTCTTTTCAATACATCTTTTGCTATTTGGGGCCTCTTTCCTTTCCAAATAAATTTCTAAGTTAGTTTTTCTAGTTCATTAAAAACTGTGTTCACTGAGTGTAATGAGTGTGTGGCAATGATGAGAGAGTTTGTTGGTGTGTGAGGATTGGGGTTGGGGTGGGGAACCTCTTATATTTTCTAGTTCAACTTTTTTTGGTGATGTATATATATTTAAAAATACATTTGCTATAATTATGTAGTGGGGTGGGGAGTGGGGTATATGGAAACCTCTTATGTTTCTTGTTTTTCTATGTTTTTTAATGTAACATTCCTTGTGATCTATTAACTTTAATTTAAAAAAAATTTTAAAAATTGCTGTGTTGATTTTTCTTGTGATTGCATTGAATGTGTAAATCAGTTTTGTTAGGCAAGACATCTTAATAATATTTAGTCTTCCTATCTGTGTAGAGGGAATATTCTTCCATTCATTTAGGTCTTCTTTGATTTCCTTCAACATTGTTGTGTATTTTTCTGTGAATACACATTTACATCTTTAGTTAAATTTTTTTAAACAATTCTAAATATTTGTTTTTTGATTTCCTCCTTAGATTTCTCATTATTGTACAGAAATGCTACTGATTTTTACACATTGATCTTATAATCTGCAACTTTACGGAACTCATTTGTAAGTTCTAGGAGCTTTGCTGTAGACTTCTAAGGGCTTCTACTTAAAGGATCATGTCATCTGCAAATAGTGAAACTTTGGATTCTTCCTTTCCAATTTGGATGTCTTTTATGTCTGGTTCATGCCTCAGGGCTTGAGCAAGTATTTCTAACACAATATGAAATAGAAGGGATGATAGTGGGCATCCTTGTGTTGTTCCTAATCTTAGAGGGAAAGATTTTAGGATTTCACCATTGTAAATGATTTTAGCTGTGGGTTTTTCATATATACCCTTTATCATGTTCAGATAGTTTCCTTCTATTTCTCTCTTTTGTGTGTTTTTATCAAAAAAGGTTAATATATTTTTTCAAATGTTTTTTCTGCATCTATAGATGTGATCATGTGATTTTTTCCCCCATTCAATCTGTTTATTTGGTGTCTTATGTTATTTTCTTATTTGAAACATTCTTGCATACCAGGAATGAATCCCACTTACTCATGGTGTATAATTTATTTAATGTATTGTTGAATAAAATTAGGAGGCATTTTGTTGAGTTTTTTTGCATCTAGGTTCATTAGAGAGATTGCTCTGTAATTTTCCTTTCATGTGGTGTCTTTGTTTGGCTTTGGTATTAGGGTAATGTTTCTATTATAGAATGAGTTAGCCAATTTTCCTTCTCTTTCAATTTTTTGGAAGAGCTTAAGCAAAATTGGTGTTAGTTCTTTCCAGAAAGATTTGCAGAATCCACTTGTAAAGCCATCTCACCAAGGCTCCACTTTGTTGGGAGGTTTTTACTTACTGATTCTATGTCTTTACTTGTGATTGGTTTGTTGATATTGTCAATTTATTCTTTCATCACTTTAGGCTGCTTATGTGTTTATAGGAATTTGACCATTTCCTCTAAATTGTCCTTCTTGTTGGAATATAGTTTTTCCAAATATCCTCTTATGATAGTCTTTAGTTCTGTTGGGTCAGTGGTGATGTCCCCTTTCTCATTTTCTATTTTGTGTATTTGTATTTTCTCTTTTTTTCTTTGTTAGCCTAGCTAAGGGTTGTTAATTTTGTTGATCTTCTCAAAGAACCAGCTCTTGTTTTTTTTTTAAATTTTTTTCTAGTGCTTTCATATCATCTATTTCATTTAGTTCTGCTCAGATCTTTGTTCTTTCTTTCTTTCTTCTTCCTTTGTATTTAGTTAGTTCTTTTTTTACTAATTCCAACAAGTGTGCAGTTATTTCTTCAATTTTATTTCTTCTTTTTTGATGTATGAATTTATGGCTATGAATTTTCCTCTCAGTACAGCTTTTGCTTTACATCCCATATGTTTTGATATGTTGTGTTATCATTTTCATTAGTTTTCAGGTAGCTATTGATTTCTTCTGATAGTTCCTCCTCAATCCATTGTTTTTCTAAGAGTGCATTTTTTACCTTCCATGTCTTGGTGTCATGTCTGGGTCTCTAGGCCCTTGCAGATTTCCAGCTTCATTCCACTGTGACCAGAGAAACTTTTTTTTATTATTTCAAACTTCTGAATTCATTGAGACTTTCTTTGTGGCCTAGCATGTGGTCTCTCTTGGAAAATGATCCATGTGCACTTGAGATGAGTATATATCCTGCTGTATTTGGGTGTATTGTTCAGTATTTGTCTATTAGGCCCAGATCCTCTAATATATTGTTCAAAGTCTATGTTTCTTTATTGATTCTCTTTTGAGATGTTCTGTCCATAGTTGATAGTGGTGTATTAAAGCCCCCCACTGTAACTGTAGAGACATCTCTTCCTTCACTTAATTTTTCCAGTGTTTTCCTCACGTATTTGGAGGTGCCCTTGTTGGGACCATAAATGTTTCTGATTGTTCTTACTTTTTGAAAGAATTTTCTTTCATTAATATGTAGTGTCCATCTTTGTCTCTCACAATTGTTTTGCATTTAAAATCAATTTTATCCAATAATAATATAGCTACTCATGACCTTTTATTGGTTATTTTATTGCCTGTACGATTGTTTTCTAGCCATTCATTTCCAATCTCCTTAAATCCCTGGATCTAAGATGTGCATTTTGTAGATAGCATATAAATGGTCATAAATCCTTACCCAATCTTCCAATCTCCATCTTTTAACATATGAGTTCAATCCATTGATATTCAGTGTTATTACTTTGAAGGAATTACTTATATTAACTGTCTTTTCTTTGGATTTATGTTTATAATATTTTGTTTGTTTTTGTCTTTTTAGTTGTTCTTACACTGTCCTCCAACTCTGTCTCTCCTGTTTTTTCTTTCCTCCTGCAGAACTTTCTTTAGTATTTCTTGAAGGAAAGGTTTCTTGTTGGCGTACTCTCTTATTTTCTCTTAATTTTTGAATATTTTGAACTCTCCATCATTTTTGAATGCTAGCTTTGCTGGATAGAGCATTCTTCATTGGATTTTTTTTTTTCTTTTAGTACCTAGACTATGTCATATGACTGCCTTCTTGCCTCTATGGTTTCAGATGAGAAATCAGCACTTAATCTTATGTAGCCTCCTTTGTATGTGAGGGTTCTCTTTTCTCTTGCTGCTTTTAGTATTTTATCTTTGTCTTGAGCATAGAATAATTTGATGAGTATATGTCTTGGGGTTGACCTTTTGGGATTTATGCTGTTTAGGGTGCACTGTGGTTTCTGGATATGTACATCCATCTCCCTCAATAGCCTTGAGAAGTTTTCAGCCATTATTTCCTCCAACATCCCTTCAGTCCCCTTTCCCTTCTCTTCTCCTTCTGGGATGCATATAAAGTATATGTTTGTGCATTTTGCGTTGTTATTCAGATCCCTATGTCCCTGCTGGATTTTTTCTATTGTTATATCAATCAATTCTACTATCTGTTTGATTTCAGATGTACTGTCTTCCATATCACCAATTCTTTCCTCTGCCTCTTCAAATCTGCTGTTATTTGCTGAGTGTGTTTTTGATATTTTGAATTGTGCTGTTCATCACCATCATATCCATGATCTTTTTGCATATGATCCCAATTTATTCTGTATGTTCACCAAGTATTTTCTTAATATCCTTAATCTCTTCCTTCACTTCATTAATTTGATCCATGATATACATTTCGAGGGATTTGATTAGTTGTTCAATGTTTTGTTCCTCTTCCTGGTTTTTAGTTTGTGCATTGCTTTGGGCCATCTTTTCCCGATTATTGGTTTGGTTTGTCGTTTTTTTGTAGCTCCCTGGTCATCATTTTATCTTAATGGGCTTATTCAGTTGATTATCTTCTTCATCTATCTCGGGGTTTAATTAGTTGTTTTTGTGGGTGTTAAGTCTTCACTTTGTCATTTTGTTCTCTTATTCTATTTTCTCATTGTTGGCTAAGTCCCCTTAATGGGAAATATAGGGCCAGAAAAAGCAAAATGGGTAAGAAAAGAAAAAGTATAATAGTAATATTGACAATAAGTGTTAGCAGAAGAACCATGTGAGATCTAGGAAAATGGATATTAAACTCACATAAGCTTTGTAGAGCTATAATAGTAAAAAGTTGAGTACCTATAATGACATAGTAAACTGAATATGGGGAGGAATATGGTATGAATTAAAAGGCCAGTTTGTCATGAGAGAGGAAAAGAGAAAAAGAACAATAATATAAAGAGTGAATAAAAGAAAACAGAACAGATGTATTAGAAATAAAATGTCAGAAAAACTGCAGGCTAAACAGAGAGGTGGAATGTAAGACAAATGATAGGTGATGGAGGATAGAAAAATATAAATGAAAGGGGATAGCAATGGTAGCCAAAATCAGCACACACAGAAAAGAGGAAATTGAGGATGGGGAAACACAGCAAATAAGAAATGCTGCCTGCAGCACCTAATATAAAAAAAAAAGAAATGAAAAAATAAAAAGTAAGCAAGGAAAAGAAAAAAGGGCAATGGAGGGATAAAGAGGAAGGAAAAACAAGAAAACAAACCATTGAAAAAGACCAGACAAGGCTTCAAGCAAGGAATCTTTGCAGTTAAATAAATTACTTAGGAGTCTGACCTACCTCTGGAGGGCAGGCTGCAGGGTGATAGATTGGTGAACACTGGGAGCCTGAGGTAGTTGCTAGTGGTCTTAGAAGGAGGTCAGTTTTTCTGTTTTTATTCTTTGGTTCTTTTTCTTCCTTTTCTTCCTAATTTTTCCTTATTTGCTTTCCTTCCTTTCATTTTTGTGACTTCCAATGCTTTTCTTTTGTTACAGCTTCTCTTGATTGGTCTTAATTTTCTTTCTTCTCTCCTCATCTTTCTGATCATTTATTTTATTATATTTTACCTGCTTCCTATTAATTTTTATGCCACTTTTTAATTCTTATTCCTTTCTATTTTTTAAGATTTTTCATTCATTTTATTTTCCTGTTTATTTTCTGGTTCTTTTTCTCTCCTTTCTCTCATTTATGTTGGCTTAGTATTTTTTCTGGGTAACAAGATATAGAATAAGTGCAATCAAATGCCAAAGAGAAAAAACACAAAACAAATGAAATAAACTAAAGTAAAAATAGAAGCTGACCAATTAAATGAACACATCAAGATAAACAGATGCCTAGACACCAGCAAAAACTTACAAGTCATACTATGAAACATGAAGGCATGGTCCAGTCTAATGAACAATCTAAAAAGCAGGAAGAGACACAGAAGGTAGAAAAACTATTAAAGAATTTTTAAAAAATATGAATCAACATAATGAAGTGAGGAGGAGATAAAGGATATTAAGAAGCCACTAGGGGAATACACAGAAGAACGCTTAAAATACATGAAAAGATAACACATTTAAATGTAATGAAAAGCACAATGCAATAACTTTAAAATATGTAGAAAGCACATAAAGCAAATTTGAATGGGCAGAGGAAAGAATTAGTAACATGAAAGATAGAGCATCAAAATTGCACAGATAGTATAACAGATAGATAAAAAAGATAGAAAAATTCTGCTGGGATTAAGGGAGTTGAATAAGAAGAAATTCACAAACATACCCATTATATGCATTCCAGAGGAAGAAGAGAAAGGCAAAAGGAGAAAAGGAGTGTTGTAGAAAATAATGGCTGAAAATTTCCCAACTTTTCTGAGGGACATGAATGTACATATCCAGGAAGCACAGTGCACTCCAAATAGCATAAATCCCAACAGACCTAGCCCAAGACACATATTTATCAAATTGTGAATTCTCAAGACAAAGAGAAAATTCTGAAAGCAGCAAGAGAAAAGGGAAAATGAGAGATGCTCAATAAAATTAAAAATAGATTTCTCTTCTGAAGTCATGGAGGAAAGAAAGTATTGGTATGTTGTAATTAATATAGTTAATAGGTTATAAGGAAAAATATTCCAGCAAATAATTATGTATACAGAAAAGTTGGCAATCAGAAATGAGGGAGAGTTAGAAATACTCACATTTAAAGAGAAATTAAGAGAGTTTGTCAACAAAAACCTGTCCCTTAAGAAATACTAAAGAGAGTTCTGCCGGTTGAAAGGAAAAACAAAAAACAAAAATAGGAGATAATTGGAAGAGAGTGTATAAAGGCAGTGGCCACTGGAATTGATGAGGGTAGGGAGAGGGAAGAAGAGGTGTGAGATGGGGGCAATTTCACCACTTATATTTGTCCTGAATGATATTGCAGTGACAGATGCAGGACATTATATATCCTGCCATAACACACTGAATGGACTGGGAGAGAGTGTAAACTACAAAGTAAACTATAATTCATTCTGTGTAGCAGTGCTCCAAAATGTATTCATTAAATGCAATGAATGTGCCACAATGATGAAAGAATTTAGTTATGTGGGATGAGTGGGGGGATGAAGAGCAGGGGTATATAAGATTTCTTATATTTCTAATGTAATATTTTGTATGACCTATGTACCTGTAAAATTTTTAAAAAATCTATAAAAAATGAAAGAGAGTGTATAAAGGAAAATTACAAGTAAGAGTAATGAAATAGATAAAAATAGAAATAAAAACAAAATGTCAAATACAAACCTAAAGAAAGTATGACAAATAATTACTGCCTTGACAGAAATAATACTGATTGGTTTTTTAAAATTATTTATTTATTTTATTTCTCTCCCCTTCCTCCCATCCCAGTTGTCTGTTCTCTGTGTCTATTCACTGCATGTTCTTCTTTGTCTGCTGCTGTTGTTGTCAGCAGCATGGGAATCTGTGTTTCTTTTTGTTGCATCATCTTGTTGTGTCAGCTCTCCGTGTGTATGGCACCATTCCTGGGCAGACTGCATTTTCTTTCGCACTTGGTAGCTCTCCTTATGGGGTGCACTCCTTGCACGTGGGGTTCCCCTATGCGGGGACACCCCTGCATGGCATGGCACTCCTTGCATGCATCAGCACTGCACATGGGCCAGCTCCACACAGGTCAAGGAAGCCTAGGGTTTGAACTGCAGACCTCCCATGTGGTAGATGGATGTCCTAACTACTGGGCCAAGTCTACTTCCCAATATTGATTGTTAATAGATTAATCTCTTCAATCAATTGTCACAGATTTGAAAATGGATAAGGAAATATGATCCATATATATGCTGCCTATAATAAACTTATCTTAGACTCAGGAATTCAAGGAGATTGCAAGTGAAAAGTTGGAAAATGATTTTACATGCAAACAATAAACAAAAATGAGTGGATGTAGCTATATTAATATCAGAAATTAAACATTAAATGCAAAACAATTTTAAAAGACAAAGAAGGAAATAATATGTTAATAAAGTAGCAAACTATCAAGAAGAAAGAAAAATCACACGTATTTATACACTTAGCCAGGGTACTCCAAATAAATGAAGCAAACAATAGACACACCAAGTGGAGATATAGACTCCTCTACAATTATAGTGGGGGACTTTAATAGACCATTATCAGCATTAGACAGATCATCTCAATAGATGTGATCTTATCAGTGGTTCAAAGAAGAAATTGTGAATAATCATTAACTAAAACAAATGAAAATGGAAATGAAATGTACCAAAACCTATGAGATTTATCTAAAGAAGTTATAACAGAAAAGTTTATAGCATAATGCTTACATTAAAAAAAGAAGAGCTAAAATCAGACATAACTGTACACCTGGAGGAACTAGAAAAAGAACAACATACTAATCCCAAGCAAACAAAAAATATGGAAGTAATGAATACTAGAGCAGAACTACATGAAATTGAGAATTGGACGTGGATGGGATTGATAGCAGTGCAGTGATGAGATTGGGTTTGATGTTGTTGGAATGGGAGGGGAAGTGGTGTAAGGGTTTATGTTGTACCATCCATGGAATTGGGGGAAGGCTAGAGGTAGGAATAGGTGAACTGAGGATGTGTAAGTCTGTGGTTAAAACTACAATTTTGGGTATATTCCTCTGACAAATATGGCAGGGAAGGTTACTGGTGCAGGGTATTGGGGTGGGCAAATATGTAGGATAAAGTACACCTGTGTCATGGTTCTATGAAATATGGACGTGTTCATCTTATCATAGTGTGTTATCTCAGTGGATGGAGGCCTTCACAATAATCAAGAAAACATTAAACTCCCATTCTGGGGAATCCTGCTCTCTTCTCAATTAGAGGGCAAGAATATCTTGAGAACATAGGGAATACCTAATAAAAGAAAACAGCAATATGTCCAGCCTTCAATACTGTTGCGTGTAACTATGAATCTTATTCTTCAAAAAGTGATATTTATTGGTTACTATAGGTTCTAAGGGGAGGGGGAGGGAAAAATACAATAGATGAAACATAGGGTATTTTTAGAACATTGGAATTGTGGTGCATGGACTTTCAATGATGGATACAGACCATTTTATTTATTTTTTTAACAAATAAAAGTGTAAGGAGCAATATGTAAACCATAATGCAAACCATTTTCAATGGTTAGAAGCAATGCTTCAATATATGTACATCGCATGTAAGAACCATACCATAAACATTTAAATTGTAATTAATAGTGGAGAGTGAGAGAGGGATAGGAGGTTGGGTATATGGGAATATGAATTTCTAAAGAATGGGTGCTTGATTTTATCAAAAGCCTTTTCTTCATCAATGGAGATGAAGATGTGTTTTTTTCCTCCATTTTGCTATTGTGGTGTATAACATTAAATGAATTTCTTATGGTGAGTCAACTTTGCATACCAGGAATAAATTCCACATGATCATGGTTCTTAATTCTTTTAATGTTCTGTTGGATTCAGTTTGCTAATATTTTCTTGAAGATTTCTGAATCTATATTTATAAATGTTATTGGTATAAGTTTTCTTTCTTATGGTATCTTTTTTTTTGGCTTTGGTATGAGGGTGATGGCCTTATAGAATGAAGAAGATATATTCCCTCTTTTTCAATATTTCATAAGAATTTGAGCAGGATTGGTGTTATTTCTTCTTATAATGTTTCTTGAAACTCCCTTGTGAAGCCATCTGGTCCTGGGCTTTATTTTGTTGGGAAGATTGTGATTATTGATTCTTTCTAATTTCTAGTTATTTGTTTGTTGAGATCTTTTCTATTTTGTTGAATTACTCTTGGTAGTTTGCTTATTTCTAAGAATTTTTACATTTCATGTATGCCATATAATTTATTGACATCAAAATTAATTTTAATAATTGAATAATAATTAGGTGAAGAAGTAGAAAACCAGGGGTTATAGCACAATCTAATTTTTCATTAGAGAAACAGAAAAATAGTTCCATGTGCCAAGAAATGAATGGATAAGTTATTAAAGGACATTACTAATCATTACATTTTTAATTTGTATAAATATAAATTCCTTAATATTGACAACCTGGAATATTTTCTTTATTAGGAAAAATTCTAGCTCCTTTACTAGAGACTCAAGTAACACTGTCCTATGAAAGAAAGTTTATTTATTTATGTATGTATTTACTCTCATGTACTGGGTTAATTGCTAGGCAGACAACAAAACATAGTTCTCATTTTCAGAAATACAGGTGTTTTGTTATCCATTATTTTTAAAGAAGCTTTAGTTTATATAAATGTTACATCAAAAATACAGGAGATTCCTATATACTCCACTCCCACTCCCACACATTTCCCCATTAACAAATTTCATTAGTTTGGTACATTTGTTATAATGGATGAACATTTATTGAGACATTACTACTATCCATGGTCTATTGTTTACCTTATGGTTACACTTTGGAACATACAATTTTCTAGATTTTCGCAAAATGTTTAATGCTTTGTATTCATCATTGCAGTATCAAGTAGAACAATTCCAGTGACCAAAATTCCCATGTTACAACTATTCTTCCTTCTCCTTCCCCTCAGGTCCTCTGGTGATCAATGCCTTCATATCAATGTAAGGCATTTATATTCTGAATTTGGCTTAGAGAGAGGCCACATTTGAGCAAAAGAAGAGACTTTCAGGAGGTAACTCAGGCAATATATATTACTAGGCTAAATTTAAATTTCACAAGAACAAGGTTCATAAGTACAACCACCAATATCAAGGGCCTAGGATACTGGTCTGTGCTTCTTTGCTAGGCACTCTCCATGTACTCTAGAGATTCTTGCTACAATGTTAGAGAATATAGCAGCACTTCCAAGAATGAGAATACAATTTTCTGTTGGATATTGTGTGGGTCTCTATCAATGGATAAAACATCCCATGACTACATGACCATATTCCATAGATGTGTTCTCCAGATGCACCCCTCCCCACACATCCACCCACACTAACATCCTACAATAGTAACCCCCCTGGCACAGCTGCAACATTTCTGAAATCCCAAACATCCCCAAATTCAAACCAAGAGTAATAAAATTAAATTGAAATAAAAAATATGTTTTCATTGTGACTTTCATCCTAATAAGATCTTTTATTTATATTGATAATTTCTTCTGTATGTTCCCCCAGTGTCTTTTTCTTTCCATTTTATTTTCCAAGAAGCTATACATTACAGAAAAGTCACATAGCAAATATAGGGCATTCCCATATTGTCCCCACACTTCCTCCTTTAACAATAACATCCTACATGAGTATGGTACAGTTATTTCAATTGGTGAATAAATATCAATTCATTGCTACTATCCATGTTTAATAGATTAATTCGTGTTTTATCTTTTGCACCATACACTTATAGGTTCTGACAAACTTTATAATGTCTGAAATTTGTAATGGTAACATCATGCAGAACAATTCCAATGTCTCAAAATTTCCTTATATTCTACCATTCTTCTCTCTCCTTCCCCTTGGAAAGTATCGCAAACACTAAATTTCAATTTTTGAAGAATAAAGTCTATAGCTATGTGCATTAATATTTATACTAGCTTTCTATCTCATTTTTATACCCAGAATTGTTGCTCTTAAAAAATGGTTTATGGTGGAACAAAAATGAAAATTTGGCTCTTGCCTGGCTATTGTGTAAAAGAATGTAGAGATCGTTCATCTTTTTTATATGATTATGACCCAACTCATATATCTCATATAATAAAATCTCCTTATGCTTTGCTGAGGTAATATCATATTTCTACAGTTAACTACAAGGTATGGTAGATATTGGATCTTCTAGGCTGGAATTTATGTGTGCTGTCAACCTTTGGATGAGGTGTTGCTAGCATATCTCCATAACAGAGAAGCTGAATAAATTTCAGTAGGTAATTAGTAATTTACCAAAACAACAAATGAAAATTCAAAGCTAGAGGACATTTTACATAAGCTTAATGATTTTCAAATACTTTAGTCTGTGTAACAATAAATATACTCTAAAGATATTTTTACTTTTGTATCACATTTTATACATATACTTAATGAAAAGAGGAACTGAAAAATATATGCAATGTCTGTCAGTGCCAGTTGCCTTCCAAGAGTTGTCTCAAAGTCAATGCTTCCAGACCTTCCTGACTAGAGTGGAGTAGTCATGTAACTCAACACTTTCAAATACATAGTAAGTGGAATTTTTTAGACTTGCTTTCAGGAGAAACTCTTGCACTCTTATTCTTCTGCTCTACCTCATCCAGTCTTTCCAGGTGTCTTGATGATGATATAAAGATTGGAGCTGCAGTGTTCTTGTCTGTTCCTGGGGAATGAGAGCCATGTGCTCAGCTTCCTAAAGAGAAAACTAAAGGATCCTGATAGCCATAAAAGGATTGGAACTGTCATTTCTACTCTACAATTCTTTAGTTTAGCAGAAACTTTATTTTGCTAATCCATAAATTGTGGGGATGTGCTTTTATTTAAATAAGTCATGATTTATGATTCCAAATTGATAAAATAAAAAGAAATTCCAACAGTTGAGAGGTTTCAAAATGCCTTGCGAGGAAGCATAATGGCATTTCATCATGTTTTATAATACAGCACCCATCTCTATTGTTCAAAACATTAAAGTGTAAAACTGATATTCAAAGCATTAGAGGTTAAAAGTACAAATTCCAAAACATATATATATATAATGCAAGAAAATCACACACACAAAAAGGAAACAGGAGAAAATGTGTAAAAATGTAAAAATTCACAAATCTACATTTTTAGTAGAGAAAAACAATACAATTGTAAACACCTGAAAGTCTATATAATCAAATTCTTATGTTTAATTGTGAATATAATATTTTTCAAAAGCTCACAGTGCCTATATTAAGATTTAGAATATCTGTTCTTTCCACGTGCATAGGGAGTTGAAGAGATGTGAGTTTGGGATTAGTGTGTAAGACATATTTTCATGTATCATTTACTTGTTCATATTTTTTCTCCATTTTATTTTGAAAAGTTACAAGTTTATAAGAAATTGAAAATGTCTGATGAACATACTTGGACCCTTTATATGAATTCATTGCTAACATATTACATTATTGATACATACATATGTGCTAATTTATAGATAAAAATTCTTTCAAATTTTTCATAATGAATACAAGTAGTCTGCCACCTTGATTCCACAGTAAATGTGCATTGTAACTAAGACATCCTATGGCCATGGTTTAGATAATGGTTTCTAATATATTCCTTCATGCTCCCTTAGATTTCTCTCTCCATCTGCCTCTGCCTCTGCCCATCTCTCTCACTCTCTCTCTCTTTCTCGCTCCTCTGTTTCCCCTCTCTCACTCCTTCTCTCCTCTCTCTCTCTTCATTCTGTTTATTTATTCATTTATTTATTATTTTATTTTATTATTATGTTTATTTCTCTCTCCTTCGCCCCATCCCAGTTGTTTGTTCTCTGTGTCCATTTGCTGCATGTCTTTTTTTTTTTTGTCTGCCTCTGTTGTCAGTGGCATGGGAATCTGCGTTTCTTTTTTGTTGTTGTTGTGTCATCTTGCTGTGCCAGCTCTCTGGGTGTGTGGCGCCATTCCTGGGCAGGCTGAACTTTCTTTCGCACTGGATGGCTCTCCTTATGGGGCACACACCTTGCACATGGGGCTCCCCTGTGTGGGGGACACCCCTGTGTGGCATGGCACTCTGTGTGTGCATCAGCACTGTGCATAGGCCAGTGGGTCAAGGAGGCCTGGGGTTTGAACCATGGACCTCCCATGTGGTAGATGGGCACCCTATCCACTGGGCCAAGTCTGCTTCCCTCATTCTGTTTATAATAGACTCCAGAAAGAGGATTAAGACCCATCCTGATTGAGGTTAATCACACTCTAACTGAAGTAACCCCATCAAAAGGCCCTACATACAATGGGTTTACATCTATAGGAATGAATTATACTTTTAAAATGATTTATGTCAAACATATAACTACAAACTAGCACACAGAATAACCCTCAATTGTATACTGGGGTGCCTGGATATTCCTGCAAATCTAGCCGATGGCAGCCTGAATAAGGAGATTCCTCATGGGCTTGTCTTCCCAGAACTAACTCGGCAGGCAGTTGTAGATTGCTGGCAGCTAAGGCAGTGTAAGGAACAATTAAGTTACAGTGGCCTGATTCAAGTAGATTATGTGCTTTATATCATATTTTATAATCTCTTTCATGTCAAGTAGAGGGGACATTCAAATTCCTGTAAATGAGGGGATTTCTACGATCCCTAATACCATGAGCAAGCTTGTACCCATGACAGGATGCAGGCTGAAAATAAAGAGGATACTCTGTACTTCACAATCTCTCCAGGCAGAATTTTATGACAGAGGGAATAAACATTGAAAGAGAGCCCCAGCCAACTCAGAGCAAATTGACAAAGACTATTCATTGTGTTTATTTTGGTTAGCTCGGCACACTTATGATAATTACTAACCACTAAATGGATAAAACTTTATGTATCAGTCATACATAAATCACTTTATGTATGAGTAAATCACTTTAAAATATTAAAATGTACAATGTGTAAATAAAGATGATAAGAAATAAGAAAATTTGACCCAAACACAGGAACAAGATGAAAATCCAAAAGCCAAAAAATGAAAAGACCACATGAGATATTCCAGACTAACATATTTTTAAAATATCCTTCAATATGCTCAAGAAGATAAAAGAAAATAAAGGAAAAGAACTAAAATATATCAATAAATCAATGAAAGAATAATTTGATTATCTCAGAAAATAAGAGAAATTTTAAAAATGAACCAAATAGAAATAGAGTTGACCATAAATAACTGAAATGAAAAAAATTCCATACATAAAATTTTATTTTCCCCATTAATGACAAATACAATTTGCCAAAAATTATATTAGTCATAGGAAGGATTTCAAGTTTCTACCTAAAAGGACAAAAGGTTATTAAATTATTGAAATTATTACTAGAAACAATGAAATAACAATATAAACATTGTCAAATTCCAAAAATTGGCATTAACTAACAAACAAGTTACCTAACCAAAACTAAAATAATTTTCTTACAGTTGTGTAGAGAAAAACTACCATTTAAATAGTGGGCTATACACATACAATAAAGAGATATAACAGCTTCCTATATTGGAAAAATCAGATTTGTAAATCTAAAATACCTCCACAAAATGATTTGCAAATTCAATATAATTCAGGTTTTAAAAAAAAACATTCTAATACATACCACAACATTGGTTTTTACCCATCCTTTTGTATCTGTACTGTAATATAATTTTAACTGTTGTATATATCATTTATTCAAGAATGACTTTAGACCATTTATAGTGTAGATTCTATGTTAATTTGGAAGTTAAGTTCAATGGACTATGCTGATTTAGGTGTGTAAAAGAATTAATGGAAGTGTCTGAGGATGATCATAATAGAAGGGATATGTAGATGATGACTGCAACTGGGTAGTGTGCGTATATATAAGATTAAGCTTGAACCATCACATACACTGGTTTCTCATGTTTCTGCAAGGGCTATGTCACCAAGGTTAAAATTGATAGAAGAGAGACTGTTTCTAGTAGATTTTAAAAAGTTGTGTGCTATATTGAAAGACTACTGAAAAGTGACAAGTGAGTTTCCCCAGCAATATTCAGGGGCTGTATGAAAAATCTTGAAATATTTCATATTTTAATAACTTCCACCTGAAATTGTGAAGTCCTTTCTAAAATACCCTGTAGGATGGCATTTGTCATAATATGAGAAAAATAGAATTAGGAAAAGAAATTGGTGAGCATTTTGAGACTTATCTCCACTATATTACAGTTTGGTTTGCTCTTGCACAATTTATGAGTGAGTCATAAAAGATAAACTCATTTATGTGTCACCACAGTAAAGGTGAAAATATAAAATATGAATTAGGTACCCAGAGGTTGACATGTATGGAAGATTAAAGGTTAAATTACTAAAATTATAAACATTCATCTAGCTAATTTTCTTATCTGAAATATTTTCTAGGCATTTTGGACATGCAATCTGAAAGATGATGGCATACTACTAGAATTCAGAATGCCAGTTTATATCTTGGATAGTTTATTGGCGAATAGCATCATTGGTCATACTGGACAATGTTAGTAACCCTTGCTATGTGGCAACAACAGGTTGTTCTGGAAAGAAGTCATTTAAATTACCTTACCCTAGAAGGTTCTATTTTAACTGCTGAACACAGGTGAAAAAGTGCCAAAGAGAAAATATCTCCACTATAACTTACATGACTTTCCTGGGTTTGGACAACCTAGAAGAATTTGGGATTATACTCTTTTTACTCTTCAGCTTTTATGTGATGATATTTTTGGTAACCTTGCACTCATTTTTACTTTCCAGAGAAGCCTAATCTTTCATTATACAATGTATTTTTTTCTTTCCTATTTATCCTTTGTGGATGTCAGATACATGAGCAGCATTGCCTCCTTGCTTCTGTAGGAGGATTTGGCTGGAAATATCACTATCTCCTTTACTGCCTGTGTGGTATAAATTGATATTTTTGGTGCCATGCTCACTGGATTGTTATGTCCTATAATCACTATTTGGTCATTGCTTGACCCCACCAAGTTTCTTATTACTCATGGACAATAGAACTGGTATCAAGTCAGCAGTGCAATCATGGATTGCTGTTCTTTCTTCACAGGAGCTATGTTAATTTCTTTGCCACATTGACCTGAGTCCACACATAAATGACCAATTCCTTTTTGACTTCTTCCCAGTTGTGAGATTCTCCCTCACTAATAGTACAATACTACAGGAGACTTTTTCTTCATTTCTATCACTTTTTTCCTTCTTTTCCCTTTATCTTATTGTTTCATTCTGACCTCCATTTTAAAGATTTCTTCCCTTAGAAGAAGAACAGAAACTTTTCCACCTGCTCATCACACTTGCTTTCTGTTAATGTATTTTATTGTTCCCCAGTTGTGGTGTACATGAAACCAGCAGCAAAACAACACCCAATCGGAATAATATTTTCTTACTTTTGTACCCTGTGTTTACATCACTTGGCAATCACTTAATTTGTAGTTTGAGAAGCAAGGTTATAACAATTGCTCTGAAGAAAGGAAAACACCTTACTGTTTAACATGTAGCTGGGTAAGAAAAAAGTGTCTTCTAGAGAATTTAGCATTTGAGGCAGAACTTGCCATTTATGAGACCTCCATTAAGGCTGTACTGTTTAATTACAATCAATAAAATTCTATTAAAATATAGATATTATGGTTATACTTAAAAGTTCAAAATGATATTTATTAAATTCCTATGAAAATAGAACATTGACTCTATATTAGCTGATAAAATGTCAACTGTAATACAACCATGATATATTTTGAAGCATTTGTACATTAATATTATCTTATTCTCCCAAAGATATCACAAGGTGTGTGTGTATATACATATATATATGCTATGTATATCCAATAGCAGCTAATTTTAATAAAGTCCCAGATTAACATGAAAAATTCTACATCCAAATAGTATTTACAATTTCATGAGGGTAGTTTTTTACTATGTATTAGCCAAAAATCAAAATTTCAGATAATTTAATTAGAAAGAACCAAAAATATTTTTAAACTCTATAGAATACATGGTAAATTGAAGATAATTAAAGTTAAATCAGGAAGAGACTTATTACAATGATTTAATAATACGTATTTTTCATGGTTCTTATTGTATTTTACAAAATGAATAAAAGTAACCTATTTTGTTACTGCTTTTCTAGGAGCTTTATTAATAATAAATAATTACAAACTAATGAAATCTGAGAAAAAATAGTGAAATAATCTTGTAGACAAAGGTGAAGCTTGATTGTTTATACTTATTATCAGGACATAACAAACAATTACAGTAATTGAGAGAGGGATTAATTTAAACAAAATAAATAATTGGGTAAAATTAATGTCCATAAATAGTTTCACACATACATAAGCACTTAATCTATAGCAAAAGTGAAACAAATTCCACTGGAAATGTATGAATCAGGGTGTTTCCACCCAACTGTGAAGGGTACAGTTTGGACCATCAGTAAGATCAAAGAATGCATCAGATAAATAGACATGAGTTCTGTTGGGACTTAGGAACAGGAGAGATCTCAATGGCTGCCAATTGAAGTATGAAATTAGCACCTGGCAAAGAAGAAGGAAAAGGAAGGGGAATGTTAGAGTTCTCAGGATAACCTTTTAACTTGTAAGTATACATGCTAGGCCAGGTGGTTATATGCCTCAAACTGTTTTTCATTTAAGGGAAGGGGCACTCTGGTCACTGGGTTCCCATGCAAAACTCTGCAGAGAAATAGAATTGATAGGGTATATACCTACATACATTAAGAGATTTATTACAGGCATTGTCTCAGACAATTGTTAGATGAAAACTATAAAGCAGGTGAAGTTGAATCCCCAGGAGATATTGGTTAGCTGAAGTACAGTCTTCTTTCTGACCTCTAAAATCTACAATTCTGGCTTTTATCACCGCCAACAGATTAGATGAAGGGTGTTCCCATGTTGTTGAGGGTAAGCTTCTTTGTTGATTATAGATGCAATCAACCATAGATGCACTTAATTGATTATAAATGCAAATTCATCTATGAAATACCCTTACAAAAAATTAGAAATATATTTGCTTGGCCAAACAACTGGATACCATAACCTAGCAAGTTGACAATGGTAACTGACTACCACAGGATGGAAGCAGAATATATTAATAAATAACAACAAAAAATATATACCTATCTTAGAAGGAGAAAAACAGTGTTATCCCTACTTTAGACTACACAAAAAATCCATTCCAAGTGGATTGTAGCTTCATAATTTGTGAAGCTAATGTGAAGCTTCATAATTTCAGATATGATGACATTGAGTAGGAATTATTTCTTAATTAAATATCATTAAATATGAGTGACATATTCTGAATTTTACTGAATAAAAATTAAAAACATAGTTTATTAAAAAAAAAAAACACCACTGGGGGAAATGCAAACCAGAAAGAGAGAGAAAGAGAGAGAGAGAGATGAGGAAGTGAGAGACTATTTCCAATAGATAACTGATATGAAGTTCATATGTGAAAAATAAAAAGAACTTTCACAAATTGATAGGTTCACAGATAAGCCAGTATAAAAAGGGGGAAATGGAAAGGACAAATGAGTTTATATGGCTATGAGTCTCCAAAAGAGAGTAAGGAAGTCATCAGAGGGGTCACCTCTAGGCACACCTCAGCAGAGTCCCAGAGACAGCTAAAGAATATACAACCCCAGGTATTGGTTCTTCTGAGGGCTACAGAGACCCACAGGTTCTATGGTCATTTCAGATGGAATTCAGTGCGATGTCAGTTGGCCCTACTTTGGTGTTTGTGTTCCTGACTGTGATGGAGTTGGACTCATCTTTGTTCACAAGCCTCCTCTGTTACTTTTAATGGACCTGTGGTTGGCACTGGGGTTTAGTGTATATGCAGGGAACCTGAATCTCTGGACTGTCCAAGTGATAGCCAGGGCTTTAGCCTCAACAGACTTGCAACTCCTACACTCTGGTTTATTGCATTTACCCCAGCTTGCTAACAGGGAGATGAAGAAGGTGAACCACCAACCAGGGAGCCAAGAGTGCCTACAAATACAAGCAGGAAAATTGAATCCATCATCCAAGTAGAATCTAAGCACCTTCTTGATAATAGAGGTGGAGTGGACATAACCATTCCAGGGTCCACAGAATGGAGGAATAGAGTATGGACTAGAGTGGACTTACTGATATTTTATTCTGGAACTATTGTGATTAGTAATGGATGTAAATGTAGCATTGATGTGGATTAAGTGGCCATGATAACTGCTGAGGATAGGGAGTGGGAAGAAGAGATGTGATGTCAGGGCATTTCCAGGACTTGGAGTTGTCCTGGGTGGTACTGCAGGGACAGTTACTGGACATTGTATGTCCTCCCATGGCCCACTCAGTGGACTGGGGGAGAGTGTAAACTATAATGTGGACCACTGACCATGTGGTGCAGCAGTGCTCAGAGATGTATTCACCAAGTGCAGTGAATGTCCCATGATGATGGAGGAGGTTGTTGTTATGGGAGGATTGGGGTGAGGGAGTTGGGGGGGTATATGGGGACCTCATTTTTTTAAATGTAACATTTTAATGTTACATTAAAAAATAAATAAAGACAAAAAAAGAATACATGGAGAAGAACTAGGGGAAAGCAAAAAAAAATATTGGAGCAAAGCGGACTTGGCCCAGTTATTAGGGTGTCCATCTACCACATGAGAGGTCTGCGGTTCAAACCCCGGGCCTCCTTGACCCATGTGGAGCTGGCCCATGTGCAGTGCTGATATGCACAAGGAGTGCCGTGCCATGTAGGGGTGTCCCCTGCATAGGGGTGCCCCACGTGCAAGGAGTGCCCCCCATAAGGAGAGCCACCCAGCATGAAAGAAAGTGCAGCCTGCCTAAAAATGGCACCTCCCACATGGATAGCTGGCACAAGATGACACAACAAAAAGAAACACAGATTCCCATGCTGCTGACAGCAACAGAAGTGGACAAAGAAGAAGATGCAGCAAATAGACACAGAGAACAGACAACAGGTGTGGGGGGGATGGGAAGAGAAATAAATCTTAAAAAAATATTGACAATAAATGTATGAAATGTTAATCAACTGAGGTTGGTTTTCTCCAGGGTCAGACAGTGAGACTAGATTGTCAGTAGAATTAAGTTATTTGCAAGCAGATCTAAGGAAAAATAGACAGTAGCATGGAGCATTGAGATAGGAATAGTAAATTGACCAAATTTGTTTCCTATCATAAGAGGGTCATGAATGAGAGCAACTGTAATTGTAATTCTTACTGGAAGCTAATGTAATTCCTACTGGAGACTTTCAAGACAAGATTAAGATCATCTCTGAATTGTCTCAACTAAACCTGATACAAGCTGGGTTTCTGGAAATCTTCAACTGGAATAATAACTCCTCAGGAATCCCACTCAGAACAATCCTGAGCCAAGCATATTCCATGCTTCAGTGAAAACTCTAAGCCTAAATTTTACTAGGGATAGAAGTATGAAGGCAAGAAAAAGGTTGAATTATAAATGAGAGCAAACACATGCTCTTAATCTTAAACTGCTTATTTGTGGGTATAAAGCCATGCTAATAAGATCTCTTGAATATAATATTTTATTTGAGATGTGAACCAAATGAGTGAAGGTGGATCTTAATCTGGATTACTGGAGACCTTATAAAGAGGGCCCAGGTGTCACAGTAGTTAGAATGAAGAGGAATTTACAATGTGATCACAGGCAGCAAAATAACTCAAAGAGCTCCAAGGATGGTGGAAAGTCCCTACCGGATTGCTATGGGTTGAGTGGAGAACGATCAGCCTTGCTAATACCTAGAAACAGATTACTTTTAGCATCAAAACCATTAGAACATAAACTACAATGTCAACTATAATCCATGCTGTGTAGCAGTGTTCCAAAATATATTCACCAAATGCAATGAATGTGCTGTGCTGATGAAAGATTGTTGATGAGGGAGGACTGAGGGGTGGAGTGGGGAGTAGGGGTATATGGGAACGTCATATATTTAATGTAACATTTTGTGTGATATATGTATCTTTTAAAATGATAATTTAAAAAACAGAAAAAATCATTAGACAAAATATTCTTATTTATTAATGAAAACCACTTTGAGGCATGTGTGGTAGCAGCCCAGGTATCAAAGGCAAGCCAAAAGTTTGGAAAACAGCAGTGTGGATAGCTGAGACAATGGCACCAAAAGAATTGAGATTATAGACCTTAAATAATCTATCATGTGCTTATCAGGTGAACAAGTTCTACTATAAAACTATTGTGACTAACAATGAAAGAAATTGTATCATTGATGTGGAGAAAGTGGCCACAGTAGTTGCTGAGAATAGATGTGATGTGGCAGCATTTTTGGGATTTGGAGTTGTCCTAAATGATATTGCAGGGACAGATACTGGACATTATATATCCTGCCATAACCCACTGAATCTAATGGGGGAGATTGCAGACTACAATGTAAATTATAATCCATGTGGTGCAGCTGTGCTCCAAAATGTATTCACCAATTGTAGCTAATGTGACACAAAGATGAAAGAGGTTGTTGATGTGGGAGGAGAGAAATGTGGGTGTATGGGAACCTCTTAAACTTTTTACTGAAACATTTTTTGTGATCTATGTATCTTTAAAAAAAATAAGACAACAAAATATAAATTTAAAAAAGCCACTCCCTGAAAAAAATCTATCTTGGATTGCAGATGAAAACCACAATGCCAAACAACTATATCCTCACAAGAATGGCTAAAATTAATGACAATGCTAGGCTTTGTCAGGACCTAAGGAGGAGAGGCAGAAAACCCAATGAGTTACACAAACATTACCTGGAACCAAGTCCTGAGGCACAGCCAAGTTCATACAATCAAGTTATTAAAAGGCAAGTGGAATCTCTAACCCAGCAGTTGCATACTTAGAATGTAACCTGAAACATTCTCATATGGCAGAAAGAAAGAAAAACAGAATGGGCTCTACTATCACTGCCCACATACATTTGTAAACACCTCACACTAGCTATTGTCCTCAAGGACACTAGCCAAAATCTAATTACCACTGGACAGAAACTCCTAAAAACCAAACCACTCAATGAATTCTCCCCACTTTGTCATAAATACACCAATCAGAATAAACTTTAACTCCCCAAGATAGACAAACCAGAAATCCCTAGAGAGGTGGCACACATCTCACTCTGTAGCACAGTACACACCCATATAACTATCTTTTTTTTCCCATTTCTTAAAGAACTCTTTACTCCCTTGCCTACCCTATGGTGTGTTCTCAAATTCCTTCATGCAGCATAGGCAAGGACCTAAACACTGGTTCAAAGGAAGAGCTATACAAAACAACATAGATAGATTTGATCCACATAATTTTATTATGAACACATCACTGTGTTTTATGTACTTTTTTATGGATTTGTGACTTGTAGGATTATAAAATGTCTGAAAATTATAGTAATCAGCAACACAATCCATACAAAATAATAGGTCAAAGGAAAAAACTGTATAAATGTCTACAGATAATATTTATATTTTATCTGACACAACAAAGAAAGGAAAAGTAAAGGATTGGTGTCCACAATTCTATTATTGATTCTGAGGTTTACCAAGCAATCCTGTGGTTGTTTTGGCATCAACCCAGAAGTATAGGGTTGTTTACTTGTTATTGTAATCCTATCTGTTATGGTAGAGATTTAAGTGTCCCAGATTTTCCTTTCTGTACATGATTATTTTTATCATCCTTAAGCATACTAACAGAAATGCCAATATTATGAAGTAAGCCTGGAAGTTTTCAATTTTGTTCATATACCTTGCCTCATTATAGCCCTGATCAATTATCTCAATTGAAGTCAGAAATATTCTGCTCATCTTCTCAATAGACCAGACACCTTTATGTCCCCAGGTATGCAGGACTCAGTGGGGATATAAGGCTAGTAGTCAACCACCCTGTGCAAAGGTCATTCATTCTGTAAGAGTACAATTCTTTAAGAATCTGATTACCATTGTCAGATGATTTTAATCTACTTGCCATATGATTTTCATACATACAAAAGAGAATTACAATAGCAGAAGCAATGAGATAATTGCTGAAGCACCATCCACAAGCATTTTGTTGAAACCTTATTATTTAAATAGTATTCCAAGGTCCAAGGTCCAGTTAATATGGAAAATGTGCATTCAGATTTATCACACTCAAAACAGCTGCATATTTTATGTGGCAGTTATATTTGAGGTTTTTGAATTGTTAATATTCACAGGTTAATTGTGGAATAATACCAGCATTTAAACAAGAATGTACCAAACAGCTTATGGTGAATGAGAAACTCAATAAAGTAAACATTTAAGAATGTTTATGAAACCCTCTGGCACACTTCAAGCAAAACATGCATGGATCTTATCTTAAGCAAAAAATGGAAACTTGCAGATTGAAATAAAGATTGACCACCACGCTGTATCATGCCTGATAATGAGTTTTGTGTATGGGTCAGATACAGATAGCACCATGAAGATTTAGAAAATGAAACATCCATCAGGATCCCAATACAGAAAGGCTAGTCAGACCTTGCACCATAAACACAACTGTGAGCATTTTCGTGACAAGAAAAGCATCATCGTTCTCCATAGGATTTAAACAAGACCCAGAGTCAGACTATAAAATATTTGAAATATGTAAGATACACTTTAAAACTACTAAAAACATAAAGAGCCTGGAAAGTAGAACTTGCAATGAAAAGGCACTTTTTAAAATGTTAATACTGAGTTGATATAAGTGTTGGAATTATGTAACAATGAATTTAAAAAAGCAATTATATAAAAACATCCAAATAAGTGTAAACTCTTGAAATCAAAGGAAATTGCAAAGATTAAAGATATAAATTGGACTCAAAGAAATTGTGTAACTGAAAAATAATAAATGTCTGGCCATTAAAATTAACAGTGCTTGCTTGAACAAACAACTGAGCACCCTTATGAGAGCAAGTTGACAAATTAGCTTAACCATCACTTTCTACCCCTTATCAACTTGGCAGCCATACACATTATCTTAAACCATAATTTATGTCTAAATATAAACAATGATAGCCATATTTTTTTGGTCTAAAATTAACAAACTGCCTGGATATAATGAGATATGCACCCCATAGCTCCAGAATATGGTGCAAATCCCAGGTAATATTCACTCTTAAAATTTACATCCTTAAATATTATAACATGGAACTAATACAACTTATATAAGGGGAAAAGAAAATTAAGAAACCAAATATTTTCATGTTATGTACATATATAAACATACTAATAACAAAACAAGGAAAAACTATGGCCATTACGGTCCTCTTTTTTTGGAACTGATCATGTAGTTGTAGTTCATATTTATCAATACCATCGTCCACTACCCATTACTTGCAGCTTTACACTTAGCAAGCACCTCAGCTGACCCTGAGGCCTGAAGATTCTAGGCTATTGTTAATCATGCCTGGATTGGGCTACTGCAGTTTTCCATTGACTTTATTTTTTTTTAAGATTTATTTTATTTTATTTTTATTTATTACTCTCCCTTACCCCACCTGCCCCAGTTGTCTGTTCTCTGTGTCCCTTTGCTGTGTGTTCTTTTTGTCCACTTCTGTTGTTGTCAGCAGCATGGGAACCTGTGTTTCTTTTTGTTGCATCATCTTGCTGCGTCTGCTCTTTGTGTGTGTGGCACCATTCCTGGGCAGGCTGCACTTTCTTTCATGCTGGGTGGCTCTCCTTATGGGGTGCACTCCTTGCGTGTGGGGTTCCCCTATGTGGGGGACACCCCTGCATGGCATGGAACTCCTTGTGCACATTAGCACTGTGCATGGGCCAGTAGGTCAAGGAGGCCCGGGGTTTGAACCACTGGCCTCCCATGTGGTAGATGGATGCCCTATCCACTGGGCCAAGTCCTCTTCCCTCCATTGACTTTAATCACTAGGTATGGTAAGTACTGGGTTGCCATAGGGGTCTTTTGTATTTCAGGCAAAAGATTCTATATATCAATTATATAGTTGTGCACCTATTTCCTCTTGATAGTCAGGATCAATTACCCCAGGCAGGGCAGTAAGTCTCTTCTTTGCCTTCTTTTAAAACTCTTTTTTTAAAATTTTTTCTCTTTTTAAAAAAATGTTACATTAAAAAAATGAGGGCTCCACATAACCCCCACCCCCCTCAACCCACTCCTCTCACATAAACAACCTCTTTCATTATCATGGGACATTCATTGCAATTGGTAAATACATTTTGGATCATTGTTGCACCACATGGATAGTGGTTTACATTGTAGTTTACACTCTCCCCCAGTCCACCCAGTGGGCCATGGCAGGACATGCAATGTCCAGCATCTGTCCCTGCAGTCCCACCCAGGACAACTCCAAGTCCTGAAAATGCCCCCATATCATATCTCTTCTTCCCTCTCCCTACCCTCAGCAGCTACTGTGGCCACTTTCTCCACTCCTGGGGAGGACTGATGTTCTCAGAGGGAATTTTATCTCTTGAGAGAATTGGTGGCTCCCAATGGGTTAGAGCAGTCGAGTATGTCAAGCCCTCAACATTGTTGCAAGTATCTCTGAACATGGTCCTTCAAGTAATGAAGATTGATTTTTCACTGTGGGCCCTGAGGGGAGGTGGAAAGAAGTATTGAATATCTCAGCCTTCTTTGCCTTTTGATACATGAGGAGCCCAAAGAAACCAGTTCAGTGGAATCATTGTTGTATTTCCTGGAGAAGAACTCTTCTTTTTGGAATAAGACCTGTACGCCAGCAGAGATTAAGTGACAGGAATCAAAAATCTCATGGTGGATCACAAGGGTCAATAATGCATGATGTCACTATAGCAGGGACAGGAAGCAAAACATTCCCTAGTGAATCAGTAGAGTCAATAGTGAGTAGTGTCACTCCCATTTCTACCCCTTGATTCCTGTATTGGAAAATCTGGCTATAAGAGAAACAGCACCATAAAGTCAACACTGTTTTAGAGGTTATACAGCCTCCTGGAGAGCATAGATATTGCCCAGCCACCAAGATATGGCCACCTAGTTGGTGCCATATTTCAGTCTTCAAAATTCTATTCCAAGTAGCCAATTTAGCTCAGTGGTTTAGTGTCATCCTCCCACATCTGAGGTCCCAGATTGAATCCTAAAACAAGTATTACCTAATAAATGTCTATTCCACCATTCTATCAATTCAGCTGCTTCAGAATGATGGGGGACATGGTAACACCAATAAATTTCATGAGCATGTGCTCATTCTTACACATTATTTGTTGTGAAGTGGGTTCCTTAATTAAAAGCATCATGGTAAAAATACCATGATGGTAAATAAGACATCTGGTAAGTCTGTAAGTGGTAATATTGACAGAAGCATTGCATGCAGGGAAGGCAAACCCATGTATATGTGTCTATTTCACTTAGAACAACTCTCTGCCCTTTCCATGATGGAAGTGGTCCAATCCAATCAACATGCTAGAGAGCAGCAGGGTGATCACCTGGGAATATGATACTCTATTGTGTGCCAAGCGTGAGTCTTTTCTGCTGGCAGATTTGGCATTCATCAGTGGCTGTGGCCAGGTCAGCCTTGGTGAGGTGATGTTCATTTTGCTGAGACCATGCAAAACCTCCCTACCTACTACCATTTTTACTTTGCTAATTAGCCATTGGGCAATGAGAGGAGTGGCTGGGTAAATAGGCTGAATGCTATCCACAGAGCACATCATTTTATCCACCACATTATTAAAATCTTCCTCTGCTGAAGTCACCCTTGGTGAAGATTCATGTGAACATAAACATCATTGTTTTTGACCACTCCAAAAGGTCTATCCATGTACATCTTCCCCATAATGCTTTGTCACCAGTTTTCTAAACAAGTTCCTTCCAAGTCCCTCATCATACAGCTAATCCATTAGCAACTGCCCATGAATCAGTGTACAAAGGCATTTCTGGCCATATTTCCTTCTAAGAAAAATGAACAACTAGGTGGACTGCTTCAAATTCTGTCCCCTGGGAGGATTTCTTCTCAACACTGGCCTTCAGAGTTGTCCCTGAAAGGGCCTACAGGGTTTCAGCTGTCCACTTTCAGATGGTACCCACATTCCATACAGAACAATCTGTAAACCAGGCCAGAATTTTCTCTTCCTCAGTCATTTAATTCTAAGAAACTCCAAATAGGTTATTGCTCTCAACTTGGAAAGAGAAGGTAATGTAGCAGGAATAATGGCCATGGATATTTGGGCCATTTTCCCATGTAATTTAATTTTACTTTCAAGACACACAAAACCCTATATGATATACATCACTTCCATTTTGTGATGGAGTCCTAATGTACATGCCAAATTTATTGTTTGGTAGCTCAGACAATACCCACCTCATGATAAGCAAGTCAAGTCACTTGGTAAGTTGGTGGCCTACAGTTAAGCTTTCAATCTCTATTAAGACCCAGTATCAAACTATAATCTGTTTATTCTAAAGGAGAGTAATTATCTGAAGAGGATGCAAGATATTTGCTCCAAAATCCTCAGGGTCTGCATTGTGATTCTCCATAGGGGCCTGCTAAAGGCAGCAGAAAGTATCCCTATTTGCCACTGACACGTAGAGCACCGTCATATCTGTTGGCTCACATAGACCAAATGGCAATGCATCTTTTACTGTAGCCTGGACTTATTGTAGAGCATCCTTTTGTTCTAGTACCCACTCAAAAGTAGCAGCTTTTCTGGTTACTGAGTAAATGGGCTAGAGTAACACAACCAGAAAGATAATATGTTGTCTCCAAAATCCAGAGAGATCAACTAAATATTATACCACTTTTTTAGTCATAGGGGGGACTAGATGCAACAGCTTATCTTTCACATGAGAATGGACATCTTGATATGACCCTTAACCACTCTACACCTAAAATTTCACTAAGATGGAAGTCCCCTGTAATTTTGTTGGATTAATCACCCATTTTCTGACACACAAATAAATGCCTTGTCAATGAGTCTAGGGTAGTTGCTAGTTATTGCTCACTAGATTAAATCCACATGCTCTCATCAATGAAGTGTAAAAGTGTGATATCGTATGGGAGGGAGAGATGATCAAGTACTGTGTGGATAATATTATGACATAGGACTGCAGAGTTCATGTATTCCTGAGGTAGGACAATGTAGGTATATTGCTGGCTTTGTCAACTGAAAGAAAACTGTTTCTTGTCGTCCTTACTATCAGCAATTGAGAAAAATATTTTCCAGATCAATAACTGCATAACATTGTATGAGAGGATGTGTTGATTCCCTTAAGCAGTGATACCATCTCTGGTAGAAGAACTGCAATTTGATTCATCACCTGGAAAAAGTTTATGATAATCTCCTCTCATTCTCCAAGATCCATCTGTTTCCTGCACATGCAAAATAGGAGAGTTGAATGGAGATGTGCTGGTTAGCATGAAAACTGCATCCTTAAGTTCCTTTACAATGGCACTGATTTCTGCAATCCATCCAGAAATCCAGCATTACATGTTTAAATATATTATTTTATTTTTAAAGAAGATATAGAATACATAAATGTTACATCAAAACCCCTTAGCCTCCAATACTTATAAAACAGTATGTTATCAAAGCTAAACAAACTCTTATGACCTAGAAAAATACTATGCTTGGTTATTTTTAAGAGATAATATTTCCCAAAGAGCCACAGTGTGTGGTTAATAATTTCTGCTCCTTTCACACTAATAGGGAGGTCATGTAGGAATTCAGAATTGACAGTAGAATGCTAGTATATTTTTCACTGTCATTATTTTATGTTTATGCCTGATTTTATTGAATATTTTATTTTGGAAAGTTACAAATTTATGGAAAAATTTAAATGGAATAATGAATCTACATGTGCCCTAAACCAAATTTGATTAGTTGCTAAAATATTATTTTATCGACCATATATAAATTTGTTGTCACTCAAAGTTGAATCCTTGACTGATGCACACCAGAGAAAAGTGAAATTGAGACTTTGAGAGAAGAGTTTATTTTCAAAAGTGTAGCCTCACAAAGACAGAAGGGAATGTGTCAAATCTGTGTCCCTGAGTTGGCATTCTTTGGTTTTCATGAGATTGAAGAAAGGGAGATGAGACTGTGACAGTGTAAGGGAAGATAAGAGTGTGGAAATGGGGAACATTGCATCTGGACATCATGCTGACTCATATGTGCATGACTAGACAGTGACATTTTCAGCATGCTGTTTAGGTGGTTTGAAAGAACTGGGTTAGAGATACTCTAATTTTTTAGTACATGCAGACTTAATAGATGCTATTTTCACTTGAAGATTAAGGTTGAGGGTATTGCTTGTGTCAGAAGAGCTATCTCAGTTTAGAAATGGTTTTGTCAGTCCTGGACTGACTCATTTTGCCTTATTAATTAACATTGATGGCTACTACAGGAGTATCCAAATTTAGCATTTTGAAACAAGATAAGGGTATACAATTGGAGCCAGTTACTAGTTATTTTATTACTGCTCAGTCACAATGCAAACATTATACAGGTCTGATGTGAGATTTGACTTATGTGGTTACCTTTTAAGCTATTAAATATCCCTCCCCTGGAATGGGGGGAAGAGATGAGATGTGGAGGCATTTTTGGGACTTGGAGTTGTCCTGGGTGATGCTGCAGGGACAGCTACCAGACATTGTATATCCTCCCATGGCCCACTGGGTGGAACGTGGGAGAGTGTGGGCTATGATGTGGACCATTGACCATGATGTGCCTCGGTGCTCAGAGATGTATTCACCAAATGCAATGAATGTCTCATGATGATGGAGGAGATTGTTGCTATGATGGGAGGAGAGGGGTAAAGGGGGGTGGGGGGTATATGGGGACCTCATATTTTTTTAATGTAATATTAAAAAAATAAAGACAAAAAAAAATCCCTCCCCTTGCTAATGCCCTAGGTATTATTAGTTATTGTACCAAAGTTCAGGGCCAATAGTGAGGCCTTTTTTGGGGTTATCTGGGACCTAACCTTAGCCCTGCAAAGTGTCCCAATTGGGATCTCAAGGTCAAGGTCTTGACAGGTTCTCATGGCCTGTTGCCTGTCAGGCATGTTGTCTGTCAGCTATGTTGTGGCTCATTTTTTTCTCATTTCCCTATACTAACCTGCCTCAAATACAGCTTGATAGTAGGAAGGGAACGTGAGAAACATAATCTTAAAAATGGGATTTTTGAAGTTGTTCTAGGATTTTTGCAATTGGCTTTCTACTTTTTTTTTTTTTAAAGATTTATTTATTTATTTATTTCTCTCCCCTTCCCCTCCCACCCCGGTTGTCTGTTCTCTGTGTCTATTTGCTGCATCTTCTTTGTCCGCTTCTGTTGTTGTCAGCAGCTTGGGAATCCGTGTTTCTTTTTGCTGCATCATCTTGTTGTGTCATTTTGGGCAGTGTCATTCTTAGGCAGGCTGCACTTTCTTTTGCACTGGGCGGCTCTCCTTATGGGGCGCACTCCTTGCGTATGGGGATCCCCTACACAGGGACACCCCTGCGTAGCATGGCACTCCTTGTGCACATCAGCACTGTGCATGGGCCAGCTCCACATGGGTCAAGGAGGCCCAGGGTTTGAATCGCGGACCTCCCATGTGGTAGATGGATGCCCTAAGCACTGTGCCAAATCCTCCACCGGCTTTCTACTCTTAATGAGACAGAAGGGTATTAATGGCTCCCTTTCCAATTATCAAGGTGTCACTGACAGTCCATGATTTCGATTGGCAATGGAGATATACAAAATATCACCAAGGATTCCATTACTTCCATGCTTATAAGGGGCAAGGATCTGGATGAGTGTGTTTTCAGTACCCTAACAGAGTTTGAAGATATCAAAAGTTATAATGATGTTGGCTGGCTGTTCCTAAATACTTTGGATACAGTTATGAATCAAAGGGATGAGCTAAAGGCTTCAAATTTGCAACTTAGACACTGCATGAAAGATGTGAAAATGTATGTGTATTCTGAAAGAAAATCTTTTTTTTATGCAGCCGCAGACATGACATCTCTGTTAAACCAGGCACAGAATCCCGTTGTATGAGTAGCAGAGTTACAAAGGAAACTAAAATCTCAACTTCACAGGGTGTTTACTGTAAAAATGAAGGCATTCATTGGACAGGAATGGAACCCTGAGGATTGGGATGGACACAAATGGGTTTATGATGATATTTGTGTGGACATTGAAATTGTACATTTTGCTTACACTTCGCTATATACACCTCTGTTGGCCTGCTCTGTGTAGACCACACAATGTGGAGCTTGTATCACCCAGCTGTCTGTCTGCACCAGGAATCTGGACCTTGTCCCAGCCTTGAACAAATACCAGCCAAATTCCAGCATGCACTGCCCAACCACAACTTGCCCTGAGGAGTCTGCCTGTCAACCCTTGCCTGAATAGATTAATCCTGCCTCACCAGAAGAAAATGCAAAGTGATGCCCTGAGATCAGTAGCTTGTAATATGTCTCCTACTGTCATATCACTTCTTAAGACCTATTAAATAGACTAAAATCATAACAAGTCCCTAAAAAAATCCCCCCACTGTAAGTAGATGCCATAAGCCAGCAGATGTTGCAGCTGGTGGGGAGAGGATGTAGCTCAGGCCTTTGGGCACTTGCTTCTCATATGAGAGGTCCTAGGTTCAGTTCACTGTGCCTCCTGGAGAAGGCAAACAAATAATGAGCCAAGAGATGATGGAACAATCTGGGGAAGGGAGATAAATGAAAATTAAAGTAAATATATAAATCTTAAAAAAGAAAAGAAAGAGCACTAACTGTCTCTGGTGGCTAACTGAAACACAGAATAAAGGGTGGCCTAGAGTGTCAGAGTTTGAGATGTCTGATTTATCCTGGCATACAAAAGAAGACGAAATTCAAAGGTTTAGAAAGATTGGAATGCTAGAATGGTTTTACCATTTAAGACCTTCCAACCCACCTTAGACTTGTCCAGAGGTAAACCTTTAACAGTTCTGTGGGGAATAAATGTGTAAGACTAATTCATCTTCCCTGAAGAGTTCGGTGGTTGCTCTTCATTTCAGTCCAGATATTACTGTGGGAACTGCTGTCATGGAACTAGAATCCTTAAACATTACAGGGTTGATCAGTGTCACACTGGTAAAAGCCACATATCGGAAGTTAATCACCAAAAACAGGGTGTGTGTGGCTACTGCAATGAAAGGCAAACTCGAAGTATCCACCCAAAATGTCTAGTCATGTATAGCTTTGGTGTTGGCTAATAAATCATGGGGTACCTAGAAGTGAATTACATAGGCAGTCTATTAAATTCCTACTTGATCTGTATAAGATGAAGTGTTCTAGGTTGAGTGAACAAAACCATAACTTAAAATACAGACACAGAGAATAATGGCTTCTTAATTCCTGGATTTGAGACAGTTTAGAGACCCAGAGCCCTTTGAATGAGAAGAAATTCAGATCCTCTTGGGGAAGGACCCTGTTACACTGCCAAAATTTTATACTGTTAATCTCCTTCCCAGCATAGATTAACATAAATTTAACCAGGTGGTGACTCCAATTATAGCTGCTGTCCCAGATGTTGTACCATTGCTTGAACAAATTAGCACATCCACTGGAACCTGATATGCAGCTATTGATCTTGCATAGGCTGTTTTCTCAATAGTCATTAGTAAAGATCTCCATAAACAGTTTGTTTTATTTGGCAAATGCAGCAATATTCCTTCACTGTCATGTCTTAGGAGTATATCATCTCACCAATCCTATGTCATAGTATTATCTGCAGGGAACTTAATCATCTCTCACTCTCACAAGATATCACACTGGTCCATTATATTGATAATACCATGTTGACTGAACCTAGTGAACAAGAAGTAGAAATGACTTTAGACTTACTGGTAAGGCTTTTGTGTGAGAGAGGATGGGAGATAAATCCAACAAAATGCAGGGGTCTTCAACCTCAGTGAAATTTCTAAGCGTCCAATGGTCTGAGGCATGTTGAGCTCCTTGTATGACCAAAAAAGGGCCCCAACACTTAGTTTGTCTCTTCAGATTTTGCAGACAATATATTCTAGACAATATATTCTGAAGGATAAGCAGTTTCATCTAACCCTTCCTATGACCAAAAAAGAGGGAAAATATTTAGTTTTACTCTTTGTAGACAAACACTTAGTTTCACTTCATCAGAAGAGGATATTATATCAGGTGGGTCATATGATGTGCTCTGTGACTTGTACTCAACTTCCTTCCCAAGACACTCTTGTCATTGCCCAATGGGCTCATGAACAAAATGACCATGGAGGTAGGGATGGAGATTATGCATGGGTGTAGCAGCATGAACTTCCCCTTACCAAGTCTGACTTGACCATAGCCACTGCTGATTGCCCAAACTGCCAAATAGTACCACATTCAGTCTCTGATATGGCATCATTCTTTGATGTAATCAATCTGCTACCTTGTGGCAGGTTGATTACATTGGACCAATTCCATTAAGGAAGGAGCAGTGAATTGTTTTGACTGGAGCAGACACATAGTTTGGATATAAGTTTGCCTTCCCTACACACAATGTAGCTTCCAAAACTACCATCAGTGGACTTAACACATATCTTACCTTCCACCTTGGCTTTACATGCGTCTGCTTCTGATCAAGAAACCACTTCACAGCAAATGATATGTGGGAATGGGCACATGCTCATGAAACTCACTAATCTAACCATGTTTCCCATCATCCTGAAGGAGCTAGATTGATAAAATGGTGGAATGGCATTATGAAGACTCAGTTATTTTGACAGGTAGGTGGCAATAACTTGCAGGGCTAGGGAAATGTTCTCCCGGAGGCTGTGTATGCTCTAAATCAATATTCACTTTATGGTACTTTTTCTCCCATAGTCAGGAATCATGAGTCCAGGAGTAAAGCCTTGGAAATGGGAGTAGCACCAGTGCTTATTAACTCAAGTGATCCACTCTGAATTTTTTTCTTCCTGTCCTTGCAACTTTAAGCTCTGCTATTCTAGTTCCAAAAGGAGGAGTGCTTATACCTGGGAACCCCATAATAATTCCATTGACCTGGAAGTTAAGACTGTCAACTGACCACTTTGGGCTCTCATGCCTCTGAATCAACAGGTAGAGAAGAGAATTACTGTTCTTACTGGGTGATTTATCTTCTCAAGGAGAACTAAGATTATACCTTCATAACTGAGGTAAAGAAGAGTTTGCCTGGAATCCAGAATATCATCTAGGGCATCTTTTGATAGTGCCATGCCCTGTGAATAAAGTCACTGGAAAATTGCAACTCAATCCAAGCAAGACTAACAATGGCCCAGAATTTTTAGGAATGAATGCCATAATCTCATCAGGCAAAAAAACACAGCCAGCGGAGCTGCTTGCTAAGGGTAAAGGGAACATGGACAGGGTAGTGGAAGAAGGAACTGATAAATACAAACTTGGGCCACATGGACAGTAACAGAAATGAGGACTGTAGCGATTATGAATATGTCTTCCTGAGTATGATTTTATATTTAGATAAAATTGAGTGTATTTGTTTTCTTCCCTAATTTCCCCCTTATCTTATGATATAAGTTGTACTAGTCTCATGTTACAATATTTAAGGTTGTCAAGCTTAAGAATGAATATGACCCAAGGGTTTGCACCCTATTCTGGAGCAAATAGTGGTTCTGGTTGTATGCAGGACAGTTGAATATTGTTAGGTGGAAATATATATGCATGTCTGTTATTGTTTTTATTTAGATGATAAGTATGGTTTAAAGTAATATGTATGGTTAGTAAGTTGGCAAGGGTTCAACTGATGGTTAGGCTAATATGTCAACTCAACCAGGTAATGTTGACCAGTTCTATGATTAGATATGTACTGGGCTGATTGCAACACAAAGGCATTTCATGGACTTTAATCATCAGTGAGATGATTGCATAGATGGTTGATTAAATTTACAATAGAGAAAATTGTGGTTCAGGAATAAGTGACATCTTATCAAATCAGTTGTATGTCTTAAAATGTGGAGGGAATTCAATATTAAGGGAGAATCTCTATGACTACTTCAGATAGCCAACATCTCTTGGGAATTAATCAAGGACCTTCATCAGCGCAACTGCTTTGTGACCTGCCTGAGAAATTTGGACTTGTGCATCTCCACAGACAATTTTTTCCTCACTGTAGAGAGAATTTTATTGTCCTAGGCACTTATGTACTTTTAATGATGATATCCTTGGACCCGAGGCCTAACACATTTTTCATGAGGACTGTTATATTCCATATAAGATCAACAATTACAAACATTCTGGTGAAGATGATTAAAATTCAACAGACTTCTTTTACAAGCTTCAGAGTTTAGTATTCTCATGTCTTCCTCCTTGGCCTGATTTTTTCTGTATTTCAGAATTCCCTTGTTCGACTTCCAAAAGCTACTCCATTAATACCTCTTAAACCCAGGGGCATAATTGAAGAAGAATGAAACTTGGAATTCTCCAATCTTTAATGAGCCTCCCAGGTACCAGGTGTAGCTTAGGAATTTCATCCAAGAGCTAACATGCCTATCTCGCTACATGTTCCATGTTAAACTTTAGAACACCTAGCCCAAGAGTGCATTTTTTCATATTTTTGTCTATATTTTTTTAATATTACATTTAAAAATATGAGGTCCCCATATACCCCCACCCCCTCCCCATTCCTCCCCCCATAACTACAATCTCCTTCATCATCATGAGGCATTCATTGCATTTGGTGAATACATCTCGGAGCACCACAAAACCTCATGGTCAGTGGTCCACATCATAGCCCACACTCTCCCACATTCCACCCAGTGGGCCAAGGGAGGACATACAATGTCCAGGAACTGTCCCTGCACCACCACCCAGGACAACTCCAAGTCCCAAAAATGCCCTCACATCACATCTCTTCCTCCCACTCCCTACCCTCAGCAGCCACCATGGCCACTTTCTCCACACCAATGCCACATTTTCTTTGATTACTAATCACAATAGTTCATGAAGAGAACATCAGTAAGTCCACTTTAATCCATACTCTATTCCTACATCCTGTGGTCCTTAGAATGGTTGTGTCCACTCCACATCTATATCAAGAGGGGGTTAGATTCCACATGGATGCTGCATGCAATTCTGCTTTCCAGTTGTAGGCACTCTTGGCTCCCTGGTGTGGTGGTTGACCTTCTTCACCTCCATGTTAGCTGAGTGGGGTAAGTCCAATAAACCAGAGTGTAGGAGTTGCAAGTCTCTTGAGGCTCAGGGACTGGCTATCACGTGGTCAGTCCAGAGATTCAGGTCCCCTGGGTATAAATTAAACCCCAGCACCAGCTACAGTTCCGGTAAAAGAAACAGGAGAGGCTTGTGAACAAAGATCACATCTGAGTCCAGCTCCATCACACAGAAACACAAACTCCAAAGTAGGGCCAACTGACATGGCACTGAACTCCATCTGCCATGACTGCAGAACCTGTGGGTCTCTGTAGCCCTCAGAAGAACCAATACCTGGTTATATCTACTTTATCTGTCTGTGGGACTCTGCTCAGGTGTGCATAAGGGTAACTCCTCTGATAACCTCCTGGCTCTTTTTGGACTCATAGCCATATAAACTCATTTATCCTTTTCATTTCCCCCTTTTATTCAGGACAAAAAGCATATTTAACTCCTGGTATTCTATATAGATTGAGATATTCTGCTGGTTCGAGTTGACCCTTTTATTCAAGGTCATTTTCTAGTTACATCATCAGCTGGTACTTGGTAGTAAACCATTGGCGCCAGGGAGGCTCATCCCCGAGAGTCATGTCCCAAGCTGGGGGGAAGGCAACACATTTACATGCTGAGTTTGGCTTCAAGACTGGCCACATTTGAGCAACACGGAGGCTCTCAGGAGGTAACTCTTTGGCATCCTGCCGCTCTAGGCCTTGTTCTTATTTCAGGTGCACAGGCTCACAAGCATAGTCATATGTATCAAGGGCTCATTGTTGGACCTTCCTTCTTTTTTGGTCTTTGCCATTGCACTTGGGGGATTGTTGCTGTTCCTTTTGGGACTGTGATAGAGCTCCCCTGGCTATGAACTCAGCCCTCCCTCAGTTGTTTTTAATTTAACCACTATGAAAATATTCAAACATATTTATGTACCCTGGATATATGCACTGGAGAATTCCCTTCCAACCGTGTGTCCCCTGTCAATAACATCCCACACCAGTATTCCTCCCCTGCCATTGTTGACCCCTTCTGTGATCCAAAACTTCTTCAAATGTGAAGCCCAATATAATACCAGGTTCCATTAATAGTAAAATGGAATATAGTGATGAGTTTAAAGGTTAGATATAGAATACATATTAATTTAGAAAAATTAAGGTGAAAATAAATTGGGGCATCAAAAAATTAAAAAATGCAAAAGCTTTGTTTTGATGTTTTGCCTTCCATCACTGCAACAAGTGTTGCCCTGTATGCAAATTGCAAGGCATCTACTTCTGTCTTTTCCTCAGAGTCTACTTCCTATCTTATTCTTTTTTTCTAATTAAACTTATCTTCACAGAAGTTTTAGATCACAGTAATTCATATATACAATGAATAGTACTGCCATATATCCAACATAAAACCCTCTTCCCTTCCACAGCAATAAACATTTTACCTACTCATACTATATTTATTGAAACTGATGTGTTAATATTGTGACAGTAACTTTCAAACAAGTTAACATTTGGGTTTACATTGTGGTTTATATTTTAGACCATACGATTTTCTAAATTTTTAGTTATCTTATGTTTTACATTATGATTTACATTTTAGCCTATTAGTCCCTATATATTTTTGGTGTAATTTAACATGTCTTATATCCATCCTTGCATAATCTTGTGGAACACTTCTATTGCCTACACTGTTACATTGGTATCATCTATTCAATACCTCATTCCCCCTCCCCTTAGGGCCCACAGTGACAGTCAATCTTCATTGCTTGAAAGGCCATGTTCAGAGATACTTGCAACAATGTTGAGGGCTTGACATGCTCAACTGCCCTCATGCACTGGGAGCCACCATTTCTTTCGAGAAATACAATTCCCTCTATTTGAGAACATCAGCCCTCCCCAGGATGTGGGTATATCTTCACCCCCCTTATAGGGGTCTCTATCCAGTGATATAACCCACTATGGCAAAATGAACATTCACATGTTCCCTAGGAGCCTGTCCTGTGTCAGATTATCCCCTTTAAGCATCTTAAACTGGTAACTTTCCTTATTATATTTTTTAAAAGGTTTTCTCAGCATTATACTCTTAACCAAATACTTGACAATTTCCTATGTTTGCATGTTGCCCCATACTCCCCCCAATTTCTTGGGCAATATTACCCATCTTCCCATTCCTAGCCCCCCTCAAGTCTGCAAAGCCCCACCCAAAGGTAACCCTATGCCCACATTTTATTCCTTCCTTGTACAAAAACTTACTTCCAGCTTATCATAGATTTCACATAGGTGTCAGTTTACATCCTTCCTCTACCCACCTATCATCCACTCTGTAGCTCTCTGAGGCAGCTTGGTTTACTTATTTCATATCATTGAAGTCATGTAGTATTTATCCTTCAATGCCTGGGTTGTCTTCACTCAACATAAGGTTTTCACGATTCATGCATGTTTCACGATTCATGTCATGTGTTTGTAGTGTATTCGTTCTTAAAGCTGAGTAGTATTCCATTGTAAGTATATACCACATTTTATTTATCCATTTATCTGTTGATGGACATTTAGGTTGATTCCAACTTTTGGCAATAGTGAACAATGCTGCTATGAATATTCGTGTGCATATATCGGTTTGTGTCCTTGTTTTCAGTTCTACTGGGTATATACCCAGCAGTGGAATTGCTGGGTCGTATGGCAACTCTATGGCAAGTTTTTTGAGAAACTGCCAAACTGCCCTGCAGAATGGCTGGATCCTTCTGAATTCCCACCAGAAGTGGATGAGTGTTCCCATTCCTCCACAATCCTCTCCAGTATTTGTTGTCTTCTGTTTTTTTCATAGCTGCCAATCTTATGGGAGTAAGATGGTATCTCATTGTAGTTTTGATTTGCATTTCCCTGATAGCTAGAGATTTGGAGCATTTTTTTCATGTGCTTTTTAGCCATTTGCATTTCTTCTTTGGAGAAGTGTCTGTTTAAATCTTTTTCCTATTTTTTAAATGGGTTTGTCTTTTTATTTTCAAGATATAGGAGTTCTTTATGTATGCAGGTTATAAGTCTCCTATCAGATATATGGTTACCAAATACTTTCTCCCAGTGTGTAGTCTCTCTTTTCACTTTCTTGAGAAACTCCTTTGAGTTCCAGAAGTCTTTAATTTTCAGGAAGTCCCATTTATTTATTTGTTCTTTTGCTGCTCATGCTTTTGGTGTGAAGTTTATGAAGCCATTTCCTATTACAGGGTCTTTTATATGCTTCCCTACACTGCTTTCCAAAGTCTTTATGGTCTTGGATCTTATATTTAGGTCTTTGATCCACCTTGAGTTGATTTTTGTACAAGGTGTGAGATGGTAATCCTCTTTCATTCTTTTACATATGGATATCTAGTTCTCCATGCACCATTTGTTGAATAGGCCATTCTCTCCCAGTTGAGAGGGTTTAGTGGCTTTATTGAATACTAAATGAGTATATATATGAGGATCTATATCAAAACTCTCAATTCAGGTCCACTGGTCTCTGTGTCTCTCCTTGTGCCAATAACACACTGTTTTCACTTCTGTAGCTTTGTAGTATGTATTGAAGTCAGGTAGTGTGATTCCTCCAATTTCGTTTTTCTTTTTCAATATGTCTTTGGTTATTGGGGGCCTCTTTCCTCTCCAAATAAATTTCATAGCAAGTTTTTCTAGTTCACTAAAGAATGCTGAGTTCATTTTTATTGGGATTGCATTGAATGTGTAGGTCATTTTTGGTAGGATAGACAACTTAATAATATTTAGTCTTCTTATCCATGAACAGGGAATACTCTTCCATTTATTTAGGTCTTCTCTGATTTCCTTGAACAGTCTTGTGTAGTTCTCTGTATATAAGTTTTTTACATCTTAAGTTAAATTTATTCCTAGGTGTTTGATTTTTTTTTACTACCATAAATAGTATTTGTTTCTTGATTTCCTCATGAGCTTGCTCATTATTTGGTGTACAGAAATGCTACTGATTTTTTCGCATTCATCTTATAGCCTGTTACTTTACTAAACTCACTTGTGAGTTCTAGAATCTTTGTTGTAGACCTCTCAGGGTTTTCTATATATAGGATCATATTATCTGCAAATAATGAAATTTTGACTTCTTCCTTTCCAATTTGAATGCCTTTTACATCTGGTTCTTGCCTCAGTGCTCGATCAAGTACTTCTAAGACAATGTTAAATAGAAGAGGTGATAGTGCGCATCCTTGTCTCATTCTTGATCTTAGAGGGAACGATTTTAGGAGTTCACCATTGTAAACGATGTTGGCTGTGGGGTTTACATATATACTCTTTATCATGCTCAGAAAATTTCCTTGTATTCCAACTTTTGTAGTGTTTTTATCAAGAAAGGGTGCTGTATTTTGTCAAGTTTTTTTCTGCATCTGTAGATAGATCATGTGATTTTTTTCTTTCAATCTGTTTATATGGCATATTATATTGATTTATTTTCTTATGTTGAACCATTGTTGCATACCCGGAATGAATCCTACTTGGTTATGGTATATAATTCATTCAATTTGTTGTTGGATATGGTTAGCAAGTATTTTGTTGAGGATTTTTGTGATAGGTTCATTAGAGAAATTGGTCTGTAATTTTCCTTTCTTGTGTTGCCTTTGTTTGACTTTGGCATTAGGGTAATGTTGGCATCATAGGATGAGTTAGGTAATGTTCCTTCTGTTTTGATTTTTTGGAAGAGTTTCAGCAAGATTTGGTGTTAGTTCTTTCCAGAATGTTTTGTAGAATTCCCCTGTGAAGTTGTCTGGCCCTGGGCTCTTCTTAGTTGGGAGGTTTTTAATGACTGATTCCATCTCTTTAGTTGTGATTGGTTTGATGAGATCAATTTCTTCTTTCATCAATATACGCTGCTTATGTGTTTCTAAGAATTTGTCCATTTCCTCTGAATTGTCATTTTTATTGGAATATAGTTTTTCAAATTATCCTCTTATTATAGTCTTTACTTCTGTGGGGTCAGTGGTGATATCTCCTTTCTCATTTCTTATTTTGTGTATTTGCAGCTTCTCTCTCTTTTTCTTTGTTAGTCTCACTAAAGGTTTGTCAATTTTATTGATCTTCTCAAAGAATCAGCTCTTGGTTTTGTTTATCTTTTCAAGTGCTTTCTAATTTTCTATTTCATTAAGTTCTTCTCTTATCTTTGTTCTTTCTTTCTTCTTCCTGTGGGGTTACTTTGTTGTTGTTTTTTACTAATTCCTCCAAATGTGCAGTTAGCTCTTCAAATTTTGCTCTTTCTTCTCTTTTGATGTATGAATTTATGGCTATAAATTTCCCTCTCAGTACTGCTTTTGCTGCATCCTATAAGTTTTGGTATGTTGTGTTATCATTTTCATTAGTTTCAATGTCATTATTTATTTCTTTTGAAATTTCGTCTTTGACCCACTGTTTTTCTAAGAGTATGCTGTTTAATTTCCATATCATGGTGTGAAATCTGGGCCTCTAGCCTTTGCTGATTTCCAGCCTCATTCTGCTGTGGTCAGAGATATTATTTTGCATGATTTTGATCTTTCTGAATTCATTGAGCCTTTCTTTGTGGCCTGTCATATGGTCTATCTTGGAGAATGATCCATGTGCACTTGAGAAAAATGTATATCCTGCTGTATTTGGGTGTAATGATCTGTATATGTCTATTAGATCCAGCTCCTCTAATATACCGTTCAAAGTTTTTGTTTCTTTATTGATTCTCCTTTGAGGTGTTCTGTACAAAGTTGATAGTGGTATATTAAAGTCTCCCACTATAATTGTAGCGGCATCTATTCTTTCACTTAGTTTTTCCAGTGTTTGCCTCAAGTATTTGGATGTGCCCTTGTTAGTAGCATAAATATTTATGATTGTTTATTCTTCTGGAAAGATTAGCCCTTTCACTAATATGTAGCATCCATCTTTGTCTCTCACAATTGTTTCACATTTAAAGTCTATTTTGTCTGATATTAATATAGATACTCCTGCCATTTTTTTATTATTTTTTGCTTGTAAGATTGCTTTCTGGCCATTCAGTTTCAACCTTCATGAATCCCTGTGTCTAAGGTGTTTCATGTATACAGCATATAGGTGGGTCTTATTTCCTTATCCCATTTTCCAGTCTGCATCTTTTGACAGTTGAGTTTAATCCCCTGCATTCGGTGTTATTACTTTCAAGGAATTATTGATATTAGCCATATTTTTTTTGGACTTGTGTTTGCCATACTTTGTTTTATTTTTCTCTTTTTGTCCTTTTTGTTGCTCTTACACTCTCCTCCATCTCTGCCTCTCCTGTTTTCTTCTTTCTTACTGCAGAACTCCCTTTAGTATTTCTTGAAGGACAGGGTTCTTGTTGGCATACTCTTTAAATTTTTGTTTGTCTGTGAATATTTTGAACTCTCCATCATTTTTGAATGCTAGTTTAGCTGGGTAGAGTATTCTTGGTTGGAAATTTTTTCTTTTAGTACCTTGACTATATCATACCACTGCCTTCTGGCCTCCATGGTTTCAGATGAGAAATCAGCACTTAATCTTATTGAGCCTCCCTTGTATGTGATGGTTTTCTTTTCTCTTGCTGCTTTTAGAATTTTCTCTCTGTCTCGAGCATTGGATAATTTGACAAGTATGTGTCTTGGGGTGTGCCTGTTGGGATTTATTTTGTTTGGGGTGCATAGTGCTTCCTGGACATGTACATCCATGTCTCTCAGTAGATTTGGGAAGTTTTCAGCCATTATTTCCTGCAACATGCCTTCTGTCCCCTTTCCCTTCTCTTCTCCTTCTGAGATGCCTATAATACGTAAGTTTGTGTGTTTTGCATTATCATTCAGGTCCCTAGGTCCTAGCTGGATTTTTAAAATCTTTTTATAGATCATTCTACTATCTGTTTGATTTCAGATGTACTGTCTTCCACATCGCTAATTCTCTGCTCTGCCTCTTCTAATCTGCTGCTATTTGCTGAGAGTGTATTTTTGATTTCTTGATTTTGTTCATCCCCATCATATGTGTTATCTTTCTGCATATATCTGCAATTTCCTCCCCAATGTTTTCTTCATATTGTAAATCTCTTCCTTTACTTCATTAAGTTTGTCTCTAATATATGTTTTGAGATCTTTAATTGCTTATCTGATGTTCTGCTCCCCTTTCTGGTTTTTAGTTTGTTCATTGGATTCGGCCATGTTTTCCTAATTATTAGTTTGTTTTGTTGTTTTTTGTTGCTCTCTGGTAATCATTTTATCTTGACGGGTTTAATCAGTTCCTTAGCTTCTTTTTCTAGTCTTGGGGATTAATTAGTTGTTCATGTGTAAGTGTTATGTCTTCTTCTTGTCACTTTGTTCTTCTTACTCTATTTTCTTGTTGCTGGCTATTTTCACTTTGAAGGAAAATATTAAGGCCAGGGAAAGCAAAATGAGTAAGAAAAGAAAATGTATAAATGAGTATTGTTAATAAATGTTAACAGAGCAAAAGTGTGAGATCTAGGAGAATGGATATTAGACTCATGTAAGTTGTGTAGGGTTATAGCAGTAAGTAGAGCACGTATAATGAGATAGTCAACTGAATATGGGGAGTAATATAGTATGAATTAAAAGGCCAGTGTTTTCATGAGAGATGGATAGAAAAAAAAAGACAATAATATTCGGAGTGGATAAAAGACAGAAAACAGAACAAAGGTATTAGAAATAAAATGTCAGACAATTTGTGTGCCAAAGAAAGGGAGGTGGAATGTAAGAGAAACAGTAGATGATGGAGGATAGAAAGATGTGGGGGAAAGGGGATAGGTGGCCAAAATCAATCCACACAGAAAAGAGGAAATGGAGGTTGAGGAAATACATCAAGTGTGAAGTGTTTCCTGCAGTAGCTATTGTTATTATAATAAAATAAAATAAGAAGAAAAAGAGAGAAAGAAAGAAGAGAAAAAGGGGCAATAAAAGGGGAGAAACAAGCAAGAAAATGAAAAAGAGAAAAAACTAAATAACTGAAAAAGGACCTTGGGGGATAAAATGGGAGAAAAGACCAGGAGACCATGCAATTTTAACAACCAAGACAAAAAAAACAGCAACCAACCTTTCAAGCTAGGAATTCTCTTTGCAATTAAACAATACACTTATCCATCTGACCTCCCCCTTTTCTCCTTTTCTCATTGCTCTCTCTCCCAGGGCAGCAGGAAACCTGCCTGAGAGGTCCAGCAAGTGATTCAAGTAGGTCCTTGTTGAACCAACTCAATACAGAAGACTATGACTCTTTATTTCCAGCCTTAGATCACCTACATCTCACCAGAAACCCCAAATATGCTACTGGAAGCTTGGATAGCACCTCCTGCAATCCCTCCCCCTTAGGTGTGGTTGAAGAGGTCTAATTGATTTTCTGACTCCATCTTCTCCCAGACCAAGTTTCTCATCCCAGGACTTTTAGGTAAATTGGGCTTTCTCAGCAGATTCACCTCTCCTTTTTTCCTAGACTCTCCCCAAGACAGCTGGTACACTCCTCCAATTTCAAGGAGAGAGAGAAAGAGAGAGAGAGAGAGAGAGTGAGAGAGAGAGAAATAGAGAGAGATAGAGAAGAAAACAACACAAATGCTGTGGGCTAGGGTAATCAAGGACCTCAGATGGACCTCAGGACATGGTGGATTCGGGAATGGGAAGTCTGTGATATTGCAGACTCAAGGTGTGTGTGTCTCTGGAGTGTGGGCCACCAGGGTTTAGATGACACAGACCTGGGAAACACACATCAGGTTAATATGGGGCCTGGGAGCACTGCAGCAAAACAAAGCCTTCAGGGATCACTGTGGCAGGGCCACCAGGCCTAGGAGGAGGGGTCCTGCCCACAACTTCTGACCTCCATGTCAGAAACCCCAAATTCCACCTCTTACAAGAATCTCTTCTCTCACTGTCTCACCAAATCGACATCCAGGCACCTGCCCTGCTAGCCCCTGAAACTGCCTGCTCAGGTTTTGGGAACACCCCAACACAACAAAGATCCCCAGGATCACTGTGGTCCAGCCACCAGTCCTAGGGGGAGGGGCTCCACCCACTTCTGACCTCCATGTCAGAAACCCAAAATTTCACCTCTCGCAAGAATCTCCTTGTCAATGTCTCACCAAATTGACATCCAGACACCTCCCACCCTGTAAGCCCCTGAAACAGCCCACTCGGGGCTTGGGAACTCCCCAGCACAGCAAAGACTTCAGGAATCACTGCTGCCGGGCTGCCAGCCCCAGGGGCAAGTGTCCTGCCCACAACCACCGACCTCCGTGTAAGAGACCCAAAATTCTACCTCTTGCAAGAATCTCCTCTGTCACCCTCCCACCAAATCAACCTCCAGACACCTCCTGCCCTGCAAACACCTGACACAGTCTGGTCCAGCAGTCCTCCAACCCTACTCAGCCACTTCTTTGCAGGAGAGATTATGAGGTGCACTCACTCAGATGCCATCTTGCCCTGCCTCTCCACAGACACTTGAGAATTTAAAAATCTCACTCTTTTTACAGATATTTCCTGTCAGTTCTGTTTCATTGGAGAATCATGACTAATACATACAGTAACTACAAAATTATGTGTATTGACCACAGCTATAGAAAATGAGTAAAAGTATTGAAATCTTTGGGAGCAAGGATTTTCAATATGGAATATAGGCATTACAAAAATAAAAGGGGAAGTAAAGGATTCTACTTTGATGTATTTTATTGATGTTTAATTGGAATTGAAATTAAAGGAATTGATATGATCTCCTGTGTTCTGAAATATATATTTGAACATATGTAATATTTCTTCTCAGTGAAATCTCTGATGTCATTTCTTATTTTTAAAAATATATTGAAGCATATCACTCATACATTAACATACATAAGTGTAGAGTAATAGTTGTGAACTTACAAAACAGGTATAACATCATACAGGGCTCTTATACTTCACCCTATCACAAATATCTTACATTGTTGTTAAATGCTTTAAACTAATGATTAAAGATCATCCTCATTATATTACTACTAACCAAAGTATTTTCCCCAACCCACCCTATTATTTTTATATCATTTATGTATGAGCATACATGATCTATAAGTGTATAGTAAAACTTGTGAACTTACAAAGCAAACATACATTACATGCAGTGGTCCTATATAGCAACCCTCCACCAACACCTTGCATTGTTGTGAGACATTTGTTACAAATTATGAAAGAATATTTTCAAAATATTACTAATTATAGCCCTTATCTTACATTTGGTGTATTTCCCTCAGTCCACCCTATTATTTTTAAATGTATTATTATAACAGAAGTTTTAAACTTACAAAACAATCATGTCCATGTGAAGAATTATGAAAGAACAATCTTCAAACAACACACCACAGCATGGTGGAATATTTGTTACATTTTATTAGATAATATTATCTGATATTATGAGGGCAATAGTGTGAATTTGGCATACATTTTCCATACTCCCCCATCATCCACATAGTACATCTTGGGCATAGATGAGAGAATATTACACTATTGCTACTAAGTACAGTTCGTGGGTCACTCCAGTTGTATTTTACCCATGCTTCTCCACATTTCCACCACCCTGCAATACTGATGTACATTTGCTCTAGCTAACAAAGAACACTCTCACATCTGTACCATCAACCACAATTCTCGTCCACATCTGGGTTTACTGTGCTATGCAGTCCCTAGATTATTCTCTAGCATTCTGTCAACTGGCATTTATATCCCTAGACTATCATTTTCAGCCACATCTCTATTTATAAACCAGCTGTTACTCACTATAATGTGTTACCATTAACTTTGTTCATTTCCACACATTTACAGTAAAGTTAATTAAAACTTTTACTTACATTAAATACCAGTAGTTCATCTCATTCCTCCTCTTATCTCCTTTAAGAATCCACCACAAACCATCAGATCTTGAAGATATTTTCCTACATTTTCTTCTAGAAGCTTTATGGTTTTTGCTTTTATATTTAGGTTTTTAATTTATATTGAGCTAATTATTAGACAAGGTATGAGATAGGGCTCCACTTTCCTTCTTTTGGCTATGGATCTTCAGTTCTCTCAGCACCATTTGTTGAATGGATTGTTCTGCCTGAGCTGAGTGGGTTTTACAGGCTGCTCAAAACTCACTTGACCCTAGATGTGATGGTCTGTTTCTGGGCCATCAATAAGGTTCCACTGGTCTATGTGTTTGTCTCTATGTGAATACCAATGCTGTTTTTCCACTTCAGCTGGGTAATATTTTATAAAGTCCAGAGATGAGAGTCATCCAGTTTTTCTTCTCCTTTTTAAGATGTTTCTGGCTATGCAGGAAACCTTAATCTTCCAAATAAAGTAGATAATCATGTTTTACATTTATTTTTAAAATTCTAGTGGAATTTTTATCAGTATTTCATTTAATCTGTATATCAATTTGAGTAATATTGACATCTTAGGGGTATTTAGTCTACCAGTCCATGAGCATGCAATGTTCTTCCTATTATTAAGACCTTTTTGATTATTTTTTTTTAACTTTGAGTTGTGGTTTTCTGCATACAAGTTATTTACATTGTTGGTTAAGTTAATTCCTGAATATTTGGGTTATATCAGCGATATTTTATTTTCATCACTCTTTGACACTTTTAATTACTTTTATTGATATGATCTTCATTTTTAGCTTCTCAGGCCTCTCTTGTCTTTCCTTTTCATGCTGTAGAACACACTTTAGTATTACATGCAAATATGGCCTCTTGGTTACAAACTCAGTTCTTTTTATCTGTAAATATTCTAAACTTGTCCTCATTTTTGAAAGTCAATCTTTCCAGATATCAGATTATTGGCTGGAAGTTTTTGTTTTCATTTTATGCTAGAGCTGCAATCTGATCTGGATGGAAAGAAGCTGGTCCCTACTACTTGCTCTGTGACTTCCAGTCTATCCCTCTTCCCCTCATGCCAGGCATTGGGTGAAGACGGTGACTCCTGGTCTCTTTCTGACTTCGACAAGTTCAAACTTCAGCTGTTCTTAGGATTATCCTTTAGCCTGTTAAATGTACTAATCAGTAGCTGAAGTTGGTGCCCAGCCATTTCTTCCTCCTCCATTTGGGGGAAGTGGAACTTCCAATTCCAGCCATGGAATAGCTCCCAAGGTGGCTTGTGCCTATAGGGGAGGATGGGCACCAGCCTCCATATCATGGAGTGCTCTACTTATGAATCTTCTCTACAGATGAGCAGTAGCCCCCTTCCATTCTTTTGAGGATGTTTCAGGGTGTTCTTCTGGTCTCCTGGAGCCACCAAACAGGTGCTTTAGGTAGTTCTGCTTGATTACTAACTCCCCTATAGAAGTAGCTCACTCTAAGAGCCCCTTACTCTCCTACCATCTTGCTGGTTGTTCTAAACATGTGTAATTTTAATTAAAAATAATTTGTGATAACATACAAGGTCCTACATAATCAATGCACTGCAGGAAAATTAAGTTAGGAGATATATTTTAAAATAAGATCCAAATCCCACATATTTGAGTCTAAATTGTATCAAATCCATTTTTCATGGTGCATAGTGAGTAGTATTAATATAAAAAATATATATTGATACAATCACAGTAGTGTTATAGTTTATCTGTCTGTAATGAAAAAAATCCATAGAAAGTCATGTGTATAATCATATTTTATGGGAAAATTGTTTCTGTAACAATCAAAATATCCTAATAACATAAATTTATAATTTACTTTTCTTGTCAATACAATTCCTGGAAAATTTTGCTGTATCTTCCTTAAGACATTAAAGAAACAAAATCATCACACTTCTACAATTTAGGTCTCTTTTCCAACAAATTCAACTTATTATTTATGAAATGAGTACCCATTATATGGTTGGTAATATTCAGTTTTATCAGGAGAAGAAGTGTATGCCCTCTAAAGTCTTAACTGTTACTTTTCTTAAGGAGAAATGAGACATAATATAAATTATAGAATAATTTCTAATATGAACTCTCTAAGTGAGGTGTGTGTTTAGCTTTATGGATGCAGTTTTCTTGCTTGGAAAATTTTATTTTCATCTTGTTTAAACCTTGTATTGGTGATAAGGTCTCTGAAATTGTGGAGCAAGAAAATTCTCTGTTAACTTCTGGATTTTCTAACCTAAAAAATTTAGATGTTTGTAAAGATGTTAAAATGGTGTCATGTAAAACTTTAATTATAAGCTATTTTTCAAAATCAAATATTAATTAGATAAGAAAAAGTGTGTTTTTAAAGTAATATTAGAATTGGTGACTAAATAAATATATAAAACACTTCAGTCCTAAAAATGTGCATATCCATGCAAGTGTGCCCAGTAAATTTTAATGCAAATTTTTCTTGTGCCTAAAGTGTGTTTCTAACCCTTGCACATTGATTTAAATTGCCGAGATGGTAATAGTAAACAAGGATTTTGCAAAGCTTGTGGAGACTTCATTCTAGAAAGGCACTTTTGATTCTTTATCACTCCTGTTCCATATGATTAGACAGATAAATGAAAGAACTATAATTTAGCAATGTACTTTAAAAGAAAAATAACCCATTTTCAGAGAAATTTTTAAGTGTAAGATTCTTTTGTTATTGATATATTAAATTTTAAATTTTGATTTGTCTTGATATCAAAGATATATTTATGATAACTTTGCTTAATGAAATCATTTTCTTTTTCTCTATATAGTGGAAACTTGAAGTAACTTTTTGTTAGAGAAAGAAGCTTCAAAAATGGTATGTTTACACATCACCATACATAAAAGTGTAAGTTACAGAAATAACATAATATTAACTTCTGGTTAATTTCCAATATAAGGTTAATTCTAGCCACATGCCCCTTGCTTTTGATACGTCTTGGATAATTGACTGTATATAATTTTTGAAATGATGATTTTAATGTGTATAATTCATGTATTTGTATGCTTAGTTATACCTAGTAATCTCACACAGCAAGTTGTGTGATTGAAATATATGAGGACTTTTTGCTTCTCTAGCAAATAACTATTGATCCATTGGGTAAATTTAAGGAAAGTTATAGAACCTTTTCCTGAACAAAATATTATTTGAAAATCAGCTCAATTTTTCTAATTATATGGGATTTAATTATGTTTACTTTAAAAGTGGGATTTTAAAATAAGTTCCCTCCCACATTAACAAATTCTGTTGTTTTTGTGCCAAAATATTTTACTTCAAATATGTATATATTCAAGGGGAAACTTTAGGAAATGTATTGTAATTTCTTGAATGTATACATTAATCATGTAGCCTGATGTGGACCTCAGCTGCTACTTTTCTCAAGAAGTTATTGACATATTTCTTGTAATCTTTGTTTAGAAAAATTAAGTCAAATTTGTAAATGAAGGAGTGGGGTGAGGGTGGGTTGGGGTATATGGGGGCCTCATATTTTTTTTATGTAACATCTAAAAAAATAGAGAAAAAAAGAAAAGTTTTAAATGAAGATATAAAGGAAAACAATTACTTAATATTAAAGTTAATATTTACTGTTAAAATATTAATATTTATTGTAAAAAGTACTTTTAAATTCTTATATTCACTATTATACTTTCAAAGTATTATATATAATATATAATGCTTTGTAGAATCTTAAAATATTTGAGTTGAGAATTAATGCTGCAGATGTTTCTTTGTTTCTATCTTTATTCACTCATTTAACAAAATTTGTTCACTCTATAATGATTTTTAAGCATTTTGTGCTTAATATAATAATTTTCTTTGCAAAGTTTCACTATGTAGACAGAGTCAGAGGAAGGAGTTTGTCTCTAAATTAGGCACAGATTTGGTACTATTTAAGGAAAGGTAAGGATAGTAATAGTAACCGTGTGGTTAAGGATAAAATAACATCTTCCAATGAATGTCAGGAATACTTACATTAATATTTATAGCAAAAAATAGGCAGAATGTGCTTACAACTGTTTTATATACTTTACATTATTAATGCTATGTATTTTATCTGAGGTAAGAAATAATGAAGGATTTCTGCCAGATAAAAGAAATGAGGGGTGGATGGTAGTGTAGAGGAACCAGGGAAACTTGACTTTCACATTTTATTTTCTAAACCCATTTTTCATTTGATTTTATATAATGCCCTGCACTTTTGAGTTTTTAATAAACAAAACAAATTACTTTTTCCACAGTTTTTAATTAATAGTATACCATCTGTGCTTGTGTATTTGTATATTACTAACACATCAATTAACTGAAATTAAATAGCAATTCTGTACTTTATGTTACATTTCTCAATAAATTAAATTGTATACAACTTTTGTGAAAAACAACATGTAAGGAATTTTTTTTTTACTTTTTATTTCTTTATCCATGCCATATAGTTATTTTCCTGTGAAAACACATGATTATAAAAAGAAAATAACCACTTAAGGGACGTTGTTGTGAATTTATTTGTACAATTGGTTATAAATTATCTGCCTATGGAGTTAAAATTGTTCTTTATGTCCTGCTTTGTCTCTTTCTAATCAGCCCTTTCTTCTATGCTATTATTTATGACACACATTGGGTAGACATGATATTTTCTATGAGAAAAATAAAAGAGCATGAAGGCTATTTAAACAAACAAAAAAGTTTTTAAAGTGTCAGAAAAAACCTACTTAAGTACCCATTTTCCAACATTCAACTAAATTAAAGTATTCTTGGAAATTATCATAAGCATTCTGATAATTTGAGCTATTATAATATAAATATAATGGGAAAATAAAATGATAAGAAAAATATGTGCTAAAAGTACATATGAATTACAAAGACCATGTTATCAAATATTTCTGTTTTAAGGGGAAAGGGAATTTAATATATATGCAAATATGTTTCTTGTTTGGGTCATATGAAGACATTATCAACTAGGTTTTATTTGTATTATATCAGGTAAATTCCATATGCATTAAATATGCATTTAATTTGTATTAAGGTATATTCTTTGAGCATATAATAAGCTAATGGTCATATATAAAGGAATAATCAACAATGGTTTCTTGTTTTGGAATTGTGTGTGAATATTCCAAGAAATATCATTAATGCATTGGATGTTTTGACAATTATCCTAGTTATTGAAAGCTGTAAATTGAATAAGGTTAACACAATTCATCAACCACACCCAAACTAAATTCCAAGTGTTTCTAATGACTAGGCTCCTAGTTTGTTTGTTTTTTACTTTTTAAAGTTTTAAAATCTGTTGGTTTCATTTTCTCCAGAAGGAGCACTGTAGAGACAGAAGTTAAACATCTATAGTCTCACTGTGGTGAATGAATTTATCATCTGTCTCTCTGATTTCCCAGAAGTGTGCTATTCTCTCTTTGTAGCTTTTGTTGTCATCTATAAGGTCACCTTGATGGGAGATGGTACCATTCTCCTCACCGTGAGAAAAAGCCTGCACACACCTATGTGTTATTTCTTAGCAATTTGTCCCTTTTATATGTATTCTACCCATGACCTACTGTTCCCAAGATGCTTGAAAACCCCTGAGTGAAAGCAAAGTATTTCTTTGGTTGGGTGTGTGCTTTGCAGCTCTATTTCCTTGTGGGCCTGGCAGGGCCAAGGACTTCCTTCTTGCCATCATGGCTTATGACTTGTTTGTGGGCATGTTTCCACCTTCATTACATCCTCATTATGACCAACATATTCAGAGCCCAGCTAATGGCTAAAATCTGGGGGGCACGATTTCTTCATTCCTTTCAACATACAGTGTTCCCATTACACCTATAATTCCAATCAGGTTAACCAGTATTATTGTGACATCCTACCAGTGGTGGCCCTCTCCTGTTCTTCCATGCATGTGGCAGAAATGATTGTTTTAGAGTCACAATAATTTTATAGTACAATACCAGTAAGTCCACTCTAGTCCATATTTTATTCCTCCATCCTGAGGACCCTAGGATGGAGATGCCCAATCCACCTCTAAATTGAGAGGGGGCTTAGATTGCACTTGGATGATGGATGTGATTCATTTGCTTGCAGTTGTAGACACTCTTGGTTCCTAAGTGTGGTGGTTGACCAATCCTTCCTCTCTGTTAGCTGACCTGCGTAAGTCTAATGAACTGGAGAGCAGGTGTTGCAACTCTACTGAGGCTCAGGGTCCAGCTGGCACATGAACAGTCAAGAGATTCAAGTCTCTGAGCATATACCAACCCCAGCACCAACCACAGGTTCAGTAAAAGTAACAGAAGAGGCATGTGTAGAGAAGTCACATCTAAGTCCAACTCCATCACACTCAGGAGCACAAATTCCAAAATAGGGCCCACTGGCAAGGCACTGAACTACAGTGCCATCTGTCATGACCATAGGACCTGGATGTCTATAGAATTATTGTGAATCTAGCAATGGAAGAAACGCTATCACTGATGTGGAGACAGTGGCCATGGAAGTTGCTGACGGGAGGGACAGGGAAGAAGAGGTTTGATATACGGGCATTTTGGGGACTTGGAGTTGTCCTGAATGATATAGCAGGGACAGATAGAAGACATTATTTATCCTGCCATACCCCACTGAATGGGCTGGGGGAGAGTGTAAACTACAATGTAAACTATAATCCATGCTGTGTAGCAGTGCTCCAAAATGTATTCATCAAATGCAATGAATGTGCCAAACTGATGAAAGAGGTTTTTGATGTGGGAGGAGTGGGGGTGGGGTGGGATGTGAGTGTATATGGGAACCTTATATATTTTAATGTAACATTTTGTTTGAACTATGCATCTTTCAAAAAAATTAAAAAATCAATAAAATTTTTTTAAAAAGAAGAAATACTTGTTTTAGTGGAAAGTGATGTCTTGGGAATCACTGCCTTCCTGATCACCTTTATCTTTTTTACCTCTATTATATCAAACATCTTCAAGGTCTAGCAGCAGAAGGGAAGAAGCCTTTTCCACATCTCCTTGTGTACTGTCTTTTGATGGCACAGCAACATTTACATATAACTGTTCTTCCTTAAGTCAAGAGTCCCTAGCCAGAGAGAGATTCATCTCAATATTTATGGGTTATTACCCCAAGGTTAAACTCCATCATTTAGAGCTTGAGAAACACAGAAGGTAAAGGGGGACTCAGAAAGGTTTTATGTCATGAAGCATATTTAGAGATCACATAAAATTTACTAAATTACTTAATTAGCACTTTACTTAAATTAACTTCATAAGAATAATTGTAAGTATTCATAGAAAAAATCTCTAGATCTCTCTCTCTCTGAGGGGAAAAATGCATATGTATTTAGACAAATTATAGCTCTCTCCCACATACATAACCTAATCTGAGAGTTATGACACTGCATATATGTGTATCAATCTCTATCTTTTAGGAATAAAAAAATTATCATCCAAAAAATATCTTTGAAATAAAACAGAAGACAATAATTTCACTGCTTTATGTGATATGAACTGGATGTGTCTTTGATCATTTGGATCTAAGGTCACTTTCTCTATGTTCATATCTATATCCATATCAACATCAATATTCATATATATAGCAATGTCTATGTCTCTATATATTTAATATATATCTGTAAATCTATAATCATGTTTCTGTTTTTCCTTTTATTTTTCTATGTGTATCAAACTTTCTGTAGGTATTCCACTTATTTTCTTTACCTAAATTGCCTACCTGCTTATCTTCACATAACTCATTTATACCTGCTTAACTTTATCAGTACACTTTTCTTCTTCAAATTTCATTTTCATTATTCTATATCTCCACTTTTCTGATATTTTCTGAACATTTTCTCTCTTCTTTACAATTCTTCCTCCAATTTGAGGACTTACTTTTTTGTATCTCTGATTTTAGATATCCAATTCATTTCACTATATTACTATCATCTTTTTTTACACTTTTTTATTAAGTTAATAGATCACAAAGAATGCTACATTAAAAACATTTAAAAAACATAAAACCATAAGAGTATCAGTAAGTGCGCTCTAATCCATACTCTATTCCTCCATCCTGTGGACCCTGGGATGGTTATGTCCACTGAACCTCTATATCGAGAGGGAACTTAGATTCCACATGGATGATGGATGCAATTCTCCTGCTTGCTGAGTAGGCATTCTTGGCTCCTTGGTGTGGTGGTTGACCTTCTTCACCTCCCTGTTAGCTGGCCGGGGTAAGTTCAATAAACCAGAGGATAGGAGTTTCAAGCTTGCTGAGGCTCAAGGTCTGACTGTCACATGGACAGCCCAGAGATAATGGAAGAAATTGTAGTATTGATGTGGAGAAATTGGCCATGGTAGCTGCTGAAGGTAGGGAGAGAGAAGAAGAGATATCATGTGGGGGCATTTTCAGGACTTGGGGTTGTCCTGGGTGGGACTGCAGGGACAGATGCTGGACATTGTATGTCCTGCCATGGCCCACTGGGTGGACTGGGGGAGAGTGTAAACTACAATGTAAGCCATTACGCATGTGGTGCAACAGTACTCTAAAATGTATTCACCAAATGTAATGAATGTTCCACGATGATGAAAGAGATTGTTGATGTGGGAGGAGTGGGGTGAGGGGGTTGGGGGGTATATGAGGATCTCATGTTTTTAATGTAACATTTAAAAAATTGAGAGAAAAAACCATAAGAGTTTCCTGTACACCCCACTCTCCACGCCCCCACCCCATCATTTTTGTAAATGATATTTTTGAAGATATTTATTTCAGAAAAAAAAAAGGTTACCTTAAAAAATATAAGAGCTTTCAGTATACCCCACATTCCCCACCCCACTCCTCCCACATCAACAACCTCCTCCATCATCGTGGAACAGTCATCGCACTTGGTGAACACATTTGGTGCACTGCTGCACCACATAGATACTAGCTTACCCTATAGTTCACACTCTCCCCCAGTACAGTTAGTGGGTTATGGCATCTGACCCTGAAATATTATGTAGGACAGCTCAAAGTCCCAAAACTGCCCACACATCACATTTCTTCTTCCCTCTCCCTGCCCTCAGCAAATACTGGGGTCACTTTCTCCACCTTGCTGCTACAATATCTTCTATTACTAGTCATAATAATTTTATAGTAGAATATCAGTAAGTTCACTCTAATCTATATTTTATTCCTCCATTCTATGGACCCTGGGATGGTGATGTCCTCTCCACTATTATCTTAATCTCAACATATTCAAAATGAAAGTATCATTTTGTAGCACACACAAATCTCATCATTTACCTTGTATTTTAGCCATTTTTATCAATTTTCCCAGCTATTCAGATTAAAATTGCTGAAATTATGCTCAGATTATATTAAGATTAAAATTGCTGAAATTCTGTGTTTAGTCTCCGTATATTTTCAATATCCTCCTTTCCCACTTATTGTTGATTTCCAGCTTCATTCCATTATGGACATAGAAGTTGCTTTGTATAACTTAAATATCTTTAAATTTATTCAGATCTGTTTTGTGGCTCATGTGGTCTATCCTGGAGAAAGATCCATCAGCACTTTTGAGAAGAATGTTTAACCTACTGATTTAAGGAACAATGTTCTGTGTTTATCCATCATGCCCAGGTGATTTCTCATATTGTTCAAATTCTCTGTTTTCTTTTTTATTTTCTGTCTAGTTGTTCTATCTATTGGTGTCTATGGTATGTTGCAATCTACAACAATTATTGTAGAGGCATCTATAACTCTTTTTAGTTTTGCCAGTTTTCTTCATGTATTTTGGGGCAACCTGGTTAGGTGCATAGATATCTATGACAGTTTCTCTTTTCTGATGGATTGTACTTTTTATTAGTATATAATGGTCTTCTGTATCTCATCACTTTTTTATTTAAAACCTGTTTTGTCTGACATCAGTATAGTTACCCCTACTCTCTGTTGTTAATAATTTGCATGAAATATCCTTTGGTAGCTTTTCATATTCAGTCTACTTGTTTTCTTGGTTTGAAGGTGAATCCCTTGCAGATGATAAATGAAATGCTCATATTTTCTTACCTGTAGTCTATCAGCCTATGACTTTTGATTGGGGAGATAATCAATTAACCTTCAGTGTTATTACTGTAAAGGAATTCCTTACTAAGACTATTTTGTCCCTTAGATTTCCCATGTCATATCTTATTTTTTGTCCAACTTTTAAACCCTTTTCATTACCTTTACTGATAGTCTTCACTTCTACACACTTCCAACTCTCTCGTATTTTCTTTTCTGGCTGCAGAACTGTCTTTAGTATTTCCTGCAGAGATGTATTCTTATTTACAAACTCTCTTAATTTTGGTACATATGTGAACATTTTAAACTCACCATCATATTTGAAGGAATGAAGTTCTAGAAAAAAATTCATGGCTGGCAATCTTTCTCTTTCAATACCTTAATTATATCATACTACTACCTTCTCATTTCCATGGTTTCTGAAGAGAAATCTGTATTAAATTCTTGTTGGATATCCCTTTTATGTGATGTTTCCCTTCTCTGTTGCTGCTTTCAGAATTTTCTCTAAATTTGGCATGTAACATTCTTAATATCATGTGTCTTGATGTAAGTCTATTCGGATTTATTCCAATTTTAGTATGTTCTCCTTCCTGGATATGTACATTCATGTCTTTTAAGAGAGTTGGGAAATTTTCAACCACTATTTACTCAAATACTCTTTCTTCCCCCTTTCCCTTCTTTTCTACTTCTGGAACTCCCATAAAACATATGTTAGTGTGCTACATGCTATTATTCAACTCGCTGAGACCCTGCTCAAATTTTCCATTGTTTTCTCTCACTGTTCTCTCTTTTCAATTTCAGCTGTTTTGTCCTCTACTTGGCTAATTCTTTCTTACATGATTTCATATCTTCTGTTGTATTCCTATATTGTATTTTTAATTTCACTTGAGTCTTTTTTTCCATAAGCTGTTATTTTTCTATATAAAGTTTCAATTTTTTATTGTCCTCAGTGTATTGTTAATGCCTTTTATTTCTTTAGGCACATAGTCCTTCAACTCTATGATTTGATTTAGGATATTTGTATAAACCTCACTGATTGGTTGTTTCAAATCCTGTGTCTCATCTGGATCTATGATTTGTTTCTTTGAGTCATCCTTTCTCTTAGTATGTCTTGTAATTTTTTCTTAGGTGTCTGGTTTTGATAATGCATTTTTTTTCTGGTGTTATTTTTCTTTCTTACATAGGGATATACTTTAAATAACTGTGTGCTACCCCTTTATTTTGGCTCTTGTTTCAAATTGTTATATATATTTATAATTACTCCTGTTTAACTTCTCCAACCAGGGCTAAGGTCCCAGTAATGGTGTATAGGCTAGATTCCAAGAGCCTTGGAGAGGGGGCCAATAAAGATATCTGATTGCCTTAAATTTTATTTAGTATAATTTTTCCTTTCTTTTCATGCATTTTTCTAGTTTTCCAGCAGATAGCATTCTTTGGAAGACATCACAGCTTAGACCTCAAATGCTAGGGGTTGATGCATTCAATGTTCCAGCCACATGAAACTCCTTTTTCTTTTTTACTTATCTCTCTTCAGGGTGTTGTCTTGGCTTTCTCTGGTGTCATAAGCCCCAGAGCAGACCTCCAGACAGTCTCTACTTGTCCTCTAGCTACTTTTTTCTGAGAAAAAAGATACTTCTTCATTTCCAGTCCTCCATTTTCCAGGAAGTCAACATATAACAGACATGTGCTTTTTTCATTGAAAACATTTTTATTGAAATATATAATTCATACATGAACAACTAAAAAGTGATTAGTAAAAGTGAAATTACAAAACAAATAAAAAACAAACATACATCCCACCACCAACACCTTCCATTGTTTTTGAAAATTTGGATATTTGTCGTTATGAAAACATTCTAAAATTGATTGAGTTGATGACAGTACAACTCTTGATGAAAATAAGAACCACTGAGCATGCACATTGAACGGATTATTCAAGGCATGGGACTGTGTAATTTAGTGAATTCTGTGGTGGATGATGGAGTATGGTTAGTGTAACAAATATGAGAATGTTCTCTCAAGAGCTATAACAAATATATAACACTTACAAAGGGTATTAATAATAAGGTGATTTGGGAGAAAAATAGACCAAATGTAAAATATAAAATATAGTTAGTAATAATACATTGTAATATCTTTTAAACTAAGAAAGTGTGAGTTATCCACCTTAATTATTTTTCAAGATGTTTTTGGATATTCAGAGCCACTTACTTTCAAAATAAATTTGATAATTGTCTTTTTCAGTTATGTAAGATAGGTTCCTGGAATTTGTTTGAGATTGCATTCAATCTGTAAATCATTTTGAGGAGAAGTGACTTTTTTATAATTATTACAAAGAAAATTTAAATTAGTTAAATATTACATAAAATTCATAGGGTACTTCCATATTCCCCCTCCCTGCCCCACCTACACTTTCCCACATTAATTGCTTCCTTCATTAGTGTAGTACATACAGAGTTGATAAACATATATTGAAGCAATGCTGCTAAACATGGATTATAATATATATTATAGTTTATACTCTGCCCCATGCAATTTTATAAGTTATGACAAAACATTTAATGTGGCCATCATTGCATCATCATGCAGGACAACTAGAATATCTCCAATATGCCCTCATATTACACCAATTTTTCTCCCTCACATCTCTCAGAATCTCCAGTGGCCATTGCCTCCACATCAATCATAAAATTTCTTCCATGGCTAGAATAACAATAAGTCTATAGTAGAATGCCAGTAAGTCCACTCTAGTCCATTCTTGAGGACTTTCCCAATCTTGAGAACTTTGTGATGGTGATGCCCAATTTGCCTCTAATTGAGATAGGGCTTAGATCATGTGGGTCAGTTGGGTGAGACTACATTGCTTGCAGTTGAAGACTCAATGTTCCTTTGGATGGGTGTTGCTCATCATCATTGCCTTTTAGTTATCCTGAGTGAGTTCAAAGATCTGGAGAGATGTGGCAAGTCTGCTGAGGTTCAGGGCCTGACTCGCATATAGACAGATCAAAGATTTAATTATCTTGGACATACACCTATGTGTACACTTTCCCATTCTATATACCTCCAAAGCATCTCCTTCAGAAAAGTTTTTGCTCTTTCTTTACCTCTTATTTTGATGACATTTCCCTGAAAGGCCTGCACTTTTGATATAGCACTTCCTTTTAAAATACTCAAAAAATGAGCATTATGTCTTCCAAAACATATACAGCAAACTTAAAGAATGTTTATATTTCCTAATAGCCAAAATCTGGTATAATCAATGATATGCCTTATTAAGTGAATGAATAAATGAAATGTGGACTAATCATTTGATGGAATATTCCATGAAATGAAAAGAAATCCCCTGATAAAATATCTTATTGATGCACTAAAAATATTGTGTAAACTGAAGAACTGGTATTGTAAAATTTCCTAATATGCATAACCTGCCAGGTACTATTCCAAATGTTTAGTCCTTCAAGTATGACACACTCTCAAGATGCTCCTGAGTGTGGAAACTGTTGTCAACTTATTAATAGATAGAAAGCAGAGGCACAGGAAATGAAGGGCGGTGACCACAAATTTAAGAGAACACTGTGTTGGGCTTTGGCACCAGGCTTGCTACTTGATGACAACTATGGTAGTTTGAGATTCCTTTTGTGAATCCCATAAATATCAGTTATATTTGTAAACTGGTCTCTTTCTCTTGGTGTGATGCCCTTTGATTGTAGCAAATTCAAAGCTTTTGTGTTTACTTAGTAAAATGAAGTTGGAACCTTTGATATGACCATGTCAGTAGGGTGTGACTCAGGATTTATTCCTCACACATTTTGTGGGCTGCTATAAATGAACTCCCACAGAAAAAGACACAGAAGAGGAGAGAACTTGGTCATTTCCTACCATGTGACAGAAAGATGAGTCAAAAAGCTAAAGCCTGGGAAAGATATGAGCAATTGGCCTTATAGTTATCAGCCAAAGACAGCAGAGTAGCTGAGCAGCTGAGAACACCTGAGAGACCAGGCAGAGGTCACATTCCCTTTTGCTTTAACATTTGGCAACATAATTTGGTGAAAATCAGTCTCAGTTGGACACTTTTAGGGCCTTGAAGCTGTAAGCTTTTAACCCAAATAAATACCCTTTATAAAAGCTAAAATATTTCTGGAATTTTTCATCTGCACCACTTTGTCTAATTTATACTAAAGGGAATTAGACTATACCCCAGAGACTGGGGAAATTGTGGCCATCATACCAAAGTTCTCAGAGGGTGAAGTCTGGAGCTCAGATCCACCAAGATGCTTGATGAAAGTGGAACCAAGTAAATGATTGTGGGGCAAACCTGTGGAAAGTGTGGGCCCTGATGAGGCCCCAAGAAGGAAACATCATCTTAAGAATGACTGTCAGTCTTTGAAATCTAATGAAGTATGCCCTTCAGGTTTTCAGAATTGTTGGGGACCATTGATGCAGGATTCTCTGCCAAATTTTCCTTGTGGTAATGTAAAGACTAATTCTATGTGTGTCCTTGTGTATAGTGGAAACAGATAAACTGTTTTATAAACTGCAGAGAGCCAGAAAGGGTTTTGCCTCAAAACAAACCATATTTCTATAGCACTGATGCGATTTTGTACAACACATTGTTACTGATTTATAGTTTTTTGAATATTACAATATCCTTTTGGGATTCAGAAGGTAAAATGTAGCCATTTGAGATTATTTTTGTGAATCTCCCCAAAAACGAGAATAAATATGTTTGTAACTGGCCTGTTCCTTTAAGTGTGATACCCTTTGATTGTAGTAAATTCAAAGGTTTTAAGTTTAATTAATAAAATCAATTAAGGCCTTTAATTTGACCATGTCATGAAGGAATGACTCAGGGTCAGTCCTCAAACTCTTGATGAGCAGAAATAAACAGACACTCATGGAGGAAGACATAAAGAGAAGAGAACTTAGTCATTTTGGTCCTTCCATGTGACAGAAAGGAGAAGCCTCAAGCAGCTAAAACCCCAGGAAGAGAGATGAGCCATTGTCCTGATACCTTGCAGCTAATGAGAGCAGAGCAGCTGAGCAGCTGAGAAGGCCCAAGAGACCAAGTAGAGATTGCCCAACATTTTGCTTCAACACATGGCAACAGACATTGTTGAGAAAGAAGCCTTGAATTGGACTCTTTTAGGGCCTTCCAGCTGTAAGCTTTTTTTAACACAAAGGAATATCTTTAAAAATCCAACAGATTTCTGGTCCTTTGCATCAGCAACCCTTTGAGTGAATAATACACAAACATTTGGACTATTGGCTGTGTGGTGGTTTGGAGTTGTATCTACCCTGATAAATGTGTTATCATCTTAATTCTTTCCTGAATTTGTGAACCCTTTGTAAAAAGGAGTTGATGAGGTTACTTAAGTTAAAAGTGACCCACCTTAGTCAGGATGAATCTTAATCCTATTCCTGGAAGCCTTTTTTAGTAGAATGAATTTTGGACAGACTAAGCCATTGGAAACTAGAAACTGAATTTCAACCAAATCCAAAAGATAAAAACAGAAACCAGGAGAGGTTGACATGTGCATTGCCATGTGACAGAGGAACCAAGGATGAAGGCTGTCATGCAGCCAGCCCTAAAATGTTGGTGTTTGGGAATAAAGCATCTTAATAGTACTTTGATTTTGATTTTGTTGTAGCCTTAAATCCATGAGTTAATAAATTTCCACTGTTAAATCCTAAACATTGCACAATATTTTCTTTAGCAACCAAAGAAAGTAAAAGAGGATGTTTTACTCATTAAAGAAATTGTGTGATTTTGGCCTCACTACTGAGAATGAAAATGGCTCCATTCTACTAGTTTCCAAGCATCTGACACAGGCTGTGAATTCCAGACTCCCTTCTGCTGCTTGCTCTCTGGGATCCACAGGAAATTCACAGCTTCAGATATTCCAATATTTCTCGATATACAAAAGTTCTTTTATGCACAACATCTACTTGGGACCTCTTCCCTCATGAACTGGAGCCAATTATCTGCTTGAAATTTTCCCTGGGCAATGGCTATTAGAGACAAAAGATGCTATATCCCCAAGGGTTTTCTCTAAAATTTTTGTGCCCACACTTTTTCAACTAAACCTGAATGCAGAGAAAATTGTTATAAAATAGCATATTAAACACAATAAAATCTCAATTGCATATGCCAACTCATGCTTGCTTGCACCAGAAATGGATTGGATACCTGTATGAAATCCAGAATTGCTTATTCACATAAGAAAAGATGATTAAGTTTCCTGTTTAGTGTTTTTTTAAAAGATTAATTTAATTTATTTATTTCTCTCCTCTTCTCCCTCCCCCCCCCACACCAGCTCTGGTTGTCTTTTCTCTGTGTCTATTTGCTGCATCTTCTTCATCCGCTTCTGTTGTTGTCAGCGTCATGGGAATCTGTGTTTCTTTTTGTTGCTTCATCTTGTTGTATCAGCTCTCCATGTGGGTGGCACCATCCTTAGGCAGGCTGCACTTTCTTTGGCACTGGGCGGCTCTCCTTACAGGGCACATTCCTTGAGCATGGGGCTCCCCTATGCGGGGACACCCCTCTGTGGCAGGGCACTCCTTGTGCACATCAGCACTGCACATGGGCCAACTCCACACATGTCAAGGAGGCCCAGGTTTGAACCATGGACCTATGTGGTAGACGGATGCCCTAACCACTGGGCCAAGTCCGCTTCCCTGTTTAGTGTTGATATCTTTTCTTCATCATCTCTTTCCATGAATCACCCTTACTTCTCTCCAGCACTGCTTATTTTTTGGGGAGAGAAACATTGTAAATTAAATTAGAAGAGAAAATATAGGTAAAGAAGGCAATCACACAATAGGACCAATATATTTTTTATATTATCATATTGAAAACTCATCCCAGCAGATTTAGCAGAATTGATAATTAATGCAAGTGAAGGGTGAATGGACAACACAGCATTTGATGGAGTCCTTTCCACCAAAAGAGGTAGGGATAGGTAGGGATAAGAGCAGCTCTGCTCTCTACCCATCATTTGTGTAGAATGTTATTTTAAATTATGTACACAAATTTAATTATAGTGGGTTGTGCTTTACCCAAAATTGGGAATAATTATTTTGTGTGTGTATATATATATATATTTCTATTTAGTTTTTATTTACAACTTTTCACCATTTTCTTTGCTTTGCCAGGTGGTACAAAATAATTAGGTAAATGGTGACATAAAAATAAAATATATGCACAAAGCCTTATATCTCAGAAATAATTTAAGAAATTTCCCAAAATATATTACGAAAAAGCATGCAGGCATTTGTCACTTATTCATCCATGCAACATCCATTCCAGCTTCTATATACAATTGACCCAAAATTATTAAGTTAATTATAAATTTATTAAATAATAAAAGGGTGTGTGGATGAAAAAATAAATGAATATATGTACTAACGAAAAATATTTCACCCAACTCTTCATATGGGAAACATGTTCTTCATGTCTTTGCAGAAATTGCAGTGAATAACTTGCTTTTGTATTTAGATAAGCACACTCATGTAAAATTCTACATACCCCAGGAAACCCTTTCTGTGCATATTGTCCCCCTGCTGCTTCCAGTCTATTGGTAAATAAGTGGTCTCAGATTTGCAGTTTCTATTCACATCCATTCAGAACTCATTATATTAACTCAATCCCTTTTTCACACTAAGTTCAATTAGCAAAAGCACAGCATGAGGCTTTCCTTCAATTTTTTGGCCAGTTAATAAACAATAGGACTATGTTTTTAAGATGGAAAACATATAAATGCTGAAGGGATCGCAATGCTTAATGTTTTGTCAGTGATTTGTAATTCTTATTTAATTTTTTTTATCTTTTTTATCTCTACCTTGTGACTTTTTGCATGCTGTCTACTGTCTGCATTTATTCACTGTATGTTGTGTCTGTATTTATTTATTTTCCCCTCACCCCTTTTGGCTTGCTTGCTGTCTGCTCTCCGTGTTCATTCATTTTTTAAAAATTTAATTTCATTTATTCATTTTTTAAAAAATATTACATTCAAAAAATATGCGGTCCCCATTCACCCCCTCTGCCCCCACTCCACCACTCCCCCCACAGTAACACTGTCTCCCATCATCATGACACATCCATTGCATCTGGTGAGTACATCTCTGGGCATCGCTGCACCCCATGGCCTGTGGTCCACACCATAGCCCACACTCTCCCACGTTCCATCCAGTGGGCCATGGGAGGACATACAATATCCAGCAATTGTCCCTGCAGCACCACTCAGGACAACTCCAAGTGTTCATTCATTTTGGACTCTTCTGTGTTCTTGCTTGGCTTCCTTCTTTTGGTTGTATCACCTTTTTTCTGAGTCTGCTCTCCATGGTTCCTGTAGGCTGGGCAGCACTCTGTGGCATGCAGGAGAGCCTGCCTTCACAGGGAGGCCCTGGGACAAGAACTGAGGGCCTCCTATATGGTAAATAGGAGCTCAACTGATTAAGCCAGAGCCACTTCCCTCTTATTTAATTTTTTCAACATGACTTCCACTTAGAGTTCCTTCTCTATTTGGAATATTTTTTAAATGTTAAATTCATAAGGTAGGCATTACAGCAAATTCTATAGATAAGGAAATCATGTTTCCCAAAACTCCAAAGCAAGAAAATGGTAGAACTAAGGCAAAAATTATTTTCCATTGAAATCCATGAATTTTTAACTTGACTAGACTGACACATGAAATTTCAATCTAGAAACCTAAAATTGGAAATTGTGAGGTAATTAAATTATTTTCCTCTGTTTTCAAACTATGAAAACCTCTTTTATTTCTTCTAATTTGGTGGAGCAGTGGTCTGATCATTAGTTTGAAAATGTACCTTGTAGAAAATCTCAGGCAGCTCTTCATAAGATCTCAATCTTCAGAATGTAACTGTCTTCAGTAGGTTAGACCTACTTGTAGCTTATAGAACTAGCCATTTTATTCAGTGAGCTGAAACAATGCTATAAATAAACTGTGGACCTAAAACAGCAAAAACAACAAAACAAAATTTATGTAATAAAACCATTTTTAGTGCCCTGAAATAATATCCACCAGAAAGGAATAAAAAGAAAAAAATTGGGGGTCTTGCAGCTGGGAAGTCAGTATGAAAGACACACTCTCCTTGCTTTCTCACATTTAGCAGTTTCTCCTTGTTACAAGTGGTTACATTAGTCACAAGAGAAAGAGCAATGAAAGTATTATGTGACATATACTGACATGGTGACAGTTCCATTTTCAGTAAGAAATCAATGGTACAATTATAAGCAGATCTGGAAATGTACACCATTTCAAATAATCAAGGAAAATAGACAAGTCTAGGGGAAAATATATTATGCTTTAAGGTTCACTAGTGGAATGGATGGCTATTCTTCTTTAAGGTGTTACACAAACATGGCAAATATCTGAAAATTATAGTGACATTATGAAAGGGAACATTCACAAGTAATTGGGTATGTCTCAAAATTCGTTAGTTACTCACATATTACCAAAAATCCATAAATCTGCCCATGAGCAGATTTATGAATTTTTCTCTTTCTGTCTTAGCTCATTGAAGTTTTGAAATATGCTCAGGATTTATGGGAAAATATAATATTTTACAAAACACAGCTGTCTTTATATTTCATATTATAATGCTTCATAATGTTATTAAATAAATACTCATTCCACAAATATTTTCTTATCATCATTCACAAGGAATGATACTAGCAATCATAATTCCTATTTTCTAGACCAGTGAATATTATGATGAATTTAATGACTTCCTGAATCAACAAACCAAACGACCCATCAATCTATTGCTTTTCAAGTAAGGTCATTATTTGCAAATATTTTTAAATTACAAAATATTGAAATATGTATGTATGGTAATAAAATCACCTTAGTTAGAAATTTCAAATGGTATAAATGGAAACAGTAGGAAGCAGAAGTACAACCATTTTCCAAGAGCTAATCTGAATAGATTGTGTTTTAAGGATTTTTGTAATATTTTCAGAGACCTTCATTTAGAAAAGTTTTAATAATATTAAAGTAATAAACAGGTTGTTATTGCACTTTTTCTTGAAGACTTTTTCCATAGTTATCTCTGATGGTGTTTATTTTATCTAATTTGATCGAAGTCCAATAACTCGTTGACTGAACTAATATATTTTGTATATAACTGGTAGAGATCCAAGGCATAATCATAGATAATTTTTTTAACTTTAAAAAATTAGAACAGGTGTAGGCTTTAAGAAACATCATGAAGGAATAAAGAGTTCCCATATACCTGCTTCTTATGCAAAATTTAATCAAGTATTAACATTTTTCATTAGTGTGATACTTTTGTTACAACTCATAAAACAACATCATTATATTTGTTATTAAATTTAGTACACTGTTTAAACTTTCTTGTTCAGTTCTATAGTGGTGTGTGTTTGGTAACTTAAATGCAATCTAAAATTTGCCTTTTTTCCCATTATTAAATATACAATTCAGTGGTGTTAATTATGTATGCTAAGTTGTGCCTCCATCCCATCATCCATGCCAAAATTTTCCATCACCTTAAACAGAAGCTCCATACAAATTGAATATTTACTCCCCATTCTGATTTCCCACTTGTCTCTGGTAACCTGTAGAATAGTTTCTGATTTCATGAATATGCTTAATCTGCTTATTTCATATATGTGAGGCCATACAGTATTGTTTGGTTTACTTCACTACCTCTGATGTCTTCAAGGTTCATCCATGTAGCAGCACATATCAGAGCTTCATTTTTATGGAAGAATAATATCCCACAATATGCATATATCAAATATTGTTTATTCATTCATCTATAAGAAACACTTGAGTTTCTTCCAACATTTGGCAATTGAAACAAATGCTGTTATGAACGTTAGTGTGCAAATGTCTGTTTGATTTCTTACTTTCAATTATTTTGGGTATATGCCTAGATGAAGAATTTCTAGGTCATATGATAATTCTATACTTAATTTTCTGAGGAATCACCATGCTGTTTTGCACTGGCTGCACCATTTTAAATACTCACCAATGTATGAGTGTTCATAATTTACCAGATCCTACCCAGCAATTGTTATTTCCTTTTGTTTTATTAAATAGTAGCTTTTCTGGTGGGTGTGAGATGGTATCTCATTGTGGGTTTTTTCTTGTTATTGATTTGTTTTCCCTTTATTTATTTATTTTTGTTTTATTCTTCCAATTTTTTATTTTTTAACCTTTTTATTGTAGTAGCATATATGCAACCTGAAATGTCCCATTTTACTCACATTCATGTGGTATAAATTTCATTCAAAAGATTGTGCTACCATCACAAAAATTTTCTACCACAACTTTATCATCACCTCAAACTCTACATCTTTTAAACAATAACTCCTCATTGTTACCCAAACTATTACCTATTTTATGCCTTTATGAATTTTCTTATTCTAAGTATTTCATAAAAGTGGGACCATAAAATATTATACAATACATAGTGTTCCTTTCTTGGAATATTTGTTTCTCTGCTCAAATGAGTTTTGGTGAGTACTGTACCTTATCCTTTGAATCCCCATGGCCTAGAATGGTACCTGTCCAGATAAATGCTTGGCCCTTGCTAGTGGATAAAGGAAGTAATGAAAGAATAGTTTTGCATCCTTAAATAACATACAATCAGTTTTAAGTAATACAAGAACTTTTGAGAAAAGGATATTGCAAATGATATATTGCAAGAAGTCAGAAAGTTATACCTTGCCTCATGATATGATGAAGTACTGATTATATAAGAACTATAATAAGAAATGCATCTTGCTGATTTGCCAGAATTCTTAGAGTCTGATTGCAATCTTTGTAAAGGATAAGGGGGAAACCAGAGTGAAGTTTACAAATAAGGGGAAAATACTGTGACACAGTGGTGGAAAATTAAATGAAAGCAGAATATTTAAGAAGTTACAGTAGAAATGGAGCAGAGGAGAAGACGGAAGAAGAGAATTCCAAACTAAGGGTTTTGGAAGATCATAAAAAGTGCAATTGGACCTCAATATTGTTATAAGAGACTTTAGACCCCATCCCCATGTACCTCAATGAAATGTGTGACTAAACCACTATAAAGGTGAATCAAGAGAGAACAGATACATGGCACCAGGGGTGAAAATCCTTATAACACACTACAGAGTTGAGGAAGTACCAGAAGCTGAAGATTGAAGTAAAAGCTAATCGGTATTTTGATGTAAAAGTTATGGGAATAGAGGCTTAGATCCTGACAGCAAGATTAAGATTCACATAAAAATCTGAGTTGGATGAAAAAAAAATCATTTGACAAAGGCTAATGAAAGAAAGTAGACAAAAAATTTAATATTAGTTAATGGATCAAAGTGTCACATTAATATTTTGAACAGGGAAATTGAAGCATTTATGTAAGTTCATAAACATATGGAAAGAAATGGGAAAATGACATTTAATGAGAAGCATTGACATGATTACATGAGGGGAGTGAATGAAGACTAGAGCCTTAGAAATGGATAATTCCGTTCATTCTAAAATAGCCAGTAAGAGAGAAAATTGAGTGAAATACAAAGAAATTATTTCTATTAAATTCTTAAATTATTAGGATATGATAACTAAGAATTTTAAATAGAGATAAAATGGTTTTATTTTTGAGAAGTCTAGGAAAAAGATATTTTACTGTACTAGATGGGATAAAAACAGCTTAAAATGAATTATCCTGAGTTGAAACCATCACATGCTCTCAGGAATGCATAAGAAATATGGAAATATGGAGTAATAGGGAAATCGGTTTGAACTGTTCTTATGTAGTACTCAATATGCAGGAAATCAATGGAGTGGATGCTTCAGACCTGGATCACTGTGATGTAAAAATCCAAAAATCATACTCTTGTGGCTCCCACAGTGCTTGACAGACTGTGATAGATAAGTGATCAGTTTGCATGAAGGGCAGATATTAGAGTGGTGGGAAACAGTGAAGGCCAGGAGGTTCAGGAGTTCTGGAGAAGGAAATATGCCTTGTCTCAAGGGTTAGCTACACAGTCAAATTTGGCTTTGAATGCCTACACTTCCCCTTGTATTTCCATGATTTAATAAAATTTCTTGAGCTTTAACTGACAGTCTTTTCAATTTTAAATTTTAAATATTATTTCCCAATTTGCAGAGTTATAATGAAAATTACATTAAATAATATGTGAAAATAGTGAATAAATTACATAGGGAATTCTAAATAAATTAAAGATGGTGTTCCTATTACTCATTTGGCTGATTATGCTATCTTCCTAAGAAAGTAACAAAAACAAACTATAAGGGCCTAATTAATATTGAGAGAGAGAGAGAGAGAGAGACTGAAGAAACCAATGTCAATATTGAAAAAGAATACATGTTAATAGTTGCCTGTGACTTATGCAGCCAAGAATTTGATCATCAGAGATAGAATTTCTTAAGGAGAATTTCCAGATTAAATCATTACAGTGGTAGAAATGGGGAAAAAACAACATCCCACTTCATGGTCAAGCAATGGATTACAACCACACGTAAAATTTGGAGAGACTCTGATGTAATATTAGCCTCCTATATTTATCCAGATTGTGTTTGGTCATCAATTAAAAACATAAAACATTAACACATTTAGAATATTTCTAATTTGTCACTTTATATAGATATTATCTGTCTTAACTCAAATATCCCCTAAGTATACCCATTGTATTGCTAGTATGTGTTAAAATTTGATGAAAATTAAACAAACATGGTTACATGTTCTAAGAGATTTTGCTTTTTAAAAAATGTAATAACATATGAAATTCTCTATATTAACAAAATTCTCTGTATTAATCACTTTTAAGTGTACAATTCATTGATACTATTACACTCAAAATATTGTGCTACCATCACCAACATACGTGACCCCAATTTTTTATCACCTAAAACAGAAAATCTGCACTAATTAAGCAATATTCCTTCTACCCATCTCCTGTTCCTGTAATCTATAATCTACCATGTTTCTCTATATATTTGTTTCATTTCTACCACTATCATAGCAGTCAGAAACAGAAGCAATAAGACTAAAGGAGCTTAAGACAACACTATGTTATTTCCTTCTATCCAGTATGATTCACAGAAGAAAAATATTGAATAAATGTCAATTGATAAATATACTTAGATTAATTTTTCCTTCATCTTGACTCCCCAGGTGTTTAGGGATCATCTGTCTTTCTCTGTGTCCATAGCACATTATTTAAAGATTCCTAACTCTACCATGGTGACAGAATTCCTGCTTACAAGATTTTCTGATGTGTGGGAGCTCAGAGCCTTGCATGCCATGCTATTCCTTCTGATGTACTTGGTAACCCTGATGGGCAACTTTCTCATCGTTGCAGTTAACTAATCTTGACAAGAAACTTCACATCCTCATATTCTTTTTCCTTAGGAATCTTTCTGTTTTGGACATGTGCTGCATTTCTATAATACCCAAAACCTGTGTCATCTTCTTTCTTGACAACAGGGTAATCTCCATGGCAGGATGTGTATCTCAGATCTTTGTGTTTTGGTTTTCTAATATAGAGCTGCTGTTGCTCACCATCAAGGCACTTGACTGCTTTGTGGCCATCTGCCAGCCCCTCCACTACCCTGTGATCATGAACCCTTGGGTCTGTGTCCAGATGACTTTGGCCTCTGCACTCAGTGGTCTGACCTACTCTGGATTCCACACTGGCAAAATATTTTGGCTTCCTTTTTGTCAATCCGATGTGGTTCATCCGTTCTGTGAAATCCCCCACTCGGTTGAAGATCTCCTGCTCTTCCACCTTAATAATGAAATTTTAATTTTTATCTCTGCAGTGGTGATTAATGGTGGCTGCTTTGCCTTCATCACCATGTCTTATATTTGCACATTTTCTACTGTGCTTAACTTCCCACCCAAGGCAGAGTGAGGAAAGGCCTTTTCCACCAGTGTCCCTCACATCCTTATGGTAACCATCTTTCTTACTTCAGCCATCACTGCATATGTGAATTCAACTTCCAACTCACCCACAATTCAGAACATGATCAACTCTGTGTTTTATTCTATAGTACCTCCTTTGTTGAATCCTATTATCTATAGTCTTAGAAACAAACAGATAAAGGAGGCTATAAAGAGGATGATGAGAAAAAAGCTTTACTATGGAACTTGCTAGGATAATTATTTCAAGAAATTCCCATGCTGATTAGATGATTTGCAAAATGCTTCAAAATTAACTTTGTTGACTATTTTCAACTTGGTATGTGATAATATAATTTCTAAGGGATAGTCATTGTATTATGTGACAGTAGAGAAGCAACATAAAAAAATTTCATTTTGAGGTCTCCTTTCCAAAACTTATACATATGCTGATGTCTGAAACATCACTGTTCAAGGCTCTTTCCTAAAACCTATATACAAAATAGGTTTCTTTTCATGTATCTCTTTGAAATCTAGAGAATCCTACAAAATAATGTCCGTATACTAACATTGCCTATTCTACTTATACAATTATAAAAGAGATAATCCTTTATTTATTAATAAATTTTAAAACTTCCTAAATTGTATATAATAAGTTATATCTTAATAAAACAGAAGCATGTGATGATGTTATTTTTGGTAAAATAGATCAATATTTTATCTTGTTTTTCATGATATAGAAATAATAAATTTTCAATAAATACATTTTGCTCAATCCCAAATATTTATGAAGAGTTTTTCAGAGATATGTTTACATAATTTGGGATTAATGTTATTTATTAGTAGGTATTCAATTCCTTATGATAAGAATACACATTTAAGTCAAATTTATTCCCACTTCAATTATAAAGCTTCTGTTACATTTTTGCTATATATATTAAGAAAATAATATGATGGAAATATGGATTTCAGTAGAGTTTCAAAGAGGTTTCTCATATATGTGGAATCATAATCCCTACATATATGCTCAGTCATCTCTAGTGGGTGAAAAAATAATTAGCCATATTGAATAAATATATAAAAAGCATGCACAATAATTTGCATTGCTGTATTCAATTACTTGATCTGTGAATTGGGAATCCTCTTACACTAATTAAAATCATCACCCAAACTGTTCATTATTCTAAGAGTGTTATTATCAAATTGTGTTGACATAATCATTTACTGATGAACTACAATGCTTTGCAAACTATTATGTTGTGTGCAATTATTTTTCTGCTGAGCAATTGTAGTAAAATTGTACAATACCCCACATATATGACTATGTATTTATCCATAATCTATATTTGCAATTATTGTAAAAATGCACTGTAGAGCTAATAATGTGTAAATATTAATATGATTTAAAACAATAGCAGTAAAATAAACATAAATGCAGGTTCCTTTATATTTTCAATAAATCAAGTTTTACCCTAAACAATTTATATCTTGGTTTTGTGCCATCTTATTAGGAGGCCAATCCCCTAAAGCAAACAGACCTATTTACTGTTTTAATTTAAAATATATTTTGTAATATTCATTGAATAAAATGGCATAAAATTGTATACACATAAAGACATAATATGATATGAGAAAAAGCAAAAATTATGAGAACGAAATTGAGAAATGCAAAAGGGTACTGTATTCAAAGGGTTTAATAGGTGCCTCTTAAAAACTGATAGCCAGATAAAAACTAAGAATATCAATAATATCTGAACAACACAATTTACCAAGTTGACCTAATTAATATTTTTAGAACAGTACACCAAAAAGGACAAACTATACAATATTTTCAGATGCATGTTGAACATTTACCAAATGGACGATTTATTGGGGTATAAGTAAAATTGTCACAATAATCAAAGAATGAGTAGAGGCATACAGAATATGATCATTGACCTCAGATATTATAGGGAGATAGAGGGATGAAAATTTCTTACTATAATTATTTAGATGTCTGTTCCCTCTTGCAATTATATCAGTTTGCTTCACATATTTTGAAGGTTTGCTATTTGTTGCATAAGTGATTAGGATTTTTAAGTTATCATTTTCACTGAGCCATTAATAGTTGTGGAATAAAGTTCCTTATCCCTTAAAAGTCATTTTTATTAATTCTACTTTATATTAGTGTTAGCATACACATTTCATTTTATGTTTTATATTTTGCATATATTTGTGCCTTTATGTGGAAAGTACATTTTTAGTTATTTCTTTAATTTTTAAAAATATATTGAAGTATATAACTCATATATACACATACATAAAGAATAAGTATACAGTGATAGTTGTGAACTTACAAAACAAACATAAAAATCATACAGGACTCTTGCACCTCACCCTACCAGTAATAACTTATGCTGTTGTTATACTTTTTAAACTAATGATTAAAGGGCATTGTCAAAATATTACTACTAACCAACTCCTCAACTCCCCCATTATTTTTATATCATTTATATATGAGCATATATAAATAGTAAATGTATAGTAAAAGTTGTGAACTTACAAAACAAACATGCATAACATCATACAGGGGTCACATATATCAAACGTCCATGAACACTTTGCATTGTCGTGAGATGTTTGTTACAAATTATGAAAGAATATTGTCAAAATCTTACTACTAATTATAGTCCTTATTTTATATTTGGTGTATTTTACCACAACCCATCCTATTATTATTTTTAATATATTTTTAATAAAACAATCATGCACATGGGCAGAATTTCCAAAAAACACCCCTCTATCAACACACCACACTGTGGTAGATCATTGGTTACAAATTAAATAATATCATCTGATTCTGACCATATCCACAGTTCACATTTGGCACACATTTTCCATACTGCCCCATTATCAACACAGTAAATCTTAACCACAGTCCATAGATCACTCCAGTTGTATTTTTCCCATGCTCCTCTATTTTCTCACCAACCAGCAATAGTAATGTACATTTGCTCTAGCTAACAAAGGACACTCTTGCACCTGTACCATCAACCACAATTCTCATCCACCTCTTAGTTTACTGTGCTATTCTGTTCCTAGAATATTCTCTAATATTCTGTTAATTGGCATTTACATATCTAGACTACCATTTTTAACCACATTCCCATTTATAAACTAGCTGTTACTCATTATATGTTACCATCCACTCTATACATTTCCACATTTTTACAGTAAAGCTAATTAAAACTGCTACATACATTAAATATCAGCAGTCCATCTCAGTCCTCCTCTTATCTCCTTTAAGAATCTACCACCTACCACCAGGTCTTGAAGCTATTTTCCTGCAATTTCTTCTAGAAGCTTAATGGTTACTGCTTTTATTTTTAGGTTTTTGGACCATCTTGAGTTAATTTTTGGATAAGATGTGATACAGGAGTCCTCTTTCCTTCTTTTGTCTATGCATATCCAGTTCTCTCAGGATGTTGAATAGAATGTTCTGTCCAAGATGTGTGCATTTGACAGGCTAGTCAAGAATCACCTGACCATACATATGAAGGTCTCTTTCTGAACATTCAGTTTGGCTACATTTGTCTATGGGTCTGTCTTTACACAAGTACCATGCTCTTTTAACCATTATAGCAAGGTAATAAAATGTAAAGTGTAGAGAAGAGAGTTTGCTTTCCTTTGTAAGATGATACTGGCTATTCAGGACCACTTACCCTTCCAAATAATTTGATAATCATGTTTTCACTTAAAAAAATTCTTGTGGATTTTTTATTGGGATTGCATTGCATCTGTATATCATTTGAGTAAAATTGACATCTTAATGATATTTAGTGTCCCAATCTGTAAGCATGGAATGTACTTCCAGTTATTTGGAACCTTTTTGATTTAACATTGAGTTGCAGATTTCTGAATACAAATGCTTTACGTCATTGGTAACGTTTATTCTTGTCTGAGTTTTATCTGCCATATTTTCTTTCACCACTCCTTTTGACACTTCTAGTTACAATAATTGATATTTTCTTCATTTCTAGACTCTCTTCTAGGCCTCTCTCTCCTTTCTTTTCTTTTCAGGTCGAGCATACCCTTTAGAATACCCTGAAAATCTGGTCTCTTGGTTAGAAATTCTCTCTTTCTCTTCATCTGTGAATATCCTAAACTCACCCTCATTTTTGAAAGACAACTTTGCTGGCTATAAGATTCTTGGCTGGAAGTTTTTTTCTTGTAGTATCTTAAATATATCACACCACTGTATTCTTTCATTCATGGTTTTTTGTTGTTTTTTTTTGGTCTCTGTGACATCATCAGTTTTTTTTAAATTTTATTTTGTTTATTCATTTTTTAAAAAAATATGAGGTCCCCATTCACTCCCACCGCCCCCACCCCACCGCTTCCCCCACAGTAACACTCTCCCCCATCATCATGACACATCCATTGCATCTGGTGAGTACATCTCTGGGCATCGCTGCACCCCATGGCCTGTGGTCCACACCATAGCCCACACTCTCCCACGTTCCATCCAGTGGGCCATGGGAGGACATACAATGTCCAGCAATTGTCCCAGCAGCACCACTCAGGACAACTCCAACCCCCCAAAATGCCCCCACATCACATCTCCTCCACCCTCTCCGTACCCGCAGCAGCCACCATGTCCACTTTCTCCACACCAATGCCACATGTTCTTCAATTACTAATCACAATAGTTCATGAATAGAATATCAGTAAGTCCACTCTAATCCATACTCTATTCCTCCATCCTGTGGACCTTAGAATGGTTGTGTCTACTCCACATCTATATCAAGAGGGGGCTTAGATTCCACATGGATGCTGGATGCAATTCTCCTACTTTCAGTTGTAGGCACTCTTGGGTCCCTGGTGTGGTGGTTGACCCTCTTCACCTCCATGTTAGCTGAGTGGGGTAAGCCCAATAAACCAGAGTGTAGGAGTTGCAAGTCTCTTGAGGCTCAGGGACTGGCTATCACATGGTCAGTCCAGAGATTCAGATCCCCTGGGTATACACTAAAACCCAGCACCAACTACAGTTCTGGTAAAAGTAACAGGAGAGACTTGTGAACAAAGATCACATCTGAATCCAGCTCCATCACACAGAAACACAAACTCCAAAGTAGGGCCAAGTGACATGGCACTGAACTCCATCTGCCATGACCATAGAACCTGTGTGTCTCTGTAACCCTCAGAAGAACCAATACCTGGAGTTGTATCTACTTTATCTGTCTCTGAGACTCTGCTGAGGTGTGCATAAGGGCAACCCATCAGATAACCTCCTGGCTCTTTTTGGAGACTCAAAGCCATATAAACTCATTTGTTGTTTCCATTTCCCCCTTTTATTCAGGTTAAAAAGCATTTTTAACTCCTGGTATTATTTGTAGACTGAGATATTCTTCTGGTCTGAGTTGACCCTTTTATTCAAGGTCATTTTCTTGTAATCCCTTGAAACCAGGGAGGATCATCCATGGGAGTCATGTCCCATGCTGGGGGGAAGGCAACACATTTATCTGCTGAGTTTGGATTTGAGCCTGGCCACATTTGAGCCACACGGGGGCTCTCAGAAGGTAACTCTTAGGCACCCTGCAGCTCTAGGCCTTGTTCTTATTTCAGGTCCATAGGCTTACAAACATAGTCATTAGTATCAAGGGCTCATTGTTGGACCTTCCTTCTTTTTTGATCTTTGTCGTCATACTTGGGGGATTGTTGCTGTTCCTTTAGGGACTGCAATCAAACCCCCTGGCTAGGAACTCAGCACTCCCTCAGTTGTTTTTAATTGTAACCACTATGAAAATATCCAAACATTTTTATGTACCCTGGATATATACCCTGGAGAACTCTCTGCCAACCATATGTTGCCTGTCAATAACATCCCACACCAGTATTCCTCCCCTCCCATTGTTGAACCCCCCTGTGATCCAAAACTTCTTCAAAAATTAAGCCCAGGTGGCAGACTTGGCCCAGTGTTTAGGGCATCTGTCTACCACATGGGAGGACTGCGGTTCAGACCCCAGGCCTCCGTGACCTGTGTGGAGCTGGCTATGCGTGCTGATGCATGCAAGGAGTGCCATGCAATGCAGGGGTGTCCCCCACGAAGGGGAGTCCCCTACATAGGGGAGCCCCATGCACAAGGAGTGTGCCCTGTAAGGAGAGCTACCCAGTGTGAAAGAAAATACAGCCTGCCCATGAATTGTACCACACACACGTAGAGCTGACACAACAAGATGATGCAACAGCAACAACAAAAAAAAAACACAGATTCCTGTGACGCTGATAACAACAGAAGTGGACAAAGAAGAAGATGCAGCAAATAACACAGAGAACAGACAACCAGGGTGGGGTAATGGGGGGAATGGGAGAGAAATAAACAAATATTTTTTTAAAAATGAAACCGAATATATCACCAGGTTCCATTAATACTAAAATGGAATATGGTGATGACTTTAAAGGTTAGATGTAGAATAAATATTAATTTAGAAAGAATAAGGTAAAAATATATAGGGGTATCAAAAAATTAACAAATGCAAAAGCTTTGTTTTTGATATTTTGCTTTCCATCACTGCAAAAAGTGTTGCCCTGTATTCGAATTGACAAGGCAACTTCTTCCATCTTTTCCTCAGTGTCTATGTCCTTTCTTTTTCTTTTTTTCCTAATATTAAGCTTATCTTCACAAAAGTTTTAGATCACAGTAATTCATATATACAATATTCAGCACCACATACCCAAGATAAAACCCTTTTCTCTTCCACAGCAATAATCTTTTGACCTATTCATACTATATTTACTGAAACTGATGTACAGATATTGAGACAATAGCTTTCAAACAAGGTAACATTTGGGTTTACATTGTGGTTTATATTTTAGACTATACAATTTTCTAAATTTTTAATTATCTTAAGTTTTATATTATGATTTACATTTTAGCCTATCAGCCCCTATATATTTTTGGTGTAGCTTTACATGTCTTATATCCATCCTTGCATACTTTTGTGGCACACTTCTATTGCCCACAAAGTTACATAGGTTCCATCTATTCAATACCCCTTTCCCCCTCCCTTCAGGGTCCACACTGACAGACAATCTTCATTGCTTGAAGGGCCATGTTCAGAGATACTTGCAACGGTGCTGAGGGCTTGACATGCTTAAATGCCCTAATGCATTGGGAGCCACCCCTTCTCTCTAGAGATACAATTCCCTCTATTTGAGAACGTGAGCCCTCCCCAGGATGTGGGTATACCTTCACTCCCATTATATGGGTCTCTATCCAATGATATAACCCACTATGGAAAAATGAGCACTCACACACTACCTAGAAGCCTATCCTGTGTCAGATTATCCCCTTTAAGCATCTTAAACAGGTAAACTTTCTTATAATATTTTTGAAAGTTTTCTCAGCATTATACTCTCAACCAAATACCTGATAATCTCCTAAATTCGTATGTCCCCCCACTCTCCCCCAATTACCCATCCTCCCAACCCTAGTCCTCCTCAAGCCCCACTCAAAGGTAACCTTATTTCCCCATTTTATCCCTTCCTTGTACAAATACTTACCTCCAGCTTATCATAGTTTTCACCCATGTAGGTGACAGCTTACATCCTTGCTCTACCCCCCAATTTCTTTTAAGCCTATCATCCAGTCTCTAGCTCTCTGAGGCAGCTTGGTTTACTTAATTCATATCATTGAGGACATGTAGTATTTGTCCTTCAATGCCTGGGTTGCTTCACTCAACATAAGGTTCTCAAGATTCATCCATGTTATCACGTGTGTTTGTAGTGTATTCATTCTTAAAGCTGAGTAGTATTCCATTGTATGTATATACCACATTTTATTTATCCATTCATCTGTTGATGGGCGTTTGGGTTGATTCCAAATTTTGGCAATAATGAACAATGCTGCTATGAACATTGGTATGCATATATCGGTTTGTGTCCTTGCATTCAGTTCTACTGGGTATATACACAGCAGTGGCATTTCTGGGTCATATGGCAAATCTATAGCTAGTTTTTTGAGAAACCACCAAACTGTCCTCCAGAAAGGCTGGATCCCTCTGCATTCCCACCAGCACTGGATGAATATTCCCATTCCCCCGCATCCTCTCCAGCATTTGTAGTCTTCTTTGTTTTTCATAGCTGCAAATCTTATGGGAGTAAGATGATGTCTCATTGTAGTTTTGATTTGCATTTCCCTAATAGCTAGAGATTTGGAGCATTTTTTCATGTGCTTTTTGGCCATTTGAATTTCTTCTTTGGAGAAGTGTCTGTTTAAATCTTTTTCCCATTTCTCAAATGAGTTGTTTGTCTTTTTATTTTCGAGATATAGAAGTTCTTTATATATGCAGATTATAAGTCTCCTATCAGATATATGGTTGCCAAATATTTTCTCCCATTCTGTACTCTTTTTTCACTTTCTTGACAAACTCCTTTGAGGTGCAGAAGGCTTTAATTTTGAGGAAGTCCCACTGATCTATTTGTTCTTTAGCTTTTCGTGCTTTTGGTGTGAAGTTCATGAAGCCATTTACTATTACAAGGTCCTGTAGATGCTTCCCTGCACTGCTTTCCAAAGTCTTTATGGTCTTGGCTCTTATATTTAGGTCTTTGATCCAACTTGAGTTGATTTTTGTATAAGGTGTGAGATGGTAATCCTCTTTCATTCTTTTACATATGGATATCTAGTTCTCCAGGTACCATTTGTTGAATAGGCCATTCCTTCCCAACTGAGAGGGTCTTGTGGCTTTATTGAATATTATATGACTATACATATCAGGATCTTTATCTGAACTCTCAACTCGGTTCCAATGGTCTGTGTGTCTCTCCTTGTGCCAATACCATGCTTTTTTCACTACTGTAGCTTTGTAGTATGTTTTAAAGTCAGGTAGTGTGATTCCTACAATTTTGTTTTTCTTTTTCAATATGTCCTTGGCTATTCAAGACCTCATTCCTTTCCAAATAAATTTCATAGCAAGTTTTTCTAGTTCCTTAAAGAATGCTGTGTTCACTTTTATTGGTATTGCATTGAATGTGTAGGTCAGTTTTGGTAGGATAGACATCTTAATAATATTTAGTCTTCCTATCCATGCACAGGGAATATTCTTCCTTTTATTTAGATCTTCTTTGATTTCCTTAAACAGTCTTGTGTAGTTCTCTGTGTATTAGTTTTTCATATCTTTAAATTTATTCCTATGTTTTTGATTTTTTCATTTACTATTTTTTTATCGTCAATCTTTATATATTTTCTAAATACTTCCAATATAATATATAACATATTAAATATTACTTTTGCCACAATTATGTAAATGAACAGGTATTTTACTTTAGCAGTATAGAAGAAACTACTTTCTCCAGTATTTTATGAAAACTAAGAGTTTGCAATGCAATCAAGATTATCTTTCCATACCACCACTTTAACATGCAGATTGAGGTGGCCTCTGACAGATTTCCTTGCTATCAAGTTACCTTTCATTATTAATATCAATTTACATTTCTAATAATGGGTTCCTGGAATTAGTCATTTAAATGTTTCAGTTTAGAAGATGTTTTTTCAAACTTCATATAATTTACCCTAACCACACGGAATGGATATTTCACATTAAAACAAAGCTTATTAAATTACAATTAGGGAGGTATATGTAGCTCAAGTGACCGGGCTCCCATCTACCATATAGGAGGCCCCAGCTTCAATTCCCAGGGCCTCCTGGTAAAGGCAAACTGGCCAGAGCACCATAGAGCTGAAAGTCCACTGACATGGAGAGCTGATAGCCCACATGGCAGAGAGCTGACAGCCCATGCTGCGCACAGCTGGTGCAGCAAGGTGACGCAACAAAGTGAGACATAGAGGAGAGACACTGAGAGATGCAGCAGACTGGGGAGATGAGGCAGTGTGTGCAACTGAATGACTCTCTCCCACATCAGAGTTCCTGGGATGGGTTCCCAGAGCCTCTTAAAGAAAAGACACGGGGATGGCAGACTTGGCCCAGTGGCTAGGGCGCCCATCTACCACATGGGAGGTCACGGTTCAAATCCCGGGCCTCCTTGCCCCATGTGGAGCTGGCCATGTGCAGCGCTGATGCGGGCAAGGAGTGCCGTGCCACACAGGGGTGTCCCCTGTGTAGGGGAGCCCCACACACAAGGAGTGCGCCCCATAAGGAGAGTCACCCAGCGTGAAAGAAAGTGCAGCCTGCCCAAGAATGGCACCCCACACATGGAGAGCTGACACAGCAAGATGATGCAAGAAAAAGAAACACAGATTCCCATGCCACTGACAACAACAGAGGTGGAAAAAGAAGAAGATGCATTACCAGGTGCAATGGACGTGTCACGATGATGGGAGAGAGCGCCGCTGCGGGGGGAGTGGGGGGCGGGGGCGGCAGGCCCGAATGGGACCCCACACCTTTTGAATGTAATATTTTAAAAAAAATAATAAAATAAAATAAATTAAAAAATTAAAAAAAAAAAGAAGATGCAGTGAATGGGCATAGAGAACAAACAACTGGTGTGGGCGGATGGGCAAGGGAAGGGGAGAGAAATAAATAAATATTTTTTTTAAAAAAAAAGAAAAGACACAGGAAGCAGATACGAGTGCAAAACCAAAAAAGGTGGGGGGAAGAAATAAATCTTTTTTTAAAAAATTACAATTAGCAACCAATGACGTTTACTTTATTCATTGAAGAGAGGGCAGATCTACATTTCCTCCTTTTAACTTAATTCCATTAAACATGAATTTGGAATTTCGTTGTCTTAAAGACTTAATATAATATTAATTTATTTAATTGTCATTCTATAAAGGTAGGGAGATTACACCTAAATTAAATAAAATTGAAATCATTATAGTTTATTCCAGGAATGTTCTTTTTTTTTTTTTTTGCTCTGTTTACTGTAAGGATTTTTTTTCCCTCTCTTTTTTTAATTGATTTTGTAAAAATATTACATTTAAAAAAATATATGAGGTCCCACTCAACCCCACCACCCCTACCCCATCACTCCCCCCCCTAGCAACACCCACCCCCACCATCACAACACATCCGTGCACCCGGTAAGTACATCTCTGGGCATCTCTGCACCTCATGGTCAATGGTCCACATCATGGCCCATACTCTCCCCCATTCCATCCAGTGGGCCCTGGGAGGATTTACAATGTCCGGTGATTGCCCCTGAAGCACCATCCAGGGCAACTCCAAGTCCCAAAGGCGCCTCCACATCTCATCTCTTCCTGCCATTCCCCATACCCATCAGCCACCATGTCCACTTTACCCACTACAGTGCCACCTTTTCTCTGTGGACATTGGATTGGCTGTGTCTGTTGTACCTCTATGTCAAGAGGAGGCTCAGATTCCACAAGGATACTGGATGCAATCCTCCTGCTTTCAGTTGTAGGCACTCTAGACTCCATGGTGTGGTGGTTGTCCTTCTTCAACTCCATCTTAGCTGAGTGAGGTGAGTCCAATAAATCAGATTGCAGGAGCTGGAGTCTGTTGAGGCTCAGGGCCTGGCTATCATATTGTCAGTCCAGAGATTCAAATCACCCAAATATATCTTAAACCCCAACACCAACTACAATTCCAGTAAAGTAGCATAAAAGTCTTATGAAAAGAGATCCCATCTGAGTCCAGTTTAATCACGTAGAAACACCATCTCCAAAGAAGGGCCATCTGACATGGCAGTGAACTCCATCTGCCATGAACATAGAACCCGTGGGTCTCTTTAGCCCTCCAAGGAACCAATACCTGGGGATTGTATCTACTTTATCTGTCTCTTAGACTCTGCTCAGTTGGGCATAAGGACAATCCTTCTGACAGCCTCCAGACTCTTTTTTAGAGACTTGTAGCCATGTAAACTCATTTCTCATTTCTTTTCCCCATTACATTAGGTCAAACAGCATTTTAAAGTCATGTTATTATGTGTAGACAGGGATATTCTGCTGATCCACATCGAACCTTCAATTCAAGGTCATTTTCCAGTTGCATCATCAGTTGGTAGTTGATAGTGATCCCTCGGTGCCAAGGAGGCTCATCCCCGGGTGTCATGTCCCATGCTGGGGGGAAGGCATTGCATTTACATGCTGAGTTTGGCTTCGAGACTGGCCACATTTGAGTAACATGAAGGCTGTCAGGAGGAAATTCCCAGGCACAGTGCTGCTCTAGGCTTTGTTCTTATTCAGGCATATAGGCTCACAAGCATAGTCATTAGTATCAGGGGCTCACTGTTGGACCCTCACTCCTTCCCGGTCCTTGCTGCTGCACCTGGGGGACTGCTGCTGCTCCCCTAGGGACCATGACTGAGAACCCCCAGCCAGGAACCCAGTACCCCCCCCAGCTGTAGTTTTTAATTGTTGCCACAATGAGTATATCCAAACATTACCATGCCCCCTGGATATATGCCCTGTATAGCTCCCTGTCAGCCATATATCACCTGTCAATAGTATCCTATACCAGTATTCCTCCGCTGCCATTGTTGAACCACTCTGTGATCCAGAACTTCCTGAAAATTGAAGCCCAATATAATGTCAAGATCCTTTACTAGCAAAATGGCATATAGCAATGGGTTTAAAGGTTATATATAGAATACGTGTTGATTTGGAAAAGTTCTACATCCTATCTTTTTCTTTTTCTTTTATTTTTTTCCCTAATTATTGAACTTCTCTTCACAAGAGCCCTAGACCACAGCAATTCATATATACAATATACAGCACTCCCACACATCCACCACAAAACCTTTTCCCTTCCACAGCGATACTCTTACAACCTATTCACATCATATTTACGTAAAGTGATGTACAGAGGCTGAGACAATAGCTTCCAAACAAGGTGACATCTGTGCTTACATTGTGGTGCATACTTTAGGATATACAGTTTTCTAAATTGTTAGTTATCCTATGTTTTACATTATGGTTTACATTATCAGTCTGTCGTCCCCTATATGTTTATGGTGTAATATTACATGTTTTATATCCATCCTTGTGTACGCTCGTGAAACTCCTCTCTTACCCCACATTTACCTTGGTTCCACACATTTAACATCCATTTTCCCATCCTCTTGGTGCTCACAGTGACAGCCAACCTCTGTTTCCCGAGGAGCCATGTCCAGAGATACTTGCAACAGTGTTCAGGGCCTAACTTGCTCAACTGCCCCAATGCCTTGGGAGCCACCCTTTCTCTCGGGAGATACAGTTCCCTCTATTTGATGGCATTAGTCCTCCCCAAGATGTGGGTCCACCCCCATTCTCACTACTTGTGTGTCTACCCAATGGTACCACCCACTCTGGCAAAATGAGCCTTCAGACATTCCCCAGGAGCCCGTCCCACATCAGACCATCCCCTCCAAGTATCCTAAACAGGTAACCCTCTTAATTATATTTTGATACGATTTTCTCATCATTTTACTCTCAACCAACACGTGACGCTCTCCTATGTTCATATACTGCCCCTCCCTCCCCCCACTTTTTGGGCAATATTACCCATCCACCCATTCCCAGCCCCCCTCAAACTGGCAAAGCACCACCCAAAGGCAACCCCTTGCCCCCAATTTATCTCTTCTTTGTGTACATACTTACCGCCAGCTCATCATAAATTCCACCCCTGCAGACGTCGGCCCACATCCTTCCTCCACCCCCTGATTTCCTGTAAGCCTGTCGTTCAGTCTCTAGCTCTCTGAGGCAGCTTGCTTATTTCATATCATTGAGGTCATGTAGTATTTGTCCTTCAATGCCTGGGTTGCTTCACTCAACATAAGGTTCTTGAGATTCATCCATGTTATCACGTGTATTTGTAGTGTATTTGTTCTTAAAGACGAGTAGTATTCCATCGTATGTATATACCACATTTTGTTGATCCACTCATCTGTTGATGGGCATTTGGGTTGATTCCAACTTTTGGCGATAGTGAACAATGCTGCTATGAACATTGGTGTACCTATATCGGTTTGTGTCCTTGTTTTCAGTGCTGCTGGGTTTATACCCAGCAGTGGTATTGCTGGGTCATATGGCAAATCTATGGTTAGTTTTTTGAGAAACCGCCAAACTGCCCTCCAGAATGGTTGGATCCTACTGCATTCCCACCAGCAGTGGATGAGTGTTCCCCTTTCTTCACATCCTCTCCAGCATTTGTATTCTTCTGTTTTTTCATAGCTGCCAATCTTATGTCTGTAAGATGCTATCTCTTTGCAGTTTTGATTTGCATTTCCCTGAGAGCTAGAGATTTGGAGCATTTTTTCATGTGCTTTTTAGGCATTTGGATTTCTTCTCTGGAGAAGTGTCTGTTTAAATCTTTTTCCCATTTTTTAAATGGGTTGTTTATCTTTTTATTTTCAAGATATAGGAGTTCTTTATATATGCAAGTTATAAGTTTCTTATCAGATATATGGTTGCCAAATATTTTCTCCCACTGTGTGGGCTCCCTTTATACTTTCTTGACAAACTCCTTTGAGGTTCAGAAGGCTTTAATTTTGAGGAAGTCCCATTTATCTATTAGTTCTTTTGCTGCTCGTGCTTTTGATGTGATATTCAGGAATCCATTTCCTATTACAAGGTCCTGTAGATGTTTCCCTACACTCCTTTCCAAGGTTTTTATGGTCTTGGCTCTTATATTTAGGTCTTTGATCCATCTTGAGTTGATCTTTCTATAAGGTGTGATATGGTATTCCTCTTTCATTCTTCTACATATGGCTATCCAGTTCTCCAGGCACCATTTGTTGAATAGGCCACTCTCTCCCAGTTGAGAGGGTTTGGTGGCCTGGTTCTATATCAGAGCTTTCAATTCAATTCCATTGATCTGTGTGTCTCTCCTTATGCCAATACCATGCTGTTTTCACTACTGTAGCTTTATAATATATTTTGAAGTCAGGAAGTGTGATTCCTCCAATTTCGTTTTTCTTTTTCAATATGTCTTTGACTATTCGGGGTGTCTTTCCTTTCCAAATAAATTTCTTAGTTAGTCTTTCTAGTTCCTTAAAGAAGGGTGTGTTGATTTTTATTGGGATTGCATTGAATGTGTAGATCAGTTTTGGTAGGATAGACATCTTAATAATATTCAGTCTTCCTATCCATGAACAAGGAATATTCTTCCATTTATTTAGGTCTTCTTTGATTTCCTTGAACAGTCTTGTATAGTTCTTGGTGTATAAGTTTTTTACCTCTTTAGTTAAATTTATTCCTAAGTATTTGATTTTTTTATTTACTATTGTGAATGGTATTTGTTTCTTGATTTTCTACTGAACTTGCTCATTACTGCTGTACAGAAATGCTACTGATTTTTGCGCATTGATCTTATATCCTGTGACTTTACTAAACTCATTTATGAGTTTTAGAAGCTTTGTTGTAGATCTCTCATGGTTTTCTATGTATAGGATCATGTCATCTGAAAATAATGAAATTTTGACTTCTTCCTTTCCAATTTAAATGCCTTTTATATCTGGTTCTTGCCTCAGTGCTCGAGCAAGTACTTCTAAGACAATGTTAAATAGGAGCAGAGACAATGGGCATCCTTGTCTTGTTCCTGAGTTTAGAGGGAAGGATTTTAGGATTTCTCCATTGTAAACAATGTTGGCTTTAGGTTTTTCGTATATACTCTTTATCATGTTCAAAAAATTTCCCTGTATTCCAATCTTTTGGAGTGTTTTTATCAAGAAAGGGTGCTGTATTTTGTCAAATGCTTTTTCTGCATCAATAGATATAATCATGTGATTTTTTTCCTTCAATCTGTTTATATGGTGTATTACGTTGATTGATTTTCTTATGTTGAACCATCCTTGCATACCTGGGATGAATCCCACTTGGTCGTGGTGTATAATACATTTAATGTGTTGTTGAATACGATTAGCAAGCATTTTGTTAAGTATTTTTGCGTCTAGGTTCATTACAGAAATTGGTCTGTAATTTTCCTTTCTTGTGATGTCTTTGTTTGGCTTTGGTACTAGGGTAATGTTGGCATCATAGAAGGAGTTGGGTAATGTTCTTTCCATTTCAATGTTTTGGAATAGTTTCAGCAGGATTGGTGTCAGTTCTTTCTGGAATGTTTTGTAGAATTCACCTGTGAAGCCATCTGGCCCTGGGCTCTTCTTAGTTGGGAGATTTTTGATAACCGATTCTATCTCTCTGCTTGTGATTGGTTTGTTAAGATCATCAATTTCTTCTTTTGTCAATATGGGCTGCTTATGTGTTTCTAGGAATTTGTCCATTTCCTCTAGATTGTCATTTTTGTTGGAATATAGTTTTTCAAAATATCCTCTTATGATAGTCTTTATTTCTGTGGGGTCAGTGGTGATATCGCCTTTCTCATTTCTTATTTTGTGTATTTGCATCTTCTCTCTTTTTTTCTTTGTTAGTCTCACTAAAGATTTGTCAATTTTGTTGATCTTCTCAAAAAACCAGCTCTTGGTCTTGTTAATCTTTTCAAGTGCTTTCTTATTTTCTATTTCATTTAGTTCTGCTCTTATCTTCGTTATTTCCTTCCTTCTTCTTCCTGTTGGGTTACTTTGTTGTTGTTTTTCTAATTCCTTCAAATGTGCAGTTAGTTCTTCAATTTTTGCTCTTTCTTCTTTTTTGATATATGAACTTATGGCTATAAATTTCCCTCTCAGTACTACTTTTGCTGCATCCCATAAATTTTGGTATGTTGTGCTATCATTATCACTTGTTTCAAGGTAGTCATTGATTTCTTTTGAGATTTCCTCTTTGACCCACTGTTTTTCTAAGAGTGTGCTGTTGAATTTCCAAATCGTGGTGTGAAACCTGGGCCTCTGTCCCTTGCAAATTTCCAGCTTGACTCCACTGTGGTCAGAGATATTGTTTTGTATGATTTCCATCTTTCTAAATTCATTGAGCCTTTCTTTGTGGCCTAACATATGGTCTATCTTGGAGAATGATCCATGTGCACTTGAGAAAAATGTATATCCTGCTGTGTTTGGGTGTAATGATCTATATATGTCTATTAGATCCAGCTCCTCTAATATATTGTTCAAATGTTTTGTTTCTTTAGTGATTCTCTTTTGAGATGTTCTGTCCAAGGTGGATAGTGGTGTATTAAAATCTCCCACTATAATTGTAGATGCATCTATTGTTTCACTAATTTTTTCCAGTGTTTGCCTCACGTACTTAGAGGCACCCTTGTTAGGAGCATAAATATTTATGATTGTTTGATCTTCTTGACAGATTTTCCCTTTCACTAAAATGTAGTATCCTTCTTTGTCTCTCACAATTGTTTCACATTTAAAGTCTATTTTGTCTGATATTAATATAGCTACTCCTGCCTTTTTTTGTTATTGTTTGCTTGTATGATTGCTTTCCGCCATTCACTTTCAATCTCCATGCGTCTCTGGGTCTAAGATGTATCTCCTGTAGACCGCATACGGATAGGTCATATTTCCTTATCCAATGTCCCAGTCTGTATCTTTTGATAGGTGAGTTTAATCTGTTGACATTCAGTGTTATTACTTTCAAGGAATTATTTGTGTTAGCCATATTTTGATTGGATTTGTGTTTGTCATATTTTGTTTGTATTTTTTTCCCTTCTATTTTTGTCTTTTTTTGTTGCTTTTACACTCTCCTCCAACTCTGCCTCTCCTGTTTTTTCCTTTCTTCCTGCTGAACTCCCTTCAGAATTTCTTGAAGGGGAGGTTTCTTGTTGGTATACTCTTTCAGTTTCTATTTATCTGTGAATATTTTGAACTGTCCATCATGTTTGAATGCTAGTTTAGCTGGATAGAGTATTCTTGGTTGGAAATTTTTTTCTTTTAGTACCTTGACTATATCATACCACTGCCTTCTTGCCTCCATGGTTTCAGATGAGAAATCACACTTAATCTTATGGAGCTTCCCTTGTATGTGATGGTTTTCTTTTCTCTTGCTGCTTTTAGTATTTTCTCTTTGTCTTGATCATTGGATAATTTGACAAGTATATGTCTTGGGATGGGCCTGTTGGGGTTTATGACTAGTGGAGTGCGCTGTGCTTCTTGGATATGTACATCTGTCTCTTTCAGTAGATTTGGGAAGTTTTCAGCCACTATTTCCTGCAACACTCCTTCTGACCCCTTTCCCTTCTCTTCTCCTTCTGCAATGCCTATAATATGTATGTTTGAGCATTTTGCATTGTCATTCAGGTCCCTAAGTCCTAGCTGGATTTTTTCTATCTTTTTTATCAACCCCTTCTACTATCTGTTTGATTTCTGATGTACTATCTTCCACATCACTAATTCTCTGCTCTGCCTCTTCTTGTCTGCTGATATTTGCTGCAAATGTATTTTTGATTTCTTGGACTGTGGTGTTCATTCCCATCACATCTGTCATCTTGTTGTGCATGTCTGCAATTTCCCCTCCAAGTGTTGTCTTCATATTGTTAACCTCTTTCCTTACTTCATCAAATTTATCGGTGATAAATGTTCTGAGATCTTTCATTGCTTGTGCAAAGTTCTGCTCCCCATCCTGATTTTTGGTTTGTTGATTGGATTCAACCATGTTTTCCTGATTACTGGTTTGGTTTGTAGATTTTTGTTGCTGTCTGGTCATCATATTATCTTGATGGGTTTAATCATTTTCTTAGCATCTTTGTCTACTCTTGGAGATTAATTAGCTGTTGTTTTTGCATAAGTGTTTGTTTTTCTTTTTCTAATTTCTTGTTGCTGGTTAAGTTCACTTTAAAGGAAAGTATTAGTGCTGGGGAAAGGCAATTGTGTAAGCAAGGAAAAAGTGTATAGTATTATTAGTGATATATGTTAACAAAGCAAGAATATGACATCTGGGAGGATGGAGGTTAGATTCATGTAAATTGTGTAGAGTTATAGCAGTATGTAGAGTACCTATTATGAGGTAGATGACTGAATATGGGAGGAATATGGTATGAGCTAAAAAGCTATTGTTTTCATGAGAGAGGGAAAGAGAAAAGAATGGTAATAGTTTCAAGAGTGGATACCAGACAGAAAACAAAACAAAGGTATTAGAAATTAAGAGTTAGACACTTTGTGGATCAAAGAAAGGGAGGTGGGAGGTGAATATCGGAGAGACAGTAGATGATGGCGGATATCAAGATGTAGGGGTAAGGGGATAGTGTAGGTAGCCTAAATCAGTTCACACAGAAATGAGGCAGTGGAGGATGAGAAAACCCAGCAAATGTGAGGTGTTCCCTGCCGCACCTATTGTATAATTGAGTTAAAATAAAATAAGTAGAAAAGGAGGGACAAGAGGGAGAGAGAAACAGAAAAAGAAATGAAAAAAAAGAAAGAAGTGAAGAAAGGAAGAGAGAAAAAGGGGGTGGACAAAGGGTGGGGAACAGGTAGGGGAAAGAAAAAAACAGAAATACACGAACACAATTGGAACATCAACTACAGCAACAACAAGAAAGAAAAAAAAAAACCTAAACAACTGAATAAATAAAAGACTTTGGGGGATACGCTGGGAGAAAAGACTAGGGGATAATGCAATATTAGCAATCAGGACATTAAAAAAAGTAAAAATATAAGATAAAATGAAAATAAAAACAAAACAAAAAGAAACAATAAAGAAAAAATGCAAACGCTGAAGGCTAGGGCATTCAGGTACCTCAGATGGACCTCAGGTGTGATGGATTCAGGGGTGAAAAGTCTGAGATATTGAAGGCTCAAGAGGTGTGAGAATCTGGGTTGTGGGCCACCAGAGTTTAGGGGATTCAGACCCAGCAACCTCAAATCTAGTCAACAGGAAGTCTAGGAGCCCTGCAGTGTAACACAGCCCTCAGGGATCCCTGCTGCTGGGTGTGAGCCCTATGGGGGAAGTCAGATCCGCAAACTCTATGTCTGAACCCTGCAATTCACTTACTCACTAGGGTTTATTTGTTTGGATATATCGTCAATTCAGCTTTTGGACAGCTCCCACCCTGTGTTCCCACAAAACGGCCATGTGAGGGCGCCTCTACACTGCAGCCAATTTAATGATGCAGATCTGAAGCCTGGCCTGTGGGTTGGGCTCTAGTTGGAAATGCTGAAAACAGATTCCAAAACCGGAATTCCCAAGCTTCGCAAAATATTCCTCACTCGGCTTCCAGACGTGTCCCCCTCCCTCGCTGCACCCTGTAATGACCTCCCAATTACATCTCTTTATTGCCAGCAATCTAATTCCATTGCAGATCGGCAGCCAGGCTTGTGGGGGCGGGGCTCCAGGTGGAAGTGCTATTGTTTGTGTCCACAATAAAAAATTCCCCCGATTCACAACAAAACACCGTCTGTCTTCCCAAATCAATCCGCAAAGGTGTCCCATCCCATCAACCCCCTAACAGCCCGCCCAGGACTTGCGAACTCCCCAGCACTGCAGAGCCACCAAAAAGTGGAGCCTCCGCACCGGTACCGTGGCTCCACCCACCCCCAAAGAGGGAGCAACCCGTGTGCAGGTCTCACCTCTGTGCAATAGATCCCAAATTATATCTTATAGACCAATCCTCTCCATTACCTTTCCACCAAATTGATGTCCAGACACTTCCTGCCCTGCAAAAATCCCAAAAAAGCCCGGCCTTGGAGAACCTCCAGTGGCGCCCAGCCGCCTCTTCCCAGGAGAGACCGCAAGGCAAGTTCACTCAGCCACCATCTTGCTTCCTCTTCATTTACTATTGTAAATGGTATTTGTTTCTTAGTTTCCTCCTGAGCTTGCTCATTATTGGTGCACAGAAATGGTACTGATATTCGTGCATTGATCTTATAACATGCAACTTTACTAAAGTCATTTATGAGTTCTAGAAGCTTTGTTGAAGACCTCTCAGGGTTTTCTATGTATTGGATCATGTCATCTACAAATAATGAAATTTTGACTTCTTCCTTTCCAATTTGAATGCCTTTTGTATCTAGTTCTTGCCTCAGTGCTTGAGCAAGTACTTCTAAGACAATGTTAAATGGAAGATTTGATAGTGGGCATCCTTGTTCCTGATCTCAGAGGGAAAGATTTTTACAATTTCACCATTGTAAACAATGTTGGCTGTGGGTTTTTCATATATATTCTTTATCATGTTCAGAAAATTTCCTTGTATTCCAATCTTTTGCAGTGTTTTTATCAGGAAAGGGTGCTGTACCTTGTCAAATGCTTTTTCTGCATCTATAGATATAATCATGTGATTTTTTTCTTTCAATCTGTTTGTATGTTGTATTGCATTGATTGATTTTCTTTTGTTGAACCATCTTTGCATACCTGGAATGAATCACACTTGGTCATACTGTATAATTCTTTTATTGTGTTTTTTAATGCAGTTAGCAAATTTTTTGTTGAGGATATTTGTGTCTAGGTTCATTAGAAAAATTGGTCTGTAATTTTCCTTTCTTGTGGTGTCTTTGTTTGGCTTTGGTACTAGGATAATGTTGGCATCATAGAATGCATTATTTAATGTTCCTTCTGTTTCGATTTTTTGGAAGAGTTTCAGCAGGATTGGCGTTAGTTCTTTCTGGGATGGTTTGTAGAATTCAACTGTGAAGCCATCTGGTTCAGGGATCTTCTTAGTTGGGAGGTTTTTAAAAACTGATTCTATCTCTTTACTTGTGATTGGTTTGTTGAGAGCATCAATTTCTCCTTTCATCAATATAGGCTACTTATGTGTTTCTAGGAATTTATCCATTTCCTCTGAATTGACATTCTGGTTGGAATATAGTTTTTCTAAGTAACCTCTTATGATAGTCTTTATTTCTGTGAGGTCAGTGGTGATATCTCCTTTCTCATTACTTAATTTGCATATTTGCATCTTCTCTCTTTTTTTCTTTGTTAGTCTTGCTAAGAGTCTGTCAATTTTATTGATCTTCACAAAGAACTTGCTCTTGGTTTTGTTTATCTTAATAAATGCTTTCTTATTTTCTATTTTATTTAGCTCTACTCTTATCTTTATTCTTTCTTTCTTCTTCCTGTGGGGTTACTTTGTTGTTTCTTTACTAATTCCTCCAAAAGTGCAGTTAGTTCTTCAATTTTTGCTCTTTCTTCTTTTTTGATCTATGAATTTATGGCTATAAATTTCCCTCTCAGTACTACTTTTGCTGCGTCCCATAAGTTTTGGTATGTTGTGTAATCATTTTCATTAGTTTCAAGGCAGTTATTAATTTATTTTGAGATTTCGTCTTTGACCCACTGTTTTTATAAGAGTGTGTTGTTTAATTTCCATATTGGTGTGAAATCTGGCCCTCTGGCCCTTACAGATTTCCAGCTTCAATCCACTGTGGTCAAAGATGTTATTTTTTATGATTTTGATCTTTCTGAATTCATTGAGCCTTTCTTTGTGGCCTAGCATATGGCCTATTTTGGAGAATGATCCATGTGCACTTGAGAAAAATGTATATTCTGCTGTATTTGGGTGTAATGATTGTATATGTCTATTAGGTCCAGCTCCTCTAATATACTGTTCAAAGTTTTTGTTTCTTCATTGATTCTCTTTTGAGATGTTCTGTCCAAAGTTGATAGTAGTGTATTAAAGTCCCCCACTATAATTGTAGAGTCACCCATTTTTTCATTTAGTTTTTCCAGTGTTTGCCTCATGTATTTGGAGGCGCCCTTGTTAGGAGCATAAATATTTATGATTGTTTATTCTTCTTGAAAGATTGTCCCTTTCACTAATATGTAATAGCCATCTTTGTCTCTCACAATTGTTTTGCATTTAAAGTCTATTTTGTCTAATATTTATATAGCTACTGCTACCTTTTTTTGATTATTGTTTGCTTCTAAGGTTGTTTTCCAGTCATTCACTTTCAACCTCCTAGAATCCCTGGATCTAAGATGTGTTTCATGTATACAGCATAAGATGGGTCATATTTCCTTATCCAATCTTCCAGTCTGAATCTTTTGACACGTGAGTTTAATTGATTGACATTCATTGTTATTACTTTCAAGGAATTATTGATGTTAGCCATATTTTGATTGGACTTCTGTTTGTCATATTTTGTTTGTTTTTTCCTTCTCTTTTTGTCTTTTTTGATGCTCTTACATTCTCCTCCAACTCTGCCTGTCCTGTTTTTTTCTTTCTTCCTGCAGACCTCCCTTTATTATTTCTTGAAGGGCAGGGTTCTTGTTGGCATACTCATTTAACTTCTGTTTACCTGTGAATATTTTGAACTCTCCATCATTTTTGAATCCCAGCTTAGCTCAGTAGATTATTCTTGTTTGGAATTTTTTTTTTCTTTTTGTACCTTGACTATATCATTCCACTGCCTTCTTGCCTCCATGGTTTCAGATGAGAAATCAGCACTCAATCTTATGGAGCCTCCCTTGTATGTGATGATTCTCTTTTCTCTTGCTGCTTTTAGAATTTTCTCTTTGTCTTGAGCTTTGGATAATTTGACAAGTATATATCTTGGGGTCGGCCTGTTGGGATTTATGTTGTTTGGGGCACGTTGTGCTTCCTGGACATGTACATCCATCTCCCTCAGTTGATTTGGGAAGTTTTCAGTCATTTTTCCCTCCAACACCCCTTCTGTCCCCTTTCCCTTCTCTTCTCCTTCTGGGATGCCTATAATATGTATGTTTGTGTGTTTTGCATTGTCATTCAGGTCCCTAAGTCCCAGCTGGATTTTTTCTATCTTTTTATCAATCAGTTCTACTATTATTTGATTTCCTATATACTGTCTTCCATGTTTCTAATTCTCTCCTCTTCCTCTTCCAATCTGCTGCTATTTCCTGAGAGTGTATATTTTATTTCTTGAACTGTGGTGTTCATCACCATTGTGTCTTTTATCTTTTTGCATATGTATGCAATTTCTTCCATATTCTCTCCAAGTGTTTTCTTCATATTGTTTATCTCTTCCTTTAGTTCATTAAGTTGGTCTCTAATATCTGTTTTGAGATCTTTAATTACTTGTCTGATGTTCTGCTCCCCTTCCTGGTTTTTAGTTTGTTCATTGGATTCAGGCATGTTTTCCTGATTATTGGTTTGGTTTGTAGTTTTTGTTGCTGTCTAGTCATCATTTTATCTTGACAGGTTTAATTAGTTCCTTAGCTTCTTTGTCTAGTCTTGGGGATTAATTAGTTGTTGTTCGTGCATAAATGTTATGTCTTCTCTTTGTCACTTTGTTCTTCTTACTCTATTTTCTTGTTGCTGGCTAAGTTCACTTTGAAAGAAAATATTAGGGCAAGGGAAAGCAAAACAAGTAAGAAAAGAAAATATATAAAGTAGTATTGATAATAAATATTGACAGAGCAACAATGTGAGATGTAGGAGAATGAATATTAGACTCATGTAAGTTGTGTAGATTTATAGCAGTAAGTCGAGTACCTGTAATGAAGCAGTCAACTGAATATGGGGAGGCATATGGTATGAATTAAAAGATCAGTTTTTTCATGAGAGAGGGAAAGAGAAACAAAACACAATAATATCAAGAGTAGATAAAAGACAGAATACAGAATTTGTATTAGAAATAAAAAGTCAGACAATTTGGGGGCCCAAGTAAGGGAGGTTGAATGTAAGATAAACAGTAGATATTGGAGGATAGAAAGATGTAGGGGAAAGGGGATAGTGTAGGTGACCAAAATCAATACACATGGAAAAGAAGAAATGGAGGATGGGGAAACAGCAAATGTGAAGCATTCTCTGCAGCATCTATCATATAAAGAAAATGAAATCAAAAAGAAGAAAAAGAGAGAAATAAAAAAGAGAAGAGAAAAAGGGTGGCAAAATTAAGGGGGGAGGGACAAGCAAGAAAAATAAAAAGAGAAAAAAACTAAATCAATGAAAAAGGACTTTGATGGATAAAATGGGAGAAAAGGCCAGGAGACAATGGAACATTAGCAACCATGACCAAAAAAAAAAAAGAATAGAACCAACTTTTCAAGGTAGGAATCCTCTTTGCAGTTAAACAAAATGTTTAGGGATCTGACCTTCCCCCTTTCTCCCTTCCTCACTTATCTCTCTCCCAGGGCAGCAGGAAAGCTGCCTGAAAAGTCCAGCAAGTGATTCAAGTAGGTCCTTGTTGAACCAACTCAACACAGAAGACTATGACTCTTTATTTCCAGCATGAGAGCACCTACACCTCACCAGAAACCCCAAATATGCTATTCAAAGCTTGGGTAGCATGTCCTATAGCTCCTCCCCCTTAGGTGTGCTAGGGAAGGTCTAATTGATTTTCTGACTCCACTTTCTCCCAGACCAAGTTTCCTATCACAGAATGTTTAGGTAAATTGGGCTTTCTCAGCAGTTTTGCCTCTCCTTTCTTCCCAGAGTCTCCCCAAGTCATCTGGTATACTCCTCCAAGCTCAAGGAGAAAAAAAAAACACAAAATATGGAGGGCTAGGTTAATCAAGGACCTCAGATGGACTTCAGTGCACAGTGTATTCAGGAATGGGAAGTCCATGATATTGCAGACTCAAGGTGTGTGAGTCTCTGGAGCATGGGTTACCAGGGTTTAGGCGATACAGACCTGGGATCAATGTATCCTGTTAACACAGGGTTTGGGAACACTGCAACACAACAAAGTTTTCAGGGATTGCTGCAGCCAGGCCACCAGCCCTAGGGGAAGTGGTCTTGTCCACATCCTCTGACCTCCATGTCAGAAACCCAAAATTCCAACTCTCACAAGGACCTCTTCTGTCACTTTCTCACCAAATTGACATCCAGACACATCCTCCCCTGCAAGCCCCTGATACAGCCCTCTCAAGGTTTGGGAATATATCAACACAACAAAGTTTTCAGGGATCGCCATGGCTGGGCCAACAGCCCTAGGGGGAAGGGTCCCAAAATTCTACCTCTTGCGAGATTCTCTTCTGCCACTGTCTCACCAAATCGACATCCAGACACCTCCTGCCCTGCAAGCAACCAAAACAGCCTGGTCCAGTAGGACTCCAACCCTACTCAGCCACTTCTTTGCAGGAGAGATTATGAGGTGCACTCACTCAGATGCCATCTTTCCCCACCTCCTCTGGTAATTTTTAAATTGCAGGTTTTCCTTATAAAAATGGATGTTTCCTTTACTGTTGTGGATTTAAAAAACAATTATGCATAAAATTAAATCAATTTCTCATTAAAAGTTTAGCTTCACAAAACAACTTAGGGTTATAGACTTAATTGTATTAAGCATTTCATGGTTTTGACATGGCTTTCTCTGGCCATATGATTGGTTATCTATCAATAAGCAAGAAAAAATTTCTCTTCATTCTGATCATCATTTCTTTTTTCCTTGATTTTGTCCAATTGTCTAATTCAATTTAAATTGCCTCCTTACAAATTTAAATCTTTCAATGGATTTTATATATTCAAGGTAAATTTCAAATTGTTAACCTTCCAGTACCAAAGCAATGTTATTAACCCTGATGTTTGAATCCTTCTTTAAGCAGTCCACTGAAATGATAAAACTACATAACCATGAAACTTCTTTTTAATCCCCTTCATGAGTGTTTCTCAAACATTAACTTGCTTGATGATGAACTTCAGCAGAATTGAAGCAAATATTTTTATAGGAGCTCCAATTCTATATTCATTCAAAGCAAATTAAATGATGGTCTTTCTAACATGTGCCCTAGGTCTCAGTCACACATTTTTTATTTCCACATACACACAAAAGATGTGGGCCATAATTTAAAGGAATTTTTACTGATTACTGGGGGTGGATGTTTAGCCATCTCCACCAAACACCAGTATTTTCCCTCATCGACCTGGTCAGGGACAGGAGAGATGAATTTTCACTAAAGTGTCATTTAGTGGCTTGAATCCATAGTTTATAAATGTGGTCATTGCGCTTCTAACTTGCTAAACTTCCCCTCTAAAAACCAATTTGAAATCATAAGAATCAGAAAACTTAGCCAGTATGAATTTTATTAGTCGTTCTGAGGACATAAGCAACTAAAGGTGGAAACAAAGAATTAAGTCTATGACTGTGGTTGCAGATCCCTTAGGCCTTGTTTACCACTTTATTATATAAAGTGGATTTGATTTTAAAATGGAGTTCTCCAAATTATAACTGACAGGCATTTCCTTATACAAAAGTAGCCATCTGGCTAAGGAAATAATTCATTTTTTTTTTTTGCTAGAATAACTGCATAGACTGCTTTGGCATATTTCAGAAAACGAGTTCTATGTATTAATACTTGATAATGTCAAGATTTTACAACATATGAAATTTAAGGAAGGAAATTATATCCTCCTAAACACATTTTTTTGGACTAGGCCTCCTTCTACATGAAAAATACCAGGTGGAGATCTCATTAGAAAAAGTTCAACAAAGCTCTGATTTGAATATTTCTCCTGGCTGTGTTCCAACTGTAGGAAAGTTGAACCACAGCAGAGCTGCTAACCTTTTCCCCTCTAGCTACACATAGCGGTGAACAGGTGCAGATTGATGGTTATCATTGATGATTTCACAGCATGGGTAACTTGTTGGAAAGCAGCGTCTGATATATTACAATGAATTTTTTAGGTTGAAACATACTTGCATACCTGGGATAAAAACCACTTGAGCATGACATACAATTCTTTAAACGTTTGTTTGGCTTGATTGGCAAGTGTTTTGCTGAGGATTTTTGCTTTTATATTATTAGAGAAATAGGTCCATAATTTTCTTTTTTGTAACATCTTTATCTGGCATTTGGGTGATATTGGTTTCAAAGAAAGAGTTTGGGACAATTCACTAGTGAAGCCATCTCATCCTAGGCAATTCATTTCTGAGAAAATAATTAATTAATGATTTTTTTATTTTTAAAGGATGGTTAGATTAAATAAATTTTAACAAAAAAAATAGAATATTTGCCTATGCTCCACAAACTTCCCTTTCCACACTTTCCCACATTAACTTCTTTTTTTAGTATGCTACATTTGTTGCAACTGATGAAAAAACATTTAAGTATTTCTATTAGCCTTGGGCTATAGTTTAAATTATATTTAAGCTGGGTTCCACACACTTTTGTAGTTTATGAAAAATATATAATGGCTTGTATCCATCATTGCAATATGTTCTGCTAAGGAAGAGGGAGAAACTCTCAATGCTATAGAGGCAATTTTATGAAATCAAATGAGATTCTGGTTATTTCAAATGATTATAACATTTGAGAAATCACAAAAAGTAATCAATTAAAGACATAGGAAAGGATGAAAGTATATACAACCACTCACAAATCAGGGGAAAACTCAACATCTCATCTCTCACATGGCTGCAGAACCTCTTTGCAGCTAATCAGTGTCCTGATTGGAAAAATGGCCCAAGGCAGAATGCCCCCTAATAGGTAAGTCACTGACTGGCAGTTTGGAGACCATCCTTTTTAAAAGAGTCTAAGTCTCAGAAATCCAATGAGTCTTGCAACTCTTGAGGAATGACCTCATCAAAAGTAACCAAATCCATCCAGCAGGAGGATGGTAGCCAGCCCTCCACAGGAGATGTGGTTTCTTGAAGGGTCTTTGTTCTATTCTATTCATGGTACACTGAATAGGAACATGAAGGTTTTCAACTTTTACTTTTACAGGGGATACATGCAATTGCCAAAACTGGTAACTTGTTCCTTTGAATCCTTCATTTTATTTATTTATTTATTTATTTTTTGTTACTAGGTGAGAGGGTTGCCTGCATAGCAGCATTACAACATTCCAAAGGACAATGGACAAGTTAAATCATTCACAGTTTTAGGCTAAAGCAACAGACTCTATTTATTACAAAGCTTATGAATTCACAATTCTTAATAATTTTCTTATAGTACATCACGATGTCATGCAGGACAATTCCAATATCCTGAAAATGCCCCCATATTACACATCTTCTTCCTTTTCCCTCCCATCAGAACCTCTGGTGTCTATTGCCTTTATATCAATGATAAAAGTTATTCCATTGCTGAAATAATAATAAGCTAATAATAGAATAATAAGTCTACTTTAGCCCATTGTTCATTCCCTAATTTTGAGAATTTTGGGACAATGATGCCCATTCTGTTTCCCAGTGAGAGGGAGCTTAGATTCAATGGGACAGCTGGATGGAGCTATTTTTCTTGCAGTTGCAGACACTTTCTGTTCCTCAGGCTGTTTGTTTTCAATCATCATCTTTTGTTAGTTGTCCTAGGCTAGTCCAATCAAGTGGAAAGTAGTGGCTGCAAATGAATAGATCAAAGATTTAAGTCTCTAAGATATATTTAACAAGTATAATGCTAATTATACTTTCAAATAAATGAGACAGAAAAACCATTAGTATGAGTAGGGAAACTATAAATGAGTCTAACTCTGTTACACTGGGGAGCATAAATTTCAAAGTTTAGCCTACAGACAGGATGCCAAATTCCTGAGCTTGTCTGCACTGCTTATAGAGTCAGTATGTCTCTAGAGTCCTCAGAAGCCCTGTTGTTTGAAGCAGTGTTTACTGTGGCAGTCAATGAGATCCTGCAGAGATGTATATAAGTTTAGCTTCTGAAGTGACATCCCAACTCACTTTCAAATCTTTTAACCATAAAAATATATTTTTCTTTAATATTTCCCCCTTTTGGTCAAGGTCTTTTTTTTAGATGCATTGCTAGTTGTTGCTTGGTAATAATCCCTCCATGCCAGGAAGGCTCATTCCTGGGAGTCATATCCCAATCTGGGGGGAAGGTAATGAGTTTATATGGCGAGTTTGGCTTAGAGAGAGGCCACATTTGAGCAACGAGGAAATTTTCATGAGATAATTATTCTTAGGAAATATATAATGTAAGTCTAAGTTTCAATTTCATAAGGAAACATTCATAAGTACAAACATCATTTTCAAGGGCCTTGCTTGAGGGTCTGTTTCCTTCACATTGCCTTTGTACTCAGAGGATACTTGCAGCTCTATTAGGGAATGTAGCGTGATTTGCCAGGATGGAAAGTCAATATTCTCTTTTACTGCATGGAATTCCATCCAAAATGCCAATGCCCCATGAATATTTGAACATATTCATGTGCCTTAGATGCATGTTACAGGGGCAACCATCCCCACACTTCTCCCATTACCCAACATGCCACCACACTTAGGAAATTTTCATGACTCTTTCAATCTCTTTACTTGTGATTGGTTTGTCGAGTCTTTTATTTTTTCTAACATCAGTGTAGGGTGGTCATGTGTTTCTAGGGTCAGTATTAATGTTCATTTCTCATTTCTGGTTTTATTTATTTGCATCTTCTATATGTTTTTGTCAGTCTAGCTAAGGGTTTGTCAATTTTGTTGATCTTCTTGAAGTACCAACTTTTTTAATTCTATAATTTTCTTTTGTTCTCAATTTTATTTTTTCTACTCTAATCCTCATGATTTCTTTCCTCTTGTTTGCTTTGAGAATAGTTTACTGTTCTTTTTCTAGTTCCAAGAGGTGTGCTGTTGGTCTTCAACTGGTCTTATATATTTCCCAAGAGTAATTTTTACCTCTTTCTTCTTTTATGCATGCATTGAGGGCTATAAATTTCACTGACAGCACTGTTTGCTGTGTTTAACTATGCAGTGTTCACTTTTTCATTCATCTTGAGATTTTTACTTTTTCTTGCAATTTCTTTTTTAACCCACTGTTTTTTCAAGAGTGCATTGTGCTGAGACCAGCTCAGCAATAGGTCTTCACAAAGGGAAGATGACACAGAACTGAAGAAATAAAGTGACATAAAGACATAAGAGAGGAAATAAAGATGGGACCAGGGGACTTACAGCTTCTGAAATTGAGAGCCTCAACCCAAGATTCCACATCATATTTATTTAGAAACTAACAATCAGCTGTTTGCTATCAAAACTATAATATCATCTACAATAACAGGAAGCAGGGGGTGGGGCAAGATGGTGGCTGAGTGAGCATACCTGACAATCTGTCCTGCAAAGAAGTGACTGGGCAGTGTTGGAGTTTCTTTGGGACCAGGCTGTTTTGGGATTTTTGCAGAGCAGGAGGTGTCTTCACATCGATTTGGTGGGAAGGTAACAGAGAAAATTCATCTATAAGATATAATTGAGACTCTATTACATGGAGGTGGGAGCTGCGCACGGGACACTCCCTCCTGGGGTGGGTGGAGCCATGGCACTGGTGTTGCTGTGGCGATCTCTGGAGGCTCTGCGGTACTGGGGAATTCATAAGCCCTGAGTGGGCTATTGGGGGGTTAACAGGACAGGAGGCCTTTGCAGACCAATTTGGGGAGACAAACAGGAGTTTTATTGTGAAGTGGGGAATTTTTTATTGTGGACACAAATAATAGCACTTCCGCCTAGAGCCCTGCCCCCCCCAAGCCCAGCTGCCGATCTGCAGCAGACTTAAATTGCTAGCAATAAAGAGATGTCATCAGGAGGCTGTTACAGGGTCTGGCAGGGTGGGAGACATCTGGAAGCCGATTAGGGGAATATTTTGTGAAGTGTGGGAATTTTGGTTTAGGACTCTGTTATCAGCCTTTCTGGCTGGAGCCCCACCCCCAGGCCTGGCTACCGATCTGCGTCATTAAATTGGCTGCAGTATAGAGGCGCCCCCAGGTGGCCATTCTGGGGGCTTACAGAGTTGGAGGTGTCCTGAAGCCGAATTGGTGATACATCCACATTAGACCCCAGTGAGTGAATAGACCCCAGTGAGTGAGCGGGGAGATAGAGTTTGCAGATGTGACCTCACCCATAGGGATGGCACCCAGCTGTGGGGATCCCTGAAGGCTGTGTTGCACTGTGGTGCTCCCAGGCTCCCTGTTAACCAGATTTGAAGTTGCCAGGTCTGAGTCCCCTAAACTCTGGTGGCCCACACCCCAGAGACTCACACCTCTTGAGTCTTCAATATATCAGACTTTCCATCCCTGAATCCATCATGTCCTGAGGTCCATCTGAGGTCCTTGAAGGTCCTAGCCCTCAACGTTTGAATTTTTTCTTTTTTCTTTTGTTTTGTTTTTATTTTCATTTTTTTTTTATTTTTTATTTTTTTAATGTCCTGATTGCTAACATTGCATTATCTCCTAGTCTTTTCTCCCAGCGTATCCCCCAGTCTTTTTATTGTTTTGTTTTTTTGTTTTGTTTTTTTGTTTTCTTCTTTGACAACTTAGATAAATTCTTTAGGAAATTTAGTAGGGGCATACACAACAGAAATATATGAGATCATCTTTTTCCTTTTGCTGTGTTATATTTTGTTTGAAAAAAAGACCTCAATTTTGGTAATCACTTCAAAACAGTACTAAACTATTTGAACGGTGCAAAAAAATTTTCACAAGCATTTCATTTGGCTTAGAATATACAACATTCTCAGTGAATTCTTCAGTATTGTTGCTGTTGCCATTAGAGAGTTAGGAGAGGTTTCTAGCCAAATCTAATATTTATACACCTAAGGTAATAAACTCTTGGATTCTTTCCTGTTTAGTCTTATTTATATTCCCCCAATGTACCTCTCACTGACCTTAGCCTTCACCACTCTCCTTACTGCCTTCATTCTCAGTGAGACATCCTGTTATCAACATGTCTTTAGAACAGTCCATTTTCCCTATAGTTCTCCACCAATCTGTTTTCTTTACACTTATTTTATCCCCTCCCTCTTATCTTGGAGAAAAAGTGGATCCATCCTACTTAAAGTTGTAGTGCACTACTATCCATTGGAAAAGCATGTTGATGCTATTTAGTAAAGCCCATTTAATTGTCATAGTCTTAAGTGGTGGTAGCATATGCAGGATCCCATTATGAAGCTATATCAAGTAGAATGATGATTTTGCCAGTATTTCAGATTTTACTATACTACAGTATAGTAAAATTCTCAATGAATCTGCAGCAGTTATCTGAAATATATTTTTTAAGCTAAATTTATTTTTCTTGTTTGTGATATAAACTTTGTATATGAGGATTTGTTTTCTCATTTTTTCTCTGGCTTCTGCAGTTAGAATGCCAACATCCATTTCATCATATCTAAATTCAGAAAAATATTGGTGTTGGTTATTTATAACTTTGTAGGCCCTACTAAAGAAATACTGAAAAATTTTATTCAACTATTAATCATTAGATATAATCATAAAACAACTAAAATGTAATGTAGTGAGTGACAAGAAAGAGCTTTAAAAAATAAGGAGAATTTAGCTCTTCAGGGTCAATATTTGTAGCAAGATCAGGCAAAGTTTTTAAACTCATAAAAGCATTTTCCTATAAAATACCTTCATTTGGGCATCATTCCAATTCTCCCACCATATACTTCATACATTCTGAAAGGGTATGTGATTCCTTCTACCTTCCATTAAATTGCCCTCATAAACTGACTGAATTTACATCATGAAGTTAGAAGAATAGCAAACAGAAAACCAAAATAATGTTTGTAAATGACTGTGTTATTCAAGTGAAATTTGCTCGTGCTCTAAGAACTCTCCTTGAGATTTTGTAACAAATGTATGTTTTTTCTTTCTTAGGATTGTCTCAACTTTGCTGCCAATTCCCTAGAACAGTGGTTCTTAAATGTGGTACCATGAGCAATAGCATCAGCATCACTTGGGGAGTTTTTAGAAATGAAATTTCTCCATTCCCAACCCAGAGAGAAAGAGAAATTCTTGAGTGATGCTTAGTCCCAAGTATTTTACTTATGTCTCTAGGAAAATCTGAGACATTTTAAATTTGGAAAACACTGCCTTAAAATATCTAGTTTTCCATCAAATCATTCATAGAGTTTTTTCTGCTTTAACAGCAAATTTTTGAATTTTATCTTTAAAATCAGTGTTCCCCCAAATTATTTTGTTTTTCTTCTCTTCTATGTCTGAACTCTTTTTGAAGAATTCAGCAAATCAAAACAAATTATCAGCAATTATATGCCCAATATAAAATTTTATTTAATGTCTCAGTCCTTTCCCCCCAATATATGTCCTACATTGGCATGTTAGTTATTCAAAGAAAATAATATTTTATTTACATTCTTTAAAATATTGTTTAAAATTATAAAAACCATGTAACATGACTGCAAAAGATTAGAATAGGCAATAAGTGCTTCAGGCGTACTGAGGGCATCAGTGTAGTTTGATAGAAATATGTGGCAAAGGAAATGCTTATTCTTTGAAAACTGGGTATTATTTTAATGGTAAAAATGGAAAGGAATGATATTTCAACAAGGATACCACTGGCAACTAAGTAGAACCTCAGTAGCCTGAGCGCTGTAAAGGTAGAACACTTTAACAAATGTTTGTGACAGTGGTCATCCTAAGTGGGATAGGAGAATTGAGGCATCTCAGTGATGTGCTCAGAGTTTTAACTTTCACATGTCTACCTTGAGAGCAAGGCAGCTTTTGTACGCTCAGGGGTATAACATAAGCTAGCCTCCATTTCCTCAAAATTAATTGGTTTTTTTAAAAGAAAGAT